>NW_004567122.1:35402692-35581360 GCF_000260355.1 Condylura cristata | reverse complement strand
ACCTCTCCTGTCTCACCAGCTGCTCCCCTCAGCAGTATGTTTCAGTTGATGTGCCTGTTCTGCTCCCCACTCTGTCTCTGGTGAATCCTCTCACCCCTGCACCTCTGGCCTATACCCCAGTTCTTCTGTACAAAAATAAATAAAATCTTTTAAAAATATAAATTAATAGTGAATAGCTGTGAAAAAGACATCCTCATCAGTCAGCTATTTTGTTTTTAGAAGGGTCCATCCAAGAAACTGACGGCAGCAGGCTTCAGCTGGCAGACAGCTTCTTCTCTGCTCCTTTGGTACCAAAACAGAACTCTTTAAGCAGGTTCTGGGCGCACAAGATCACTCACCACATTGGCCAGCCCTCTAACTAGGTTTGTGCGCATACATGCCAGTGAAAAGCATCAGCCAGGGCAGGGGGCACCGCCTTTCCTCCCCATGGGCTGGGATTTACCAGTAGGTGAGCCACAGAGGGCTGAGGCTCAGAGTGACACTGGGGATGGGAAGAGCAGGACAGAAGCAAGTTGTAAGAGGCAGGCCCCTTCCCACCCTTCGGAGCCACGGGTCACTAGGTCACCTATGCCTAGAGTGTTACCAAGAAAGAAAAACAGGCCTGTTTTGTTTAAGCCACAATTTTCCATAGTTTCTGTTTCAACATTCTAATACAATCACGTTTCCTTGAAGATTTAGATGCTCCTTCCTAGTTTTGAAAGTGGCTTTATGATGTCAAACAATAAAATTTGACACTGAGAAAGACCGTGGGGGCCCCCCAGTCCCTCACTTTATGGATGAGAATACTGAAGCTGGAGTCCCACAGGGAGCTGGTAGTAGGATTAGGGCTCAGTTCGCCTAAATTTCAGCTCATTGTTCTTTTCTCTTGTGGTCCCATGAGCAGAACTCCCTAGATGTGACTCTGGGGGCTCCCTGGCTCCTTGGACAGCTTATGAGCTGGGACCTGGGGCCTTTTCCCTGGGCAACCTACACACAGCTGTCACCATTGTATATTGACAAGGTGGCTGGTAGATCCATTGCAGGAAGAAAGGTGACATAAGGAGTCCAGCTCCCATTCTAGCATGACTCTCTGTGGGGTGATGAGAGAATCAGGGGGTCCATGTGTGCTTTCCTTACTGAACCTGACCTTGAAAGAGTCCCTTCGCCCCCCTAAGCCTGCCTCTGACCTGGCGTAGTGGCATTTGTCAGAAGCATGGCACTTGGAGACTCAGAAGGCCCCTTTTGGCATGACTTTGCACTGGAAAACTACAAGTATCGATTATCCGCCACAAGCAATTTGATAATGTAAACCATTTTGTGTAACAAGGAACAATAAGGGTAGCTTCTGCTGTGAAGGAACTGCAGAGACAACAAATCAATCACTTAATCTCAGTACCCTCTGCCCACCAGATGCACAACCTTGGCTCCCTTTGAACAAATCGCACCAGCACTGCTGTGGCTGTGACAGAGGAAGTGCTCCAGGAAGTGGAAGCCTCTGCATACAATGTCCTGGGCTTACCCATGCAGTTCTTTTTTTTTTTTTTTCAAGATTTATTTATTTATGCTTACAGAACTGGGGTACAGGCCAGAGGTGGGTGAGAGGATTCACCAGAGACAAAGAGGGGAGCAGAACAGACAGATTGACAAAGTACACTGCTGAGGGGAGCAGCGGGCGAGACAGGAGAGGTCTGCCGTGCCATGTGGGTCACCTCCGGGGCTCGGGATCGAACTTGTACTGGAGTGGCTTTGGAGAGCTTCATAATATGGTGCTTTAACTCGTGGCACCACCAGGGAGGGCCCCCCCAAGGAGGGCCCCCCTTTTTTTTTAAAGGCCCTATATTGCAATAGACTTGTAAAACTAGGAATTTATATTTGAACTTTGCAAAATTCTGTACACAAATATCACACGTCCCTTACCATCCTCATTTTCATCAAACACTGGTGGTTTGCTTGAAGCACTGGCTCCCATGGTCAAGTCTGCTCACACCAGTGTCTTTCAATTACATTATCTGGGCAGGGAAACTCATCTTCTCTCAAAAACAGGCCTCCAAACCTCAGATATCTAGGAGAAAAAAGAAACAGTACACTGTTAATACGGTATACCCTCAGCACCCAGAGCACAGACAATAACCAAAATATGAAGTTTAACTGGGTTGACACAAAGAATTTTTGTGCTTAAAAATGACAGTTTCAGAAATAACAGAACACCAAACCTCTGGATGAATTTAATACATGACCCCCATCAATAGTAGATCTAGACTTATAAAGAAGGAGTAAAGCAAACTGTTTCCTAAGTATAAAGACAAGTTTATATGGGGCCTTACTTTAAGAGCAATTAAATAAAATTCACTATCACTAAATTTTTGAGAACATGCTGCAAGGAATGAGGTCTGGTATAATCTTTACCATATCAGCAAATTGCTGAATTTCACTGAAAATATCTCCTTTCCTCTGAACTTGAAAGTGATCCTTACCACAAAAGCAAATTAAAAAAATTATATAAATAAAATTTTGTATAAAGCAAATTCAATGTGATTTAATGAGATAATACATAAAGCATTATTATGGCATAAGTGCTCAATAATTATTAGCCACTCAGAAGCTCACATTAAAAGTTACATGTGAGAGTGAAATAACCCTGAAAAGATGTATATTGATAGCTTTATTTTTAATCCTAAAGAATTTTACCTTTCCCTGAAACCAGCAAGGAGAGGTAGTTGATTGTAAAACTGACACCTTATAATGGCGCTGGCCAGCTATTTAGCCTCTTACACTTAAAATAGGGGAAACAAGAGCTCAAAAACCCAAGAGAGCCAGGTGGAAATATGGAAAGTGAGCTGGGCTAGGGGAAGACAGCAGGGTCCCTCACGACACTGCGCCCTGGGGTAGCCAGCTGCCATCAGAGGTCACTGTTTCCACCAAACAGCACTGCTTCCACATCCAAACAGCTATGGCCAGAGCCCCAGTGGATCTTGCAGACAGATCTGCACACTGACTTAAAAGGGTTACGATCCAGATGTTAAACAATCTATAATTTTAGAATACAGCACCTAATCTCTACTGTAACCTATGGCTACCAACCTACATAACCAGAGGGCCTGGAACCCTATGACCTAAGCAAGTCACATGCATCAGACAAATATGGCTTGTGGGATATAGTTAATGAGATAATGTATATAGAGTCACTAGCATGTTGTTTGCTGATACATCATTTGCAAAGAATGAGAGCAGTATATCCTTTTCATGTATTTTTTTTTAATTGAACACTAGCCAACTGATTTCCTCTTGGACTTTTTACACACGAAGGGAGTACAGATTAGAGGCAGAATTAAAAAAAAGTGCCCCCAGCCAACCTGGGCTAAGGATGAGTTATTGCAAAAGAAGTTGAGAAGTTTCTAAGCAAGTCTAGAAGAAAAGCTCATTTTCCTATTAGGGTGATGTAAGTAAAGCCTTCATTGGGAAGGCAGATTCATTAATGAAATGCTACTTTTCATACTAAAAGCCAACTGCTGGCAAAGTGCCTTATGGACTTTTAAAAGAATCATTAAATGGAGAGCAAAGGAGTCAGCAGTTAGGAAGCAGCCCTAAATGGTAGGGGGTGGGGGCAGGGCCGGGTGACAGGTGGCCCGGGAAGCTCAGGGGCATTACTGAGACCCAGGAGCCAGAAAGAACGCAACTGTCTCTCTGCAGGCTAAAAAACAAAGGGCTTTTCATTCCAGCAGAAAACCAGGCTAGGAAGCAGCAAGTTGGATGTCTGAGAGCTTCCCTGTGGGCTGGAGAGAAAGAAAAGGGGGACCCTCTGTGTTCTATTACTAAATTTTGAATCCAGAATGACTGCAGACTGTGAACCATAGGTGACATTAGTGAGCTGATTGCAGAGAGAACACTGAGAACAAGGAAGGATAGCAGTGGCTATATCCTGTTTTAAGTCTTGTGAACACCTCAGTACACAGAGTTCCAGCACCACACCCTGATCCTGTCATTCTTACATGGTTCTTCACACCTCAGTTTTGTCTCAAGTGGCCCTTTGTTTTCTTGCAACGTCAAGTGTCCTAAACACTGACCTTGCAAGGTGTCTGATCAGAGAGAGGACTATTACCACAATTTGCCACATTTCAGAAGTCCATTCTGATGCCAATTTTGATGACTAAAGATCTAGTGAATTTGGGGGGTGTGGAGAGATAAAATATGCAAGCAGGGAAGAGGCAGTGGAGGGAACATTTGTCTTGTGAGTTCTCCCATTGCACCTAACCTACCTAATCCGGTTTAGAATTATCTATTCCTCCCCATGTGGATAACCAAATTAGATAACCTTCCTCATAGCTAGGAAGAAATCAACCTTTCTCTGGCAGGAGAATGGAAACATATCTTTTTCATTCCACTGAATAGGGCTGGGCAGACCTAGGGGACCCTCTGCTACCAGACCCCCCACCTTCCCAACCTCCAGTACTAAGCCTGCAGTGTTACGTAAGCATCTTTCCCAGATGTCAAGAGCACAGCTAGCACAGAGAATATCAGCGAAAGCTATCGGTATTGCAGTAACACAGCAAGTTTTCATGTTTTCGCCTGGTCTGGCCAATGACCAAATTTGTCACCGTAGACTCTTCTCTGATTCCGAGATTTCGCCTTTGTCCTATACTTTTCTGGGACTGTCAACAGGTGACCTTCTCCAAGCTGCTCAGGTTCCTTGGGTAAAGGGTGACATTTCAGGAACTGGAGCACACACTGAGTGAGGCAAAAAAGTTGCAACTCTTCATAGAACTGTATGAGGATCATTGCACAGTAAGTATGTAGACACAACTAATTTTGTTGTTGGCAGTTGAAAATCATAACTGCTTAAGAAATTTAGAAACAGGGAAGAAGGAAAATGTAAAAGATAATACCCAAGTTAACACCACTCAATAACAATTCCCTCTAGTTCGTCAACTTTGCTTCCTCATTTTGATATACGGAAACTTACAGATAAACATTATTTCCGATTTAATTCTCATTGCAAATTCATTCCTCTTTTATGCTTCCCCAGTACAGCCACCATCAAGTCTGCGGCATCGGCTTTACAGTCTCTTTTGCTATGAGTTTACAACATGCTGTGTCTTTTCAAATAAGTCTCCTAAATGGCAAGGGGGAGTAGGTGTACTTTCTGTTACTGTAACCATGTTCCCCTGCCCTCTGCAGTCAGGCATGCGGGTCTGCACAGCTCCGACTGTGCTTTTTTTAAGAGCTGTTTTTTAAGTCCTGTGTGAGTACACACGTTACTTACCCTTGCAAAAAATGTTCAGTGTCTTCAACCTTAGGGAAATGAAGTCAACTATCAAAGGCAGTTTTGCATGCTTAAAAGCCCGATAAGAGAAGCTAAAGCAGCTGGCCATTTCCTCTATTCAGCACATATTTACTGGGTCTTCCTCAGGACCCAGTCTCGGGAGAGGTTGGGGCGCGCGAGGGGCCACAACACGTACAGGAAACTGGGTTCGTCCCAGCTTCTGTGAGTGTTCCGAGTTATCTGTTCTGCCTGTCTTTGCCTTATTTCTCTTCCCTTGTAACTTTCTAGCTTCTCAACAGTGCCCTTAGTATTCGGTTTCTGGAAATGAAATAACTAGACCGCTACTTACCTTTGCGCCTTTCAAGAAGCTCAGATCAGTGCTTCCACCCCGGGGAGCAGGGGCTGATAAAGGAACTCGGAGAAATCAGGAGGGAGCAGCACCCGGGCGCCTGCCTACCTGCCTGGCACACGAGCTGCCAGCGCGGTGCTGCGCGCGGCTGGGCCCGGCAGGGCGGGGTTGCGCGGGCTGGCACCTGCGGCTGCCTCGGGGTCCAGCACCGCCCAGCGCGGAGATCCTCCGGGAGGGGCGGCTCCCCCGCCTGGGCGGGAAGCTGCGAGCTCGACGGTGTCCGGATCCGCGTCCTCCTCAGAAACTGCCCGGCAGTCACTGGAGGTTGGTTCCTTGCCCGGGGAGCCAGACGCGAGGAGAGGGCTGCGGCGCGGCTCCCAGCCAGAGACGCGGATCCCAAGGCGCCTGGGTACCGTCTGGAGCCTCGGGAAGGACAGTGCGCCCCAACTTCCCTGGACCAAGGCCCGGCTCCCCTGAAATAACCCCCACTCCCCACCTCGACACCCAAACGTGCCCAAAGGAAGATGGGCACAGGGGTGGCAAGACAAGCCTGAAGCGGTGAGATGGGAGAATGGCAAGATTTCCTATAAGGCTGTCCTGGGGCGATTGGGGGACACCCAGAGGAAGAGCGATCACTTTCTAGATCCCAACAAGAAGGCTCTTTAATGATTGTGGTTTAGCAGATTTCTTCATTTTAGGGACATTGAGGTACAGCGAAGAAAACTATTTGCTGGTATAACAATGAATGGAGAGAACCTTTGCTAGGGTCTAGCTCCATTTTCCCACACATTTATTTTGTCACCCTCAACTCAACACGAGGAGGTAGGTACAAGAAACAGGTACACAGATGAAAGCAACCCCACTGGAAGATTCTGAGTTCTCTTCCATGGTAGCTCCCTGTAATCACCACAATTGGAATAACTAGTTATTGTTTCCCCTCTGACTCCAGAGTCTCTGGTGAATTGGCTCTTAGTTTGCTCACTGACTTGGCCTGGCTGTGGGTTAGCGCAGCAGGGGGAATGTCAGAATTGCCGTGTGCAGGTCTAATATAGTCTGGGGGTGCGTTTGAGGAAAGCTTCTCTTCAACGCCAGCATTTCCCCTGAAAGAGTGGAAATGCCAACTCAGCCTTGCCAAATATCCAGCTTTGCAGAAACAAGCCAGAAGCGAGGAGTTCTGTGTGAAATCTCCCATTATTTTTAAACATTGACAAGTTTAAAAAATGTTAAAAACTATGTGGTCGAACAAAATGAGTCTGTGGCTGAATGTCTTTCTCAGAATCCCAGTCATTGGTCTCTAGTTCCCGATGATCTTAGTTCATTTTTTTTCAGTAGCAACTGGTAGAAAGGTGTCTGATATGACTTCTGCTGATATTATTGAAGATGGCAGCAGTTCGCTTATGAAGGAGAGTCCCGTAATTAACTCATTAACCAAACATTCCAGAGAAACTCTGTCATGCCAGGACCTAGCTCCTTTCCTTTTCTTCCTCTTATCCCAGCAATAGGATACATTCTGCCCTATTGATGAAAAACTCGAACCTCCTTGAACTTCAGCTCACTAACCCTCTCAGTGAGGAAGGGAGTTGCCCACACCACACACTGAGTAGAAGAAAGAGCCCAGTAGAATCTTACCTCATGTTGCTAACTCCTTTGACGAACCTGAGAGAAACACTTGCTGCAAATTTGGGGGGAATCTGGGTCAAGTTCCAAGAGGACAATGAATTCAGGGGAAAAAAATTAGAATCTTCAAGAAATTTGTTTTGAGGGGAGATGTTCTTTTTAAGGAAAAAATTAGGCTCCTGATCTTTTACATTTTTTGAGGGGGTAATGTAACAAGTGTTATATCTTTGTGCCATTGGAGATACACTACAAATTTGGTAGACCTGTATCAGCCTCTCTCCTCTAACCCTCACTGGGGAGATAAGATACCCATCTTATTGTTGAGAAAACTGAAATTGCCAGAAAGCAGCCCGTGGATCTTGGAATCATGAAGATTCTCATCCAAAACACACATCTAACACTTGATAGCTTTGAGATGTCAGCCAAAACCAAGGTGTCAGTTTTCTAACTTCAGTAAGAACTTCCTACCATCTCTGAAGGATGGAGAATGATTGAGATAATATGTACAATGATGCATTAGCACCTAGCCATGAACCAGAGTAAGAACTCAGCAACTGGCTGATGTTAAGGGTGTCATTTAATAAGTGGGTACTAGGTTCTGCCTGAGAGCCCCCCAGATCTGCTCTATGAATTTTTCATCAGTTGCTGCAGTCACTTTGGCTTAAAACAGAATTACAAATTAGTCCTAATATATTTAGTCAAAGACTCTACAACCACAGATGTTATAGAAAAATAACAATTCTAAAGACTGTGTCATATGCAGACTATTGAATGCTGACCTTTTTCAAGGTGCTTATTGTATTGCAATCTTTTATTTATTCAGTTGGTCATATTCCCTTGTTGATATTTTTATTTTAAACATATCTCTTGGAAAACTGACAGGAGACTGCCACAAAGAACCGAATCAGGCTAAACACTTACGACAATCTCTGGAGCCCCCCAGTGGGGAGGAGAAAGAAGTGAGGAGTAAACCCTCAAAGAAGTCTTGTATAAATAGACATACAGAATTTAAAACACAAACATTATTAGCACCCTGATCCAATCATGCCCATTTGGGGCCTGCAAATTTCTAGTAGGTTCCATCACAACTAGAGTAAACCGATACCTTGTACTCCAGCAGACAGGTCTTATATAATGTACATTTCCTGCCAATTTGTTCCATGTCATCTAGAGTCCATGCCAGTCACACTGGTCTTGTGTAGTTTGTAAATCATGTTGACTTTGTCTCTTGACTTGAATGACTTTTCTATGTTTGACCATGGTTCTGGACTCCTCAGCATTCAGCAGTTGCCTATATTTACTAACTCATAGAGAACTTTCTTCAATTTCTTGAAGTTCTTTCCCCACCTTCTCATTTCTCATGATACACTTCCATTTTATTCATCAGGAGCTATAATTAATTTGCTTCTGTAACTTCTTTGTTATGTTACCCTCCAGAATACAGGCCCCTTGAAGGCAGCTGTTTTGTTCAATGTTATATATCCAATGCTGAATCTGAGAAGCTGTTATATAGAGATTGCTTAGGTAAATAAATTTTTCTTTCCTACATTCTTAGTCCAAGAAGACAATACAAATAAGACAGATGACACCTCAAAGAGTAATTTCCAGGACATAAATTACCCTTTATTTGGCTATGCTGAGAGCATACAAAGACAAGTAGGAAATAACCAGTGGACATGTGGATCTTGTGGTTTGGGTAGAAGAAGCAACCACAGGCTTGATTGACAGATGTACACGTGGAACCCCCCTGGAGATCACTGGCCTGAAGGAAACAGACTTTTGTTAACATGTGGTCTGTGTTTCGGGGATGAGTGAAGAGTCACTTGACAGAGTCAGGATTCCAGGGAAGGAGAATGCAGGACTACAAAAGCATAATATTTGGAGTGATTTAAAAATGTCGCATGACTGGAGTATCAGCAATTTATTGGGAGTGGGGAAGCATGCGAGAAGACTGAAAAGCCAAAAATGTCATGAAGGCAGCCTGCAGTTAAACCTAGTGGCAAGGAGAAGCCTCAGACATTCCGTGTAGAAAAATGGACTTCATGTGATTTGAGTTTTATATTAAGATTATTCCATCCTATATATGTTTTCTCATAGACTGATGTGCAAATGATTCCCACTTACACGTGAGTTCTTGCATAAGGATAAAAAAAATTCTCCTTTGTTATACGGCAAATAATTAGAGCTTCATACAAATGTTTCATCATAAGTTCTCAAATATCTGTTGAATTCAATTTACTGCTAATTTTTCCTGTGTTTGTCCACTTCTTCCAGTGCAATCACTTGTTGAACCTGCACATAGTAACTGCTTCAAACTTTCTCTGAGACATCATTGCAAAGACCTGCCATTTCTTCCACTCCATTGAATGGTTGATGTTTACATTTTCTACACTGCTTTTACAAAGTCAGAAACTTCAAGTTCACAACTTCTTTAATCACCCATTCTTGCAGTGCTTATCATTTGTCTGTGGCAGAGGTGGCTCCAGGCCATGCCAGGAGCTAGAGATTCAAAGAAAGATAAACAACCCAACCTCTTCTCTTGAGGAACAGGTATCCTACAGGGAACACAGCCACTCTCAACATGCACTCACCACTCAGCCTGAGTGGTACACGGTTTGATGGAGAGAGGGGAAGCAATAAGCGATAACAGGATAGAATAGAATATTCTATCCAACAGTAAAAGTTGGACATGATAACCAGCAAATAAATCACTAAAAAAGAGAGCAAGGAGGGCCCTGCCTGGTGGCACAGCGGGTTAAAGCACAGCACTAAGAAGCTAAAGCTACTTCAGAATGAGTTGGATCCCCACCCTGGATGTGACCCACATGGCACAGCCCATCTCTCCTGACCTGCTGGCTGCTCCCCTCAGCACTGTACTTCATCAGTCAGCATGTTCTGCTCCCCACTCTGTCTTTGGGGAATCCTCTCACTGCCCCTCCACCTCTGGCCTGCACCCTAGTTCTGTATGCACAAATAAATAAATCTAAAAAAAGGGAGAGAGCAAAGAAAAATGGGAATGAGTTAATGCACCAAAGAAATGAAGTCACACTGTCTACAGCATGTCTCCAGCCACATGCTCATTTATCTGGCAACGTTTACTGTGTTTTGAAATTCAGTTGTTCTCCAGAAAAATGCACAGTAGAGTTTTGTTTCTGAGAAAAAAATACTGTCAATCTCAGCAGAGCTGGGTTTAGGTCTTGATTCTACTAACTCCCATGGCTTCTTGCTTGTGTGCCAATCATTTAGACCCTGAGAGTTGTTTTTCTTCACCTGTACAGTATGGATGTTGGGAGTGGTACCTACTTTCAAGGAGTCTGATGATGGTTAAATGAGGCCAGACAAGAAAGTGCAGAAATATCTAATAATTGAATCATTTTTATTACCCCAATGTTCTCTCCTGTGTAGAAAGTGTGAAGGTGGCTCCATCTCGCAGGACCATCATCCACACTGACTCATTTGAAGGTCATTGCTAGGAGCCATGTCTACAACGCAGAGCCAGAGAGGTCAATATCTAACAATTCAGGCAGGTTAACTGACAATTTTAATACAGGGTGACAAGAATGTCATAACAGTAGTTAGGGTGCTCTGTAGGCAGAGAATGAAGAGCCCCGTCTAGTCCAGTACAGTACTGGCAAAGGTGTCAGAAGAATAGTACCCAAGCTCAGTTGTGGAGGTAGAGGACCAGTGCATTGTGCAAAAAGAAAGGGGAGAGGGAAGAGCTCCTGCGAAGCTATGTATGCAGGAGAGAGCAGGTGTGTTCAGGGAGGCATGGAGCTTTAGGGTGGCCTGTTGTGGAGGAGGAAGCACTCTTGAACAACATGTGTTGGAACTGGGGAGCTCCAATTATACATGAATTTTTTTGTGAACTGGTGACATAACATATGGCTGTGATAGATGCAATAAAATACTAGACATGTATCAGCTCTTATTATTTTCTTAGTAACATTTTCCTTTCTTTAATTCAGTTACTGTACGAATACAGTATATAATGTATCTATATAATGCTTCTATGTAATGCATCTATATAGTGCATCATCTAAGGCTTCCAGTCAGGAGCTGGCCATAAGTAGTTAAGTTTTGGAGGATCAAAAGTTATATGTGGATTTGCTAAAGGAAGCAGCTAGGCTAATCTGGGTGTGACATAGGGGACAGCTACGCACATCCCTTTATCTAATCTGCATGACAAACTTTTGAAATCTGTGGTGTTTTCTCTTTTACTGCAATTCTGTTTCCAGAACAGAAAATATGGATTCAAACTCTCAGATTCTGGGGTGTTTTATCTTTTTCTGTAATTCTGTTTTCAGAACAGAAAATAGGGATTCAAATGGTTTACATTTACCAGATTCTCAGGTCTGGTCCACCTAGTTTGTAAAGATTAGAGAATGAAATTGTCACATGTGGACTTAGAGCAATAGTTAAGATTAAACAAGTAATTTTCATTTTGAATAAGTCAAAATTTAATCGTAAACACATCATAGTTAAATTTGCACAATTTAGGGCCCTCCCTGGTGGTGCAGCAGGTTAAAGCACAGCACTAAGAAGCTTAAGCCACTTCCGCATGAGTTCGATTCCCGCCTGCCCCGGAGGTGACCACATGGTGCGGCAGACCTCTCCTGACCCACCCACTGCTCCCCTCAGCAGTGTACTTCGTCGATCTGCCTGTTCTGCTCCCCGCTCTGTCTCTGGTGAAGCCTCTCGCCACCCCTGAGCCTCTAGCCTGTACCCCAGTTCTGTATGCACAAATAAATAAATCTTTAAAAAAATTTTTGCACAATTTAGAACAGGCTGAAAGTCTTTTAGAAGCATGTATAACCATTAACCAACAAAAAAGAACGGGCATTCCAACATTAAGTATAAATACTGACAAGCTGACTATCACAGAGACCATACATTTCAGTTAAATTCCTCTGGATATCCCCCCATAAATGCCTGGCTTCTTTTTATTTTCCTATTTTGGCATTGCTTTCTTATAACAAAATAATAAAAGTAATGTTAACTGTATACTAAAATTCTCCTTTTAAAAATGTACCACTGGATAAGTTCTTGACAAATATATATGGTCATGTTATTTTGCTTGCTCTTACCCTTCATACCTCTACTGTTGACCTCTTATGCTATGCCTCTTGCCCTGACATTCAAACCACAACTCATTATCCTTATTTGGTCCATACCTTTTCTTTTCTTCTTTTTTTTTTTTTAAAGATTTATTTATTTATTCATACAGAACTGGGGTACAGGCCAGAGGCTCAGGGGTGGTGAGAGGATTCACCAGAGACAGAGTGGGAAACAGAACAGGCAGATCGACGAAGTACACTGCTGAGGGGAGCAGCGGGCGGGTCAGGAGAGGTCTGCCACACCATGTGGTCACCTCCGGGGCAGGCGGGATTTGAACTCATGAGGAAGAGGCTTTAGATTCTCAGTGCTGTGCTTTAACCCGCTGTGCCACCAGGGAGGGCCCCATCTTCTTTTTTTTTTTAAGATTTATATTTACTTATTCATGCATACAAGAACTGGGGCATAGGCCAGATGTATGTGTGTGGGGGTAGTGGTGAGAGAATTCACCACAGAGTGGGGAACAGGACAGGGAGATCTACTGAAATACATTGCTGAGGGGAGCAGTGGCGAGGCAGGAGAGGCTGCTGTGCTATGTGGGTCAGCTGCCTGGCTGGAGATTGAACTCATGCCACAGAGGCTGCTGATGGCTTGCTAGCTCTGAGACTTTAACCCCTGCACTACAAGGGAGGCCTTGGTCCACACTTTTTCTGTGAAAGATTAATTCAAAAAGTAAGTTAGACTTTGTGGGCAGTACAGTTCTCAGGAACAGCCATTTTGTCTTTGCACTGTGAAAGTATTCTTCTGTCAGGGTAAGGTCTAGAGACTACCCCGTCTAAAACTTTATTTTAAAAAAATTCAGAAATGAAACTAAAATATATTAAATAAACATGATTTGGGAGTATGGTGATGGCACATGGGTGAACTGGTGATGGGAAGTCCATGGGGCTGAAAATCAAGATGAAAAGATGCACAAAATGAAGACAGAGGTAAAAAATAAATAAATTCAAATTAAAAGTAAGTAACTATAACATTATATCTAAAAAACCCCAAATCATATGGCGAGTCTGCTCTGGTCAGCTGTCTGTAGCTGCCTGAAATGAGGTGTTGGAAATGTCCAATCTGGGGACCATGGAAGAAACTCACTCAGTGATTGATTGATGATGTCTGCTTGCAGTGGCAAAGAGGAAGCAGAGAGGGGATATTGCATGTTTGCAAATTCCCCTGCTGTTCTCTGCTAACAGATGGGGAGTAGGAGAGGGATGGTCTAAGAAACAGAAATCAAGGTTGTGTGAATGATAGTTTGAGAATGAGGAGAAAAATTATTATGCCAACTGTGGAAATACTGCAAGCTCTTGTGATTGATGGTCGCTCAATCTTTGGTGTGTGTGTGAACTGGATAGGAATTAATTCCCCCCCCCCCCGTCAGGAATATTATTTCATACAGAATGATTCTAGACTTTAAGGTAGTTGGTTTTGTTTGTTTTTAAATTGCCACAGGTCACAGATGTGAGTCACCTATTTACCTAGTATTCAATCAGAAGAAGAAAAAAGCTGTGTTTCAGCGAGGGAGATATGTTGACTGTATTGAGTGTTATACTGGTTTTCCTTATGGAGCTTCCCTAAGGGCACTTTGACTTGATGATTTTTACTTCATGGGATGTATTTGAAACCCTCCCCCCTTAAAAGATGTGTCACAGATGTGACATTTCTCTGACAAACTGAAGGTAACACAAGACATTTAAAACTCAACTTCAACTTTATTTTCTACCCATATGGTATATCATACCATTGATTGAAAACTATCAAAATATCAGGTACTTAAAGAAGGAGGCTAAGTTTTCATATTTGTGATAAATGGCATCATTTTGAAGTCCTAGAATGACTTTCTAGAATGGTCTTTGCTCACTCTTTATTCTTCTCAAGTTTGATGTCTGGAGTATTCTTTACCTTTCTGATAACTTTATTGGAGGATCAAACTATGAATTTACCTTGGTCTGCCAAAAGTTTGTACTAGGTGCTTACCCTTGCAATCACCCTGCAGAAGGAATGGGATCAACAAACAGGAGCTCAAACAAGGATCCTGAACTCCAGCCACGTAAGTGAAGCCTCCCATTGAGAGTGAACTTCAAGTCTATGCCCTCTTGTCAAGCCATGACAATTTATGTAGTTGCAGGGGTGAAGGGGACATCCGCCCCCATCCTCTGGGCTCCTCTTAGACTGTTTATGCAAACCAATTAACCAGAGGCAGATTAATAGGAGGAAAAAAAAAAAAGAAACATTTACATATGTATGGAGAATTTATATGAAGGTCATTTGTAAAGTAAGTCAGATAGACTGAGGGTTTATTCTTGAGTTAGGCAAGGGGTAGAGGCTGGGACTTTATTTAAAAAATAAAAGAGGGGACCCTCCCTGATGGCTCAGTGGGTTAAAGCACAGCACTGTGAAGCTGTAGGTGACCCCTTCAGTGTGAGTTTGATCCCCAGTCCTAGAGGTGACCCACATAGCAGAAGACCTCTCCTCACCCGCCTGCTGCTCCCCTCAGCAGTGTACTTCATCAATCTGCCCTTTCTGCTCCCCACTCTGTCTCTGGTGAATCCTCTCACTGCCCCTGCACCTCTGGCCTGTACCCCAGTTCTGTATGCATAAATAAATCTTTAAAAAAGAGGAGTGGAGAGAAGAGAGGGTTTCATATGAAGAGGAGCAGATGACTATATATGACACAATCTGACACTGTAGAGGTTTCCCTACCATAGGTAGGTTTCTCCCAAAAACACTTATTTCTAAGCCAGAAAGAAAAGGAAAAATACCAGATGGTTTCACTCATAGCAGGAGTATAACAGACCAGGTGAAAAAATAATGATAATAACAAATAGCTATAAACCAGAGACATTTTATGGGGGTGGAGAGGGGAGTGGATCAAAAGCAGTGGTGGGCTACGGTGATGCACACGGAGGATTTGGTGATGGGAAGCCCACGGGGTTACAACGGAGATGGAAAAAGGCACAAAATGATGTAAAAATAAACTATTATTTAAAAAAAAAACATATCTGGAGATGACCTAATCTGGGTAACATTCAATACTTAAGGTAATGGGAATAGGTGCTCTTGAAGTCCACACGAACTCCAGTTGACTTTAATTCCAGATGCCAAGTTCACATGCATTGAAATATTTTGGGGGGAGTTCTGTTCTTTAAGACCACACGCTTTCGCTGTGGATTTTCCATGCTCAGCTCTACTTCTGACAAAGAGAAGTTGTGTACCAGAAGTGAACATATACAAAAGCAGACAATCATTCTAAATATCATTCACCTTTTGTTCCCAATTTAAAATACTTCTGTAATGCCTCTGAAAAGCAAAACCAAAGAGGTTATGAGTAAGAACAGAGGGTCAAGATCCCTGTCTCTGTCCAGGCTCTGCCTGTGCAGCAGTGACAGCTGACATCTCTTCCTTATCAGTGACAAAAGAGAGTCTTGTTTGTCTCTTTTGGCATAAAAGAACAACAAAAATAAGTGATGTACTGTGCTCCAATATAATTCCTTAGTTAATTGCAATGCTACTTTAAAATTATGAAAATAGACATCATTGCTTAATTATGATTATAATCTGTAGTTTATAGGCTTATTTCCCCAGTTGTTCTAAAATCCTAGCTTATACCCTTTTCTTCTTCCAGCCTGTAACTATCTGCTAAATACACTCTTCTCAATTTATTGGTCGGGTAAGAACAAAATATCCATTGCCCTTACTGTGTATTAACTTGATAATAAGGCACAAATAATCTCTGTGCTATAAATAGTTCCCTTTCATCCCAGATGTTGCTAGAAAATCAAAGAAAATAATGTTACAGATGAAGAGAAGCATTCTTTCCATTTTCTGGGGTGAACACAGTCTTGCCAGTGTTCTTTTTCTTTCTTCCCTTTCGTGACTTCTACTGACACTGCCTAATTGTGAACCCAATAATTTCCCACAGAGGCTGGCTGACACGTGGAGCTTTCTATTTTCTGGTGATGAAGAGACAAGACAGCTCCCTTTTACAAAATGAAAAATTGAATCATTTGTAATTAAATTTTCTTGGGAAGTAAAATCTTTATTTTAATTAAGGTAAATGTCTTTCTAAAAACCTTAATTTTAAGTTAGATTTTTTGTTTCGTTTTGTTTTTATAGTGGTACAAAACACATAACATCAGCTCTACCCCGAACATATTTTTTATTTTTTTTTTAAGATTTATTTATTTATGCATATAGAACTGGGGTACAGGCCAGAGGTGCAGGAGTGGTGAGAGGATTCCCCAGAGACAGAGTGGGGAGCAGAATAGGCCAACTGACGAAGTACACTGCTGAGGGGACCAGCGAGTAAGTCAGAAGAGGTCTGCTGCGCCATGTGGGTCAGCTCCGGGGCGGGGATCAAACTCATGCTGAAGTGACTTTAGCTTCTTAGTGTTGTGCTTTAACCTGCTGCGCCACCAGGGAGGGCCTGAACACAATTTTTAGTGTGCAGTGTGGGACCGTGCAGTGTTCAGGGCTGTAAGCTCCGGGACCTAACACCAGACCTAACACCAGACACCCTGAACGTCTCACCAGGGCTGCGGGACTCTCCAGACCCACTAAGCCACACCCCTCACGGCTCTCCCTGAGCACATGGCCACAGCGCCTGAGCTCCCGGGCTTCTGTGAACGTACCACGTTAGGTGTCTTGTGTAGGTGGGACCATGCTGTGCTTATCCTTCTGTGATGTGGCTTCTTTCGCGGAACATAATGTCCTCAAACTCACCCATGTTGCAGGATCACTCTTTGGACAGCTGCATAAATGATAGTGGAGTATTTAAAGTGGGGCATTATTCAGAAAGAAAAGGAAAAATACCAGATGGTCTCACTCATAGCAGGAGTATAACAGATCGGGTGAGAAAATAATAATAATGAACAACTACATACCAGAGACATTTTAGGGGGGTGGAGTGGGAAATGGGATCAAAAACATTGGGGGAAGGAAATACACTAGACTATGGTGATGGTACATGGGTGATTTGGTGATGGGAAGCCCAAGGGGATTGCAAATGAGATGGGAAAAGGCACAAAATGATGTAAAAATAAACTTTTTTTTTTAAAAAGTGGGGCATTATTATACTATAGCTATTGTTTTCTCCCTCCCCGTCAATAATTATTGCTTTATATATTCAGGTGCTTTTATTTTCAGAGTGTTATTTGAGTTGATCATTGGTTAGCTTGGGATTGTTAATTTTTTTCACTAACTCCATGTCACACACATACACACACACACACACACACACATATAAATAATGACCACTGGACCGGTATCAGCCACTGGTCATCTAGCACATGAGTCCGTGCTTTGCCGGCCACCTCCATGCTGTACTGTTTACCCACCACTGGGGAGTCCTAATAGTTGGGGAATGACCACCCATCAGGGTTCTGTCACCATGCACCACAACCAAAATGATCCTGGTCACTGTCAGACAGGTGATCTTCCAGTTCTAGGGTCCATCTTGAAAGCCTAGCACATTTCTTACACAACTGCCTCTCCCGGATTCCTCCCCTAAGCTGACCATCATGGCAGACCTCTCCTGACCTGCTCCCCCCTCCGTCTCTGGTGAATCCTCTTACTGCCCACCTCTGGCCTCTACCCAGTTCTTGTACTCATAAATAAATAAATATTAAAAAAATAAAAGGAGCTGACCATAGGGTCAGGACTGGCTTGTAGGCAGTTACTCCTGTCCCAGGGAATAGGAGTAGGGGAGAAGAAGACAGAAAACTGAAGCAGGGAAAAGGTAAAGTAACACAAGGGAAGATCACTGAGCTGGACTGGCAGTGGTGAGGTTCGTTCTTGTGGGCATCTGTAGAATATTCTTCAGAATATTCCACCTGGGGAGAGCTAAGAGAAGAATTTACTTCTCCATTCTCCTTTAGGGTATTATAATCCCCAGCAATTTAATTTTACCTCTAGGCCATTCTTTAAGAGCACAGTTCAAGTCTTATATCCCCAGTGTTATGTAATATTTTGAACATAATACTTATGGAATGAACCAATCACTGAATGTACGCTGTTCAGTTGTATTCTGCACAGCGTAGGGAGTTTGAAATCCATTTCCAGTGAACTTACTTTGCCTTTTGGCAAACACGCTGAATGTTAACTGTCTTTGTTCATTTGGGCTACTATAATAAAATCCCACAGACTGGAACTTGTGTCTCCCTGGTTCTGGAGCCTGGGAATCCCAAGATCCAGGTGCTGGCATGGTCGTCTTCGGTGGGAGTCCCCTTTCTGGCTCACAGCCAATGCCACTAGCTCTGTGTTCCTGAGGTGATGTTGGGGAGGGAGGGACAGGGGTTGTGTCTGGATTTGGGAAGCTCCTTCACTAAGCATTAACCGTCACTTTGCTGGGAGGCAGCATTGGAAACAATGAGAGACAAGAGAAAGAATACTCCAGTCCTAGTGAGAGAGGCCTGGGCCTCATTGTTTTACATTTCTTTGTTTACCTCACACTCAAGTGCACCCCGACCTATGGATAGTCTCGAATTTATTTAGCCCCAGGTTCAGAGAAGGTGGACAAGTACAGAGGAATGTACCTTCTTGGGGGTGCCTTATCAGGATGTTTGCTGGGGTGGAGGGACCAGGGGCTGTTGCCTGGGGGCTCTATTGTTCCTGCCAGGGCAGCACATTATCTCTATCTAATACCTGCCTGCTGTTTCTGGCAGATACTGGTTTCCTGGACAGTTGCCCTTGGTGAGTGGCCCAGCTGACAAGCAGGAGCTCTGGGCACCAGGACAGTATCCCCGAGAACCAGGAGAGATGGGGATCCCACAACGAACCCCATTCATGGGCTTAAACACTCCCCAAACTTCTCACATACTAACACCATCATAGGGGGCATTAAAGTTTCAGTATTTGAATAGGAGGGGCATAAACATTCAGACCATAGCATTAATCTGTGTGCCCCCCAAATGTTCAATTTATTCTCCACCCTTGACTGGGGCTAGCATGGATTGGGGGAGGGGGGGCGTTGGAAGTTTCAAGGTCTTTGTACTTTCTTCTTTGCTTTATGAAAAATATCATTGTTTTGCATTTCCTTGTTTATCTTTCGTGAACGCTTCACACACATGCCTTTATGTCTTGCTCTGGAGTTAGTCTGCTGTGTTTGAGGCCTGACAGCATTGCTTATTTTTTCTTTCCCAATCAAGGTATTACTGGACTACACTGTTGTTGGTATTTTGGAGTCCTGTGTGGTTTCTCCTTAGGGACTCCCTCCACCAAAGCTTCATAGTCCACCATCAGAGTCCATTGTGCCCCTTCCCCACTTTGTTGAGCCCTGATAGCTTCACCAGTTCTCTGGGTGACTTTGGAAAATTACTGAACCTTTGTTCTGTTCTTTCTATACCTATTAAATAACCATAATTCTAATACTAGCCTGGTGGGACTATTCTGAGAATTATAGGTGATAATCCTTGACAAGTAGGTACAAACACCCCAAATGAGATCGTGTCTAGTGATACAAGTACTGTGTGTGCAAGGGAAATCCCTCTTGTGCTCCTCACAGCACCTGCGTCATCTGAGTATGTATTGTCAGGTGCAATGTTCAAACTATTGGGCAGCAGTCCCGCCTGGGTATTGACCAAGCAGTGGTCACTGGTCATTAACAACCCTGATGGCCGTACTCGATGTACAGGCTAAATAAAAGCTTGCATTCCCCCAGCCCCCCCCCCCAACTTTCCCAAAGCAGCAAACTCCTCTGTTACTTTCCTCATGCCCCTTCCCATCTGCGGGTTTCTTGCATCCTGGGGGTGGTCCAGAATGATGGATAATTCTATGAAAACAAAGTTATGGGAGGTGGGCTGCTGAGAGGTTGGTAACAGATGAGGGATAGACACTTCTGGGGACTGGTATTGTCTAGGGTGAGAACTCCTCACGAGTCTCGTCACTCAAGAGTTTCCTGCCGCTTCAGAGAATCAGGTGCGGAGCGGCCACGGCTGCCGCTAGCGCCACCTGGCGTCCACTCTGCAGCTCTGCTCCCTCAGCTCAGAGTGGATGTGCCTCTACCCTGCTACTTGCTCACTGCAGTCAAGTCAGCCAGGCATGGCATCCTTCTGAGGGGCTCTGCTTCTATCTCGCATTAAGAGCTCCTCCCTGTCTGTCACAGTCCCATGTACCCCCCTATGTGACGGGACACTTTTGAACACAGCCATGAACACTGTGCCTTCCCTGGTGGCACAGTGGGTTATAGCACAGCACTAGGAAGTTAAAGCCACTTCAGCATGAGTTTGATCCCTGCCCCTAAGGTGACCCACACTGTGCAGCAGACCTCTCCTGGCCTGCCCGCTGCTCCCCTCAGCAGCTGACCTGCTTCATTGATCTGCCTGTTCTGCTCCCCACTCTGTCTCTGGTGAATCCTCTCACCGCCCCTGCACCTCTGGCCTGTACCCCAGTTCTGTATGCATAAATAAATAAGTCTTTAAAAACATGTATCCCCCCTCCCCAAGCCTCCTCAAGGCAGCCCCGAGTCAGGTCTGGGGTGGGGGACCTCAAGACCTGGGTGAGGTTGCCTATAGCTGTCAGCTGCCTCATCTGGGCAAAACATTTCTTTAAGGACAAGAGCAAACAGAGCTGCCAGAGGAGTGTGTGTTCCAAAGACCATGTTACAGAGTCCAAGATGAAGCCAGTGGGGCTTGATGGGGCAGCAGAAGGTTGGATCAGGAGCCTGGAAGCAGTAGCTGCATTTAAGGCTCCACAGTGTCTTCTTACATAGGGGCAGGGACTCACACACCCCTTTGGTGCTCCCCAGACTGCCTCCAGATTTCTCTGACCAAGCATGGGGGTTCTTCAAATGAAAGTTCCTTTGCACTGCCCTCTATCAATGTGAAAAGGGAGAAGGTTAAAAAAAATCTCTTTTCATGTCATCATGCTTCTCAATAAAAGATAGTGCAATTTACAAATTTTTCAAAGTCAACTTTTATAAATATTCACATGTGAAAAATTGCATTTTTACTACTATTTCCACTAAGTATTTCATGGAAAATGTCTGATTTGAGGAGGAAAAGCTCATCATTCAAGTGTTCTTGAATGCAATCCATCAAGCTATTTGGAATTTATTAAATTAAATGTTTGGTATGATCTCTAATATTTTGCACTTAATTTTTCTCAAGAGAAGGTTTAAAAAACTTTCTCAAGCATGTATAGTTACTTTCCAATCTCTCTTCTTGGTCTATTGTTCTGATAGCAATTCCATAACTAGAGGAACACTACTTGAGAGTGTGTCTTTGAAGCTTTTGTGAGCAAATGCTTTGTGAATAATGATTTGTGGATTGTATTTTTTGTACAAATATCATATATAAGCTTCTTGTGATACTTTTAACCCTATCATGTCACTTAAAGACAGACCAATTCAGGCTTGAGACACTTTATCAATCAATATTTGCCATACTGATTTAACATACATGTATCACATACTCTTGATTTAAAACATCAAGGAAACTAGTCTTTGAGAGCTAAGAGAGAGAGAAAAAGAGAGAGAGCGGGCAATTTCTACCAATATAACTTTCCCCCAAGTCATGGTTCCCAACTTGCACACACCAAACCTGAATACCTGAATAAGTACAACTTCTCCTTTAGTTAACACCCTCGCCCCCTTTCCTGGTAATGAAACGTTTCGTGCAGCTATCATGTTCATTGAATTTTTCCTTTCTTAGCATGTAAGAAGGTCCTAGAGGGCTGGAGCAAGTTTCAGAACTCTGGACAGAGTACTGACTTTTGGTTGATGTCCGTTTTAGCACTCTGCCCCCCTCCCCACCACCAAAGTCAAACCATTTACTATTAATTTCCTGGGTGAGAGAGGTCAATACGGTTCTATAACTCTGGTTTTCACTTACAAAACAGGGATACCAAAGACACCAAGAGCAACCTATCATAATTATTCTGCCCCGTCTACTTCTAAAATATGTGTCAAGTCCACCCACTTCCCTTGAGTTCTGATCTCTCAATTCTCTTCTGTGTAGCCTCAGTCTAAGCCTTCATCTTCTATCTACCACCTGACGCGTGTACTATAACAGGCCTTACAATGCATAGCAACAGGACCTTATCATGCTCCTCATTACTTCCATGCTGTCCTTCCTCACTTAGAATGAAGTCCACACTTTTCACCTGGGTTTACCGGACTTAATGTGATCTGGCCCGCTGTCATCAGCAGCCACCTGCCACTCTGTTCCCAATGTACTTCAGCCCCTTGGACCCATGTCCGGCTCTTCCAGCAGTATATATCTGGAACAGCTGTGTGGTTTCCTATGCTATGATCTCTTTTGTGAGGTCCTTACACAATCAACTGTTTCTCATTTTTCAGCCCTCAAGTCTCCTCCTTAGAAAGACCTTCCATGGCGATCCTGATTCAGGCCGCTTCCAGCTCATCCTGCCCAGGCACTGAAATTTCTGGCATGGTTGCTCCATGTTTAACACTCACTCAAATGTGAAACTATCCTTCTTGTTTTTGTTTCTGCATCTATTTTCTACCTTCTTCACTGAAACATAAACTCCTTGAGAGCAGATGACTTAGCAGCTTTCTCCACCATGAACTTCCCAGCAGGCTACTGGATAAATAGTCCTCCCCCCGATCTTTGTTTGCTGAGCTAGGGAATAGCGAATGAATGAAATGTGCCACCGAAGTGCTTTGCAAAGGTGATCGCAGGTCTCAGGGTCAGAAGACCGATCGGGGAGGGTAGAAAGAAAAGGACTAGATGTTGTAAAGATTCACTATCAAAGTGATAATTCTTTGTTAGTAGGAAGTAGAGGCTCTTAAAAGACAAGGAGGTTAACAGGTTATTCTCAGGTTCCCTCTCCTAATGATCAAGCAGGATTCAAATCTGAGACCATCTGGCTCTAAAATGCAGGGTCTTTGCACTGCAGAGTACTGATCATAAGTGGCCAGGTTTCCTTCACTTTAGTAGTCTAAAGGCAATTAAATGAATGATACTATTTCAAAATTATTTCAAATGTCATCAAGTTACAATCAAAGATTCATGATGTTTGAGAACCATATAACTTATAAATATTATCTGCCTCCCAATGAAATCATGCTGAGTGACTTGCCACACCATGGGTTTGCTGAATGTGTACTCCCTGGGGCCAGAGAGCAACATCTGCAGTAAATTTCCTATATTCTGGACCACAAAGACATAGGAAGAGATGATGGCAGAAAAATGCATTTGGTTGGAAGTAGGAAATGAATTCTGGGAAACCAATCTAATTGCCTGATTGGAAGCTATCCCAGATTTTTCAAAGTTATTCTTGAAAATAAAGGAGAAAAGCTTTTAAGAAATTAAATGGTACGCATGTAGATCGCAGAGTTTTACTTCTCATCTCAGAATGACAGTCTTTTGGAGTCTGTTCTGTAAAGGGCGAGTTTCCTCTCTCTCCATCTCAACTTGGAGTCACAGCCAGGCACGTTGGGCAGCCAAGTCTACAAAAAAGTACATTTACCTGCTGGACTCTATCCCGTCAGGTGCTCGACAGTCATGTGCTCTATTGTTCAGCTCATCAGCTCTACGCGGTTTTACCGAGCCAATTACTCTGCCAGCTCTGCTTATAGTATCTTAGTCCTCCCTCACAGCAAACCCATTTCTCCTATTTAGAAAATCACCAGCTCTCCCTGGTGGTGCAACAGGTTAGGACACAGCACTGCAAGCGGGCTCAACCGCTTCAGTGCGAGTTTGATCCCCCGCCTGGAGGTGACCACATGGTGCGGCAGACCTCTCCTGACCGGCCCGCTGCTCCCCTCAGCAGTGTACTTCGTCGATCTGCCTGTTCTGCTCCCCACTCTGTCTCTGGTGAGTCCTCTCACTGCCCCTGTACCTCTGGCTTGTACCCCAGTTCTGTATGAATAAATAAATAAATCTTTTTTAAAAAAGAAAAGAAAATCATGAACTTGAGTCTTAGGGAGGACGAGTGACTAAGATCTCGCAGGTAATAGGTACTAGAGTGGAGACCCAGTCCCAAATGGACCATTTCATTCTACTCCCTCTCTAAAGGGCCCCAGAAGAATCACGACATGTTCTTACAGTCATTGTGCTCTATTTACATGGGGGAGAAATATCTTACAATCAGCTAGTTTAATAGCTTATCTTTTATTATAATGTTGCTTATTATTAGAAGTAGAAACAAACTTACAAATTCAAATTAATACAGTTTAATAGGGGAAATGAATCTTGCTTTAATGAACATAAACAACCTCACAAAGCAGGGAGATAGTAGTGACCCGTGGTGAGGATTCTTTTTTATTCAGCCTCTAGTAAGGTGGACTGTGATGACTCCTGATCATCAAGAACAAAGTGTTCTAGCAATACTTTCTTGATCAAAGACACCGTGACTCCTCGGTCTGTGAAGACCATTTGTGCTCCCGTCAGTTTGATCCTGCTACTGGGCATACTGACCCTCAGCCTGTGACCCACGCAACAACTGAGTGCAGACATTCATCACACCAGAGTGCCTGCTCAGAAAGTTCCCTGCAAACACTCAACAGGAGCTGATGGTAGTATTTGGGGATATTAAAATGCATGCAAACTTTACAAAAGCTTTAGAGAATTTGATAACCTCAAATGTATGTTCCTGGGCATCCCCAAAGGTCTTCATTCCTCAGTTTGGGTAACACTGTTGCAGTCAATATGAGTTCAAATGGAGACAAAGCCAATTTAACAATTGTGTAACACAGTGTCAGTTCATTTTCTGGACTCTTTTCCATCTGTAAATGAAGTAAAAGGAAAGTTGTTCTAGAATTACTGGTGGATGTTAATGCATATGGTGGATGGCGATTACTCAACTCATAAGGCAAAAGAGAAAAAACTCTATAAATATTTATTGTTTAAAAAAGCTCTGTAAATACCATCAATAATATTACCAGGTGGTTATGGTGTATTGAGGAAAGTAGATTTACATAATACTAACAAGACATCCCACTTGTCTCAGATTCTGTAGCATAAACTTGGTTTCCCGGAGGGTCCTTCCATCATTCATTCTGTCACCACAAATAAGGCCTAAAACAAATGACTTTTCTGCTTTTGTTTTGAGTCATCTGTTCCCTGACTAAGAAGGGGGGGAGGGGGAAAGGGGCACCAATAGTGAGAGGATATTTCAGTTGTTTTTAAAATGAGGGAGTGAACATTAAGGTGACTCTGCAGAAAACCCAGGTCAAGGTGACCCCATCAGCTCACAGAAGTCATAGAGCAGACAACAAGATGCATTCAAGGGTAACCCCTTTATAATTTCCTAGTTATGAAGAATAGATCATGTGCTGCAGTGTATTTTTTGCAAAGTTCTCAAAAAGGTACTAAGAAAGGCGCCAGTAAGAATAATAAGATTAGCTTCTTTCCCAAGCAGTTATCTACCCAGAACTTTTCAGAGGCTCCTCCCGAGTCCACGGGGGATGCCCTGTTCTATCCATTTTACATGCAAGCAAAATGGGTTTCAGAGAAACTGGGTAACTTCTCCAGAGTTCCACGGTCTGTCACAGTCCATGTTATTCATGGCGATACTTTGCTATTTTTTCCTTGGACAGTAATCAAAATAATCAAAAGTTCTATGTGGATAAAGCTACCTGGAGAAGACAGTGCTTTGAAATGGTTTTATTTCCCTGACGTCTTTTAACAACTTCAAGATGGGGCAGATAGTTCCACTGTGATCCACCAGAGGGCAGTATGAGGCAGAGTTTGCTCCTGAGGCCTGTCTGAGCGGCGTTGCCCGCTAGGTAGGTACTGGTCTCTCCACCTTCATTTCTATAGTTGCTGATTTTGTTGTTGTTATTTCACTTTAAAATGTTTAGAGAGGCCCCCTTTTTTAAAAATTATTACAAAAGTTTATTTTTTATCATTTCTCACATTATTTTTTTTTCCTATCTCTATTGTAATCCCCAAGGGTTTCCCATCACCAAATCACCCCTGTGCCACCACCATAGTCCTGTGCATTTCCCTCGCTTCCCTCCCCCCCCTTTTTGATCCCATTCCCCACTCCACCCCCACAAAATGTCTCTGGTATATGTTTGTTCATTATTTTTGTTATTTTCTCGCCTGGTCCGTTATACTCCTGCTATGAGTGAAACCATCCGGTATTTTTCTTTCTCTTTCTGGCTTATCTCACTAAGCATGATCTTTTCCAGCTCCATCCAAGTTGCTGCAAAAGACATGTGTTTCTCTTTTTTGGTTGCTGAGTAATATTCCATTGTATATATGTACCACATCTTTTTTATCCAGTCACCTACTTTTGGGCATCTGGGCTGCTTCCATGTTTTTCCAATTGTAAATAAAGCAGCAATAAACATGGGGGTGCAGGTATCTTTTTCAATCCGTGTTTTTGTGTCTTTTGGGTAGATACCTAGGAGTGGGATTGCTGGGTCATAGGGAAGCTCCATGTTTAGCAGTTTGAGGAACCTCCAAACAGTTTTCCATAGTGGTTGTACTAGTTTGCATTCCCACCAGCAATGCAGGAGAGTTCCTTTTTCTCCACATCCTCGCCAACATTTGTTGTTGCTAGTTGTTTGAAGATGTGCCATTCTCACTGGGGTGAGGTGGTATCTCATTGTGGTTTTAATTTGTATCTCCCTTATTACGAGTGATGTTGAACATTTTTTCATATGGAGAGGCCCCCATTTTTTGAGGACAAAGCCTGACCTTGTGGAAACAGTGCTGGATGAAATACCCAGGTGATTTTCTACTTTTGGACCTGTGTTGGTGACTCCCATACGTTTCAAAATCACCAGCTTGCTGGATCAGACTCATTTACATAATGGGATGATGAGGTTGAATGAGTTTTTAAGGCTCATTCCTGCTCTCACATTCTGCAAATTCTAATACAAAATGTGGTTTGAGTCTTATCCAGCAAATGCAGGGAATGCCTCATATGCTTGTTATTGTTGCTAATCAATAGAATTAAATATGATTATGTCCCCACCTGTCCAGACTAATGAGAAATGCAATCTGTCATTCCTGGGGCTCCCCCTAAACTCAGAGCACTTCAGTGGCCTCCAGTCCCAGGGTTCTTGTGGTGGGTCAAGGATCAAGGAGATAACTGTTCTAGGGGCCTCGGCCCACACGGGTCTCTTGAGGTCACACACTACTGCTTGTGTGTTTTGCTTGCAGGGCTCTTGACTAAGCTGAAGACCCAGAACCCCACTTCTCTGGGAATGGTTGGGAACAGGAAGGCTTTGACCAACAAAGGAAAGATAGGGAGATGAAGGCCTTTTGCTGGCTTGGACACGTGGTACTCCCCTCTCCTGACATCATCATAGTTTTCAGGACATCAAATGGTCACTCACAGAAAGGGGAAAAGGGGAAGTGGTGAGCGAGGGGAGACAGTGACCTCTACATTACGCCCCTAGAGAGGTCATGGAATATGTGGAGGACCTGGCTGTCCTCAGGAAACAGGGAGGGAAACAGGTAATCAAAACAAAAGGTAATCTTTTTTTTAATGTTTATTTATTTCTGCATACAGAACAGGGGTCTAGGCCAGAGGTGCAGGGGCAGTGAGAGGCTTCACCAGAGACAGAGTGGGGAGCAGAACAGGCAGATTGATGAAGTACACTGCTGAGGGGAGCAGCAAATGAGTGAGGAGAGATCTGTCGCGCCATGTAGGTCAGCTCCCCGGCCGGGTTTGAA
Source organism: Condylura cristata (assembly GCF_000260355.1). Lineage (NCBI taxonomy): Eukaryota > Metazoa > Chordata > Mammalia > Eulipotyphla > Talpidae > Condylura > Condylura cristata. Next base: position 35,553,465 of record NW_004567122.1, on the reverse strand, counting down.
CTCGTACTGCAGTGGCTGCAGTAGCTTCCTAGTTCTGTGCTTTAACCCGTTGTGCCACCAGGGAGGTCCCCACAAAACATAATCTTTAACAATTAACACATAGTGTCCTGTCCCTCCACAGAAACAGGTCTTTGAAGGGAGGAGGTCAGTGCCGCAGGCTAGAGTGATTCTCAGTGACTCAGGAAGTCACTCAACAAACAGCAGGGCTGGAGGAAAGGGGTTAAGTTCTTTTTTCAGTCTGAGAGGATAAAGCAAAACCAGGCAGCGTTGCTTTTGGAAACCAAATGACCAGTATTTAAACCATGGTCTAGGTGTGACTAGGAACTCTGGTTCCACCCTGCCCCCCCAAACCCCCACTCCAGACCTCCACTCTCCCATCTAACACCCGCACCCAGGCTGGAGAACATCGACTCTTCCTTCTTCAACACAGTGTGTATCACCTGCCTTTGCTCCCTGAGACAGCTCTGACTCCTTCTGTGGATGACTGTTGCTTTTCATTGTTTTGTTGTTGCAATTAATTTTGGTAACTAAAACAAAAACAAAATTTACCCTCTTAAAATGTCAAGTGTAGAGCCACCTCATGGGCTGCACTGTCACCCCAAGTTTAGCTTGCTCCCCAGGCAGGGCAGTGGTGTGCTGCTTGTCCTAACTCCAAGGGAACGGAAGGGGTTTCTGTCTGGGGGCCTGAGATCACTGTCAGAGATTTACACCCTCAGAGTCCAGTCTTGAATCTGGAGGTGAGGTCAGCTTAGTTTCAAAGCACAGATCTCTCTGGGGAAAGTTTAGATAATGCACTAATTATCTGAGTCCTGCCCTGGTTAGAAAAATAAGTACTGTATTATTACTTAAGTATTATTGACAGATATGGGGATGTTCACACTTTCTAATAACTGCTGCCTGCTGAGCTGAAATCTGGTGCGAATATGAATTCCTTAGGACTTGCGCTTAAACCTCTTTTACAAAGAATCTCATTTGATCCCCAGAAAAATCAAAGAGGTTTGGTTATGGAGAAATAGAGAGGGAAAAGGGATTTGGGAGGGACTGTACCTTAACTGGATCTTGAACAAGAATGCAACCTAGTGCTAAAGGCATAGACTTTGAAATAAGAAATACCTGGGTGTTTGGACACGCGCTTTGATCTTTCTGGGGCTTAGTCACATCAGCAGTAAGCAGGGATTAAATTATCCACCGTGGAGGGCTGGGGGAGCAGTCTAAGGATGACAGGTGAAAGCATTTGAGTGAACTGAGGATGGGAGTACAGAGGTTAAGAGTTCAGCAACAGACAGGCTGCCTCAGGATGCCCCAGGTCCACTCCCAGCACCACGGGGACCAGTTCTGTGGCCTTGCCCAGCTCTTTACACAGGAGCGATGGCTCATTCCTAACATGCAGCTCATCAAGAAGCCACTGAGCGGTTAGTTGAGATGAAGCATGAAGGCGTTCCGTGGACAGTGAGCACAGGGCGCCCAGCAAAATCCGGGGTGTGTTTTGATGCACCTTCAGGGGCCCTCCAGAGAGGTGGGGTGAGTGGCAGGAGTCTACGCCCACAGTCTAGCCCAGAAAGGGGCTCTGCATTTTCTGAACACTTTCCTTTTTATAACCTGGGCTACCCCAAGCCTCATTTTTTGGACAGGAGTCAAATCTACAGGGGAACGTGCAACGTTTTTGTTATTTCTGTTTTATCACAAGCTGGGTAGCAAGTCGGGGAGCAGCGCCCGCCCATGCCGAGCTGGCTGCTCCGAGGACAGGAGGCATCTTCACTAAAGAGGTGAGTTAAAAACAAAACCCCGGCACAAATCAAAATTCAGTTCTATCCATACCCAAGAGTCAGGGGAGGGCTGCGGGGCTCTCTTTTCCTTGCCTGAAAAAGAAAGTGTAACATTTGGTGTGAAAAAGGCAATGGCAAAAATGACTTGTTTGATGGCTATTTCACGCTCCCCTGAAAGGCGTCAGCTCTTTCCAGAACCGAAAAGGCAGTGGTGACCGCCCCCGTGTCTCAAACGTCAGAGCGAGCACTGAAAAGAAAGAGCTGGTCCCCTGTACTCCTTTCGATCTCTTGCCATGTTTTTTAATTGGTACTCATGAATCGCTGTGGATGGTTCCGCTCTAAGCTTAGTTTTCAGCGGGGTCAAATAAAACATGGTCTGGAGCAGCGTGACCCAGAAAGCTTTATTTTATTTTATTTTTTAGATTTATTTATTTATGCATACAGAATTGGGACACAGACCAGAGGTGCAGGGGTGGTGAGAGGATTCACCAGAGACAGAGTGGGGAGCAGAAAAGGCCGACTGACGAAGTACACTGCTGAGGGGAGCAGCGGGCTGGTCAGGAGAGGTCTGCTGGCCATGTGGGTCACCTCCGGGGGTGGGAATTGAACTCGTGCTGAATTGGCTTTAGCTTCTTAGTGCTGTGCTTTAACCAGCTGCGCCACCAGGGAGGGCCTGCTTTTTTGTTTTTTTAATTGTTTCTTTATTTGTATATATAAATGTATATTTATATATTTGTGTATATATATTTATATATTTGTATATATATGTATATTTGTTATATCAGGTGTAGTCCCCATAGAATTTCCACTACCAATTCCCCTTTGCTCCATCACCTTACTCCCTTGTCTCTTCCACCCATGTTGTTTTTAGGAGGGTTGAGTTTTTCTTCACCAAGTGGTGCAACTAGTGGTCGTTTCTATATCGCTCACTGTCTGTGCATTTTCTAAACATGTGTCAAGCAAGAGTGTGTAAGTTTTCTCTCTTTAAAATTTTTAGTTCCTTGGAATATTTTGGCCATACGGAAAGGTATGAGGAATCGGATCAAACACTAAGTATTCGCCACCACTTTCAAAAATGTCTTAACCCAGTGGAGTCCCTTTTTATGCCTTCAAAGGGAATGGCAGATCTAATTTATCTTCTGCATCAGGTCTCAGTCCTTTTATCACACAATTATGTAGCTTTGGTATTTTTAGTCTGGTTTCCCCATAGTTTGTTTTAGTGGTGTCAGATGGTGTTTTTTGTCTTTTTTTGTAACTTGCCTTTTCATTTCAAAGTGTTTTTTGTTTTTCCTTCTGGGTTCCCGCATGCAGCTAGCTATGGCTTGGATCACTTTTAACGGCTATAGCACATTCTGTTTTATACATATGCCAAAATGACCTGCCCACTCCTCAGACCCTGGACATGACTAGCGGAGCTCCTTGTTCAGGTGTAAGTAACTGTCTCCCTGCAGCGGAGTTGAAGGGCAAGAATGTCCTCCATCGCAGAGATGTTGGGTTGCTCTGAAAGGACTGTACCGAGTCTAACCCACCAGGCGGTGCAGTTGTGTGTTTTTTCAAGTTCCCCCTTCCATCCACACAAAACTTGTGTGAAATGGTTTCCGTTGTGTGTTTTTTTTAATTGATTCTCCATGCTAAGTTTTTTTTTTTTTTAAAGATTTATTTATTTATACATACAGAGCTGGACTACAGGCCAGAGGTGCAGGGGTGGTGAGAGGATTCACCAGAGACAGAGCGGGGAGCAGAACAGGCAGATCGACGAAGTACACTGCTGAGGGGAGCAGCGAGTGGGTCAGGAGAGGTCTGCCACGCCATGTGGTCACCTCTGGGGCAGGGATCCAACTCACACTGGAGCGGCTGTGGCCAGCTTGCAGTGTACACTCTAACCCGTGGCACCACCAGGGAGCACCCCTCTGTTGTGGTTTTAATGATGGCTTTTATGACTACAATCAATTCATTTGTCTTTTTATCTATTTGAGTTTTCTCTGTTGCATTTAATTATTACTGTTTCAAAGTCATTATTATTTATTTTATAGCTATATATATATATATATATATATATATATACAGAAAATATATAATCTGTGTCAGTTGTGTGGGACACACACACACACACATATATACAGGGATATGCTTATCTTTTGTTGACTGTTACAAACTGAACAAAACTGTTGGTTTCTGGTGTGTGGTATGTAGGTTTTTGTGTCTTTCGAGGAACAGAAACTTTCTGTTTTAAAATAGTTGCATTTCTTTTTCTTTATATTGAATATTTTTGCTTTTTTGTGTTCTATCAGATGGGCCCTTACTCCAGTGACATAAAGTTGTTTTGAGGTTTTCAGTTTTCAAATTTAGATTCCCATCATGTGCAGAATTAATTTTTGCTTCCAGGCAGAGGAAGGATCCAGTGTTATTTCCTCATCCACGTCCTAGTCATTCCCGCCCGCATCTTCAATTCATTTATGGTGGTAAATATCTCTAAACTTGACTTTCTTTAAACTTTTCAGAGCTATTCCCAGGTCTTTGAAATTCACATTAATCTCACAACTGACTTAAACATGAAAAATAACCATCATTTTGAATGGAATTGAATTCAGAAATTAATTTTGGTAGAATAGACATCTTGACAGCGCTGTGTTGATTCTTAATTATCTCTCCATTTATTTAAATTTTATCTAACTGTTCATGATTTTCTTTAGAAAAATACATATCTTGTTAAATCGTATCTTAAAATGTTCATTATTGTATTTTAAAATTGTATTTGCTAACTATTTCTAGTTTCATAATTAGAACAAAATAATAATAATAGCAAACAATAGATATACAATTAAAATTTTATTAATAAAATGTGTTTATATAGTATCTTTAGTTTTCAGGTAGCTAATTATATCACATCTAGTGATGAGTGGTGGCCTTCCCTTTAACATTAAGTAAAATGAAAGTAGCTTGAGGAATGCCCTTAGAAGCATATCTTCTCTGTGCTAATTGCTTTATTATGAATGCTTGCTGAATCAATTTTTATCAATGTCTATATTGCTGCATCTAATGAGGTGAACTATTTAATCCCTTTATATTAGGAAATATATTGATTTTTCTAATATTAAACTATTCTGGTATTCCTGGAATGGCAAGTAACTTAGTCACAATAGCGTAATATTTTTGTATGGTGCTGTAGTTATATAGTGCTGATATTATCTTAGACTATTTACATTTATATTCAAAAGCTTAGCTGGTTGTTCATTTTCCTTGTTCTCGCTGTCCTCATCTCAAGGTTATCCTAATTTCTCAAAATGAGTTGGGAAGCCTTTTTTCTTCTTCTGTTCTCCAGAAATCTGCTATATTCTGTGAGTGTTGGAATAACATTTTAATTACCGGTTTAATGTCTTCAATAAGTAAAGGTCTTTTTTGTGTTCTTGAGAGTTAGTTTTGTTCTAAAACTGTATAGTTTGAAAATTTGAATCTGATTTGTTGCGATTTTTTAAGTCATGATTTTCTACCATGTTTTCTTCTAAGAATTTTGTATTTTTAGTGCTTATGTTTACTTCTGTGATTCACTTGGAATTTTATTTTATTTTAAGGCTAACTGTAGCTGATGTCACATCTTATTATCTGCTATCCATCTCTTCTCTGATGTTTTCTCTGTAGTTTTCTTGGGCATTTCTTTACTTGTTGATGGCCCTTTGGTGACTTTTGATTTGGACTATAATAGCTTAGCAGTTTCAATGAAAAAAAAAGAATCTTTCCCCCACATTTTCTGTAAATCATAGCATTTATTCTGCGTAGTCACTTGATACAACTAGGTCATCCGTCAGCCAAATTGGGACATGTGCTTAATCATGCATTGTGGAATATGGACAGGTATAGTGTTCTGACGGGTCTCATGCTCATACATGGAATGAGGTAAGGTGCATGGCCCCCAGGAAAGATGGAAAAAGGAGTGTTCTCTTACTAGTAGAAATTGCAAAGAAGCTGTATAGAGAGAGGTAATCACTGGCTGCAAAAGAACATTTTGTTTATGTTGTCATTTTTAAGCCTCCCTTTCTGAGTTAGGCAAAAATATCATATATTTTTGTTGAATGGATTGTTCCCCAAATCTCCCAGATGGTAAAAAGCAGAGCTTGGACTAGCTAGATTTTATTTATTTATTTATTTTGTAGCTAATTCCTCTTGATTAGGATAAATGTCTGATTAGATTTTTTTTTTTGATAAATTTGCTTGAGCTCGATTTGACACAATTGTTTCCTGAACTGATTTCCAGCTAGCCAAAGAATTTTAGAAACTCTAATGGCTTGAAAACAAAGCCAAAAGCTCCAGAAATCTGGCATTTCCAGTTTCCTGCTTGACACCCAACAACATAACACTGTCTTTGTGCTCCTACAGCTGCCCTCTTCTACCTTCACTACCTTGGCCAGGATATTCTCTCTCATGACAGAGACACCTTTTACTAGTCTCACTGCTCATCATTGTTGTAGGTGGCTTGCTGTCCCCTTTGTGGTCTTTCTGCCCAACTCCCATACTCCTTTGCAGATACCTGGTTTAGCATCTAAGTTTAGTTGTTATTGTCTTTTTTTCCAAAAGACAATGAGTTCTTGTTGAGGAGGACTGTAAATTGTTTATATTAATCTGCAGGGTGTGTTATAAAACTTGGCACATGGTGGGCACTCTGGTCTTCAGAAAATGTATATTGAACAAATAAAAGACTAAATGAAGATAATAAATAATAGTTGAGGAAAATTAGAAGATCAAAAGTTAATTAGGTACAAAACTATCAAGGATGTAGAGGACTGACTTGATAAAACAGCTTCACATATAAATTTGGTGACCCAAATAGCAAAGTCTAAAGAATAAGCAACTAGGTATCATGGTATTTAAGCCTGAGAAAGAAGAAAAGAAAGAAAAAAAATTAAATAATAATTTGCTTTTGACAATCAAATGGATTAACCATTTAGAATTTTTCAGGCAGAAAGCTATCATCAGAAACTATTACATTTCCTTAGTAAAATTCTCACTTATCTTGTAAATAATGACAGCCTTTGTTTGAACAGCACTTAAATATTTGAAAATTTTTTTGGTTATGTAATCTAATTCTGTCATCCAGTGAATGAGTGCTGAGGGTCTATGACAATAGACAATAAGTGAAGTACAGAGAGAAATAAGACTGTTCCTGCCTTCAAGTAGCTTATGGCTTCACCATAGAGAGGGAGACAGTGTTACATCAGACCACTGTGTGGTGATCCAAAAGGGTGACAAATATCACTGTGTGGAGAGGCCAGGACAGGCGTCCTTGTGGGGATGTAACTTGCCAGGAGACTAGAATTTGGGAGATGAGGAGGGGAAAAGGGTTATTCTACACAGGGAGAAATGTATTCCTAAGGACATCATTTGTTGAAATGGTGGAAATGTGTTCACAGGACAACAGAAAAGGATTGTGGCTACAAATAATCAGATATTTCTTACCTGGAGTTTAGTCTCTGTCACCACCCCTTAATCGGGGGGATCCCCTGTCTACATTGCAGAAAAGTGATCTTGTGTGACTTCGGAGATCCAGTCTCCACATGGTTTCTAGACACTAAAGGATGGAACCCCACAGGCCAGGGAGTCCCAGCAGCCACAGAGAAGGAGCCCTGACTGGAGGCCCTGCTAAGGAAGGCAGGTGCAGGTGTTCAGTTGTCATCCCAGATGAGCTCCACTCTGACAGCGGCCTACAACCACTATCTTGTGAGCTTGTCACCTCTGGCACCCGGCCCAGTGGAGAATTCAGACGTCTATAGGCCCAGCCAGCATCTCATGTCACCATATGAGAAACACCAAGCAAGAGCTGACCTGCAAAATATTGTAAGGATAATGGCAGTTTGAAGTCACTCACCTTAGAAGCCATTGTAGGAGATTTCTGGTGGGTAGTGGCTGTTTTGCTAGCCTGGCATTCATTTCCTCTTATTTAGGTGATAGCAGTCTGAATTGTTGGTGACCCTATTATTATAATTTATTGTTTTTAAAGATTTATTTATTTATTTATATGGAACTGAGGTACAGGCCAGAGATGCAGAGGGTGAGAGGATTCACCAGAGACAGAGTGGGGAGCAGAACAGGCAGATCGACGAAGTATACTGCTGAGGGGAGCAGCGGGCAGGTCAGGAGAGGTCTGCCGCGCCATGTGGTCACCTCCCGGGCAGGTGGGAATCGAACTCATGCAGAAGTGGCTTTAGCTTCTTAGTGCTGTGCTTTAATCCACTGCGCCACCAGGGAGGGCCCCTATTATTATAATTTTTAAAGATATATTTTATTGTGCTATTCTTAAGCCATGTCATTCAGGTGGGCTGGCCGCCTCCTGCAGTCCCCTCGCCCCCTGGGGTGGGGGTGCCCTTTGGGCCATCGTTCTAGCCACAGGGTTAGTAAAGATTTATTTGGGCAAAAGGTCCAAGGCAGACCAATGAGATCTAGCCTTTAGACGTTTTTGAAATTATTGAAAAAAAGTGACTCTCTTCCCAGGGGGGATAAGAAATAAGTATTAAGGAGGTCTAAAACTGCTGGGGGCAGATTTGTTATTGAGTGGGAAGAACCTCATCAAGAATGAAATCACTATGGAGGAAAACAGGGCACAGAATGAAGAGAAACAGTTTAAACCTTTGGACCCAGTGGTCCCTCGTCTGCCCCAGGCTTGGGGGTCACAGAAGCCAATATTTTTTCCTTTGATTAAGCCCATTAGAGGAATGCTTCTGCAGCTTACATGAAAAATACTCCTAACTTCTTTTTTAAAAGATTTATTTATGCGTACAAGAACTGGGGTACAGGCCAGTTCTTGTAGAACTGTGGGTGGGGGTAAGAGGATTCACCAGAGACAGAGTGGGGAGTGGAACAGGCACATCAACTGAAATACACTGCTGAGGGGAGCAGCAGGTGGGTCAGGAGAGGTCTGCCACGCCATGTGGTCACCTCTCTGGCTGGGGATCAAATTTGTGCAGTGGCTGTGGAGAGCTTCATAGTGCTGTGCTCCAACCTCTTGTGCCACCAGGAAGGCCCCAATTCCTAACCTCTTATAGATAAGTAAGATAAAGGTCACGGGAACTTGGTACCCTCAGCTGGCACACTTGTACTTTATTCTATAAATGCTGGAGAGATATTTAATGGTCTACGCAGGTTTTGTGTGCTCAGTGAAATACCTAGCTGCAGTGGGAAGAAAGCACTGAGCATCGAGCTGCCCAGTAACAGGGAGGTGGACTAGTCTGGCAAGGATGTAGGATGCCTGAGCTAAGGTGTCAGTAGAACAATAGGTATTTGACAGAGATGCAGTCAGTAGGATTCAGACACAATTACGCTCAGGGACAGAGAAGAAATACGTGGCGGCCAGATGGTGTAGCATGAAGAACATCAGCTCAGTGTCCTATCTGAGGGCACTGAGAGTCATGGCCGGTTGAGGACCTGCCAATGCTTGAGTGACTACTAGGGCAGGATCAATCAGGCCTTCAGACTTCAAGACTGTTGCCCGCTCCCAGCATGTAGAGCACCAACACCCTTGGCTAGGAAATAGACAGAGTGATGGGGCTGCTTGTTTTCCAGCCCATCACGAGGAAGATGATTCCATGACTGGTGTACTTTGGGTTCCTTGCGGTTTCTGTCTTGCTACCAAATGAAAGCTGTGTTGGGGGGCTCGTGTCTGGCTCAGGCTCCCGCGTGCTGGCTCATCAGCATTCATGAAAGGGACAGACGCCACTGGCGCCAGCCTTTCTGCATTCCAACTCCGGGAGCTGATAACAGGCACAGAGCTTTGAAGGGAGAGGACCTCTGTTCCCCAAGATGGACTGTTGGTTTGTACTAAAGGCCAAATGGTGTGACTTTTCGACATGCACGGTGAAGGAGAAAAGCGAGGCGTGCGGGGTGACTGGGGGAATGTAAAAAAATTATCAGGCAGAGAAAGTTGAAAGGAAAGTTAATGGACCAATGTGCTGTAAAGGCAGATAGAAAGAGAAGGTTTCGAATGCTATGGAAAGGGCATCAGGGAAAGGCACGTGGCAAGCTGAGTGACCATGCAGGTACTCACGCTTTTCTTCTCTATCATGGGAGTGGAGTTCAGACCTGGCTGCCTTTGTTACAGGGCAAGGATGGGGGACCCAGAACCCCCAAACCTGCCCAGACTAAATACATTTTGCCATCTGCTGCATGAAGACAAAACATATCTTAGTATGTAAGAACTTTATGGAAAAGAATTTTAATACAATTAGTGTACAAGAAAGAAAAGACAAGAATATAATTTCCAAATCCAGCACCCAAAGTTACCCATCATTTCGTGGGTATGCTCAGCCAAACAGGGTTGGCGCAAGGCAGGGCTGGTGAGTCACAAAAGCCTGCCACCGTCTAAGGGGGGACCCACGGGAAAGGGGCAGAAGGGGCCCGCACATCTGGGACAAATGGAGCAAAATCAAGATAAAAGCTGCCTTTGTTAAGCTCCCTACAGCTCTCTCATCCACGTCTGTTTCAACCACACAAGTGCAGCTTCTCCACATGTCTCTCTGCTCCATGGGCCTCCTGCAGGTCTCCTCTGGCTCTGTCCAACTCCCTTCCTTCCCCAGTCTCCTCTCCACGTTCTTTCCCCCCTGCTCAACTCTACCCACCTTGGGAGAGACAGAGTACCTGGATCTCCCCTTTTCCTGGGGACCATCCTGTTACACTTTCAGCTGGACTTTACCTCTGAATGGGAAGCTGGGGGCGTGGTGGTTAAAGTTCACACTCTACAGACTTGACCTCGATCTGAATCCTATGAATTTATGCCAGTGATTTCACAGCCCAGGCTCTTTTTCCTCGTGTGTGCTCTTGGTGGTAATTGTGCAACCCTCAGCTGACTCGTCCAGTAGCACTGCCCTTAGCTGGTGATTATTACCCCTCTATGACCAGCATAATGAGAAAATCAATCTTTAATGCTCAAAATTGCTCTTGCACAATTCTTCAACTCTTAAATGTCAGTTTGTTAGTGTCCTCACATTTTTTATCTTTTATTGAAGTAAATTGGTTTATAACATTGTTTTGTTTTTAAAGATTTATGTATTTGTGCATACAGAACTGGGGTAGAGGCCAGAGGTGCAGGGGCAGTGAGAAGCTTCACCAGAGATAGAGTGGGGAGCAGAACAGGCAGATCGATGAAGTACACTGCTGAGGGGAGCAGCAGGCAGGTCAGGAGAAGTCTGCTGCGCCATGTGGGTCACCTCCAGGGTGGGAGGTGAATCAGGCTAAATGCTTCACCCTGGAATCATTCTGCTTGAATGGGTGTTATTCAGGCTAGAGGTGCTGGTACATTGCCAGAGGCTGTTTTAAACTAGGTGTAGTTTGATGAGGTCTGAAAATTAATTATGAAAGTGTCTTTGTTTGGAATGAGAAGGTAAGGTAGGTGACAGGAACGTACAGCACTCCCTGGTCCTAATTCAGTCCTGAGCTAACACTGAGATGGCAAGAGGTAGAAATAGGACAGTTGGTGAGGGAGGCTCAGGGTGGGATAGAGGTCAAAGGTGTCTATGGGAAACTGATTGGTAAAAGTATGATTATTGGGGCCCTTCCTGGTGGCGCAGTAGGTTAGGGCACAGCACTGCCCCCGGGAATGACCAACATGGCGCAGCAGACCTCCCCTGTCTCCCCGCTGCTCCCCTCAGTACTTTGTCGATCTGCCTGTTCTGCTCCCCACTGTGTCTCTGGTGAATCCTCTCATCACCCCTGCACCAGTAGTCTGTACCCCAGTTCCATATGTATAAATAAATAAATATTTTTTAGAAAAAGCATGATTATTGGTGAAGAATCATTTTTACATTTTGAAGCAGCTGCATCCTGATTTGTCTGGACATCTCTAAAGTTAGAATCACACTTTAGAGTTAAGGAAACAATTGCTTGGAGATCTGTTATTCTGTCCTCAGGAGTTTTATAGCTAACTGTGAAGAGAGAGACATTTACTACAAATGATTCTTAATGGGGTCTGGATTTAGAGCTTGACTTCAAGTTTGTCATCTGCATGTGTGACCTTGGATAAATCCCTTCAATAATCAGTGCGTCAGCTGTTTCCTTTATAAAACAGGGTTGTCAAATTGAACTTCAGGGCCTTCCCTGGTGGTGCAGCAGATTAGAGCACAGCACTAAGAAGCTAAAGCCACTTCAGCATGAGTTCCATCCCCGCCTCGGAGGTGACCCACATGGTGCAGCAGACCTCTCCTGACCCGCCCACTGCTCCCCTCAGCAGTGTATTTCAGTCGATCTGCCTGTTCTGCTCCCCATGCTGTCTCTGGTGAATCCTCTCACCGCCCCTGCTCCTCTGGCCTCCACCCCAGTTCTATATGCATAAATAAATAAATCTATAAACTTTCGCATAAGCCCACGTGGTCCCCTATTGGCTATGATGAGTGTCTGTGTTCTGCCTTCCTGTCAAGCATTGTAAATGGAAAGATGTGAGTGGTGGAGGTGTCTAGCTTCAGAGAAGCAGGGAGAGGTATGCTGGCATCAGGCCCGGGCTGTAGGGCTGAGACACCACAGCAGGGGAGGTGGCAACTGCTGAGAATGGAGGCTTCAGTAGGAGAAGGGATCTGGGGGCTCCCAAGTGGGACAGGGACCCCACACCTGTGTAGGCTTAGACCGCAGAGGCCAGAATGTCTGCTCTCTGCCCTTTCTCCCATACTGAAGTGGCTTTAGCTTCTTAGTGCTGTGCTTTAACCTGCTGCGCCACCAGGGAGGGCCCAGCTTTTACTCCCTTTTTTAAAGGAAAAAAGATGATTAGCAGCCTTTCATCAAGAACATTTTATTCTTTTCCATCCTGAAATCCCTTGAGATAAGTTTTTCCTTGTGAGAATGCTGCAGGGAACATCCTTGGAGACACTTATTTGTATGCTATTAATGACTTTCTGATTATATTGTTGTTGTTGTTGTTTTTAAATCTGTTTCCCTCAGTTGACACGGGTAATTGAGATCAAGAGCAACTAAGGTGAAGACAATCTCTCTCTGAGAAACAACAGTTTAGCCCCTCCCAGTTTCGATAGCAGGTTCATAATCTTTCAGAACCTCAACACACATACAGACTTATAAAAACCTTGGTGCATTTTTGTTATGAAATATGAAATGGTGATGACAATTGGGATTACCACGCACAGGGTGAGTCAGGGAAATAATTTGTGATTGGGGGCCAGACCCCTCTTCTCAGGGTGGCCTCAGCTCAGGGTGACTTAGTGAGGACACTTCATCTTTCCAGAGAGAGAGACGGCCACTCTGCATAACACCCCGTTTCTAAGCCTTTATGTGGCCTCTCTCATCTTAATGCCATAGAGAAGAAAGTATCAGTTGTTGCTGCTACAGCCCACTATTAGGTACAATTCAGACAAAAACTAAAAGCCCTGGGGGTAAGATGGCTTATTTAGGAAGGAAAGGCGGGGTGAGGGGAGGCTTAATCACTGAAGATCACTTCCTCTTGAAAAGTGCAGTTCTTATAACTAGTATAATTCTGGCTCGCAGGTCTGAGCTGGGTTATGACATTGGGGGCAGGATTTATTTTCTGTTTCCCAGAAAAATTACAAGGCTTGTAAATGAGTGAGGCTCTCTGTTGAGGAAAGGCCAGCGGCGTGCTGGGAAGTCAGGGCTGCCCAGCCAAAACTGCCCTTAATGGCTGCAGCTACAGAAGTGAAAGCTGCAGTTTCTAGGGAAATGAATGTTTAATGATAAATGGAGTTATTGAAAGAGAGGTTCATGAGGCAGTAAATAGTCCCCCAAGGCCAGCTCCTGCCACTACCACCCGCCCTCATTTTTGCTTTAACTTCAGGTTACTCCACTGAAGCCAGAAGAAATGTTTTTTTTTTTTTTTTTCTTCAGAGTCTTCTGTCACTTCCAAATTTTGTAGTCAGAGGTTGAAGGGAACTTATCTCCCCTCTGTGGGGTCTTCTCCTGCGACTTTAGCTTTGGCCAGATCATGTATTTCATGTGACATGCTACTGCTATCTCTTCACCTGTGACAGTAGTTGTGTGTCACCTGATGGTTTCACACTGGGACAGCTCTCATGCTTCATGCAGCTCACTGAGATCTGCAGTGTGCTAGTGGCAGAGCAGAGCGGTGGAATAGGGAGAGGGCAAAAAAGAAGGAAAACTGTTTCACAATGAAGGGATTAGATACTGAATCTTAACACCCACCCCCCCAGGGGTTTGAAAACACATACTTAGATTTTTGTTTATTTGCTTTTAATCACTTAATAGTTCACTGCAAATGCTTATGCAAAATTTGCTTGTTATAGATGGAAAATTCAAAGGAGAAATGACTTGCACACTTTCTGACAACAAATGATCAGATTCTAGAATAGAAGAACGTGATTTCTGAGTGAATGGTGTAGTGAGTCTTCTCACCTGTGAAATGCTGTGTAACCTCAGCAAATGACCCGCCATGCTCACCCTGACATAGAGCCGTCTAAACAGTCACGCCTGATGCAGCATGGGTATAAAAGTGAGGAAGATGTGCTTTGGGGCCCTGGCCTGGCCACTTCAGGCAGCACCCCTGGATTTCCAGGGCATATAAGATCTGCCTTGCAGTAAAGCTATAAATAAGCCACAACCAATTGCAATTTGTAAGGAAAATCACATAGATTTCCTACTAGATGTTTGATTTGTAAATGGAGAATAAAATCTAAGAGAAAGACTTGCTCTGTGAAGTAGTGTAGCATTTCCTGTGTTCTATATGAAAGCTTCAGTTCTACATGAGAATCAAATGAAAGCTGAAGTCAAAATCCCATTAACTACTGATGCTGTTGAAGTGTGTCTGTGTCCCGTTAAGGGAAGCAGTGATGTTTTAGGGCTCAAGGCAGGTGTGAGGAGCAAGGAATCAGCACACAGGAGTCATCTGCAGTGTGAGGACTATGCACAGCCCTCAGGAAGTGTGAGCCAATTTTACCACAAATTCAGGATATGGTCCCCCCTGCCAAGCACTGCAGAAATTCTGCAGTTACTGTTTGAATGGATTTAGATACTGATAAATACTTCAAGTTTTAACACACATTCACAGTGCTGTGTTAGGCACAATAGTGTGGCTAAATCAACAGTTGCTTCTGCATCTCTCCTGATCATCCTTCTCTTTTACATAAACCCTAGCTGCTTTCAAAGAATCAATAGACTAGATACAGAGAGACTAGTGCCTCAAAGGTGGGGACGAGGGGGGGGGGAGAAGGGAGAGGGGGAATGAGAGTCAAATGAAAGATGTTAAGATCTAGCATCTCTTAAAGAGAGAGCCGTCATTATTGGCTACTACAGTCTTCAGGGGCAGCCTTCTGAAGGCTCCTTCTGTCCTCATTCTTATCTCACATAGTTAAAGTGCCTTCTGTGGAACACAGATCCAGGTGACCTGGCCCTTGGTTGCCTTTATGGCTTCATCTCCTACCTGCACCCATACCTGCTCTACCTCTCCCTCTACAGAAACCACCCTGCCCTCCACCCTCCATCCTATTTTGTTTTCAGAGAAGAACCAGAGGCAATCCCATCATGCCTCTGCCTCAGGACCTTTGCACTTGCGGCTCCTTTCCTGGAACACCTTTTTCTCCCTATCTGAACAACTCTTTTCAGTTCTTACACAGATCTGCTCACATGCCACCTTATAAAAAGCACCTGCTTGACCAGCATCTAAGACAGCAACCCCACGCACCATCACCCTACACATAACGCTGTAATTTTTACACGACTCTTACTCTTTCTAGTTATCTATTATTTGCTTATTTGTCTACCTCTCACTCCTGAATGAAAATCCCTGTGTGGATAGGCACTCCCTTTTTCACTGCTGAACCCCTGTTCCCCAGAACAAAGCCACTTAAAATTGTGTGCACATCCCACAGCTACATCTTGAGCCTGCAATCAAGGAGTTTGTGTGTGTGTGTCTGTACATGCGTGTGTTTGTGTGAAATTTCATGAAACAACACTCCCACTCCTGTGATGTTTTCTGTTGTATTTTATTCCACTTTTGTTTTCAAAGTGTTTGTCATGTCCTCTCATGGGTTACAGACCACAGATCTGGAACAATTCCTGGAATATACTAGGCATGCGAACAATAAATGCTGACATTTTGCAACAAATGATTACACACTAGTCCCCAGTAGAGAATCCATTCTTCTATGAAAAGAGAAAAGGCATGGCGGGGGGTGGCCAGGTTTGGGAACAGCAGGAAATCCAAGTCTGGCACAGAAAAGTCTCGAAGGAGACTCCAGATATAATGGAAAAGTGGCTTGAATCCAGATTGTTTACCATCAGACATATTAAAGGTGCTCTCTTATTCCCTATCTTAGTAATAGATGGTTTCTATATAAATGGCTTAAATTCATATGCCTTGAAGGATTCCACAAATTTATTTCTTCTTTTACCTTTATCAGTGATTTATAATGATATAAATTTACTTGCCTAAAAATCTTTTACTGAAAGAACGTAATTTTTGTTCTAATTATCTAAAAGCAAAAACAAAATAATAAAACTCCATTTGAAAGAAGATATCCATTATAAGCTTAATTCAGTAAATTGACTAATTAATAAGAATAGTTGATAATTACATACCTATAATATTTAAATCAATTTTTAAATATCCCTTAATGAAAAAAAGGAAACACTGTCACAAAAATTGTCTACATTGTTTGTAGACTTCATTTCACTTTCAGAAACATTAAAAATATAAAAGTCGGACATTTTAACATGAAGGAAATATAGTCATTGTTGTTGAGCACATGCCAGACAATATGCTTGTATTTTATATGTATCAATATTTTTACAATACTGTGAAACAAATACTTGATTGCAATGTTTTAGCTACAGATAGTGTCTAGGTCACATGGAACTGCTGTTTTTGTAAGTTAAACATGTTTGACTATTGACAATTTCATATGGTTCAAAAAATTGATTTGACGTTCTACCTATCAACAGAACACTTTAGATCTCATTATTTTAAAATATTTGGGTTCACAAATGCCCAATAGTAGATTACTAGATTAAAAAGTTGAGGTACATATACACAATGGAATATTACTCAGCAACCAAAAATAATAAACACCTGCCTTTTGCAGCAACATGGATGGAGCTGGAAGGGATCATGCTTAGTGAAATAAGCCAGAAAGAAAAAGAAAAATACTGGATGGTTTCACTCATAGCAGGAGTATAAAGGACCAGGGCGAAAAAATAATAATGAATATCTATATACCAGAGACATTTTATGGGGGTGGAGTGGGGAATGGGATCAAAATGGTGGGAAAGAAGTGCACTGGGCTATGGTGATGGCACATGGGTGATTTGGTGATGGGAAGCAAACAGGGATTACAACTGAGATGGAAAAAGTTACAAAATGATGTAAAAATAAAGTATTATATTATTTTAAAATAAATAAATAAATTAGCATCTAAAATAATTTGGGTTTATACAAAGCAAAAAAATTGAGTTCTGTCAGGCAGAGCTCATTATGAAGACCAGCATCCCAATGATGACCTTGGTCTTTCTCTCATGCTAATTTCCTAATGGTCACAAGATGGCAGCTGCTGTACCTGGCATCACATCTTCATGTCAAGCAAGAAGAAAGACAAAAGGTTGGGGTTGGAATAAGACTTGAGAGGAGGTTTACCTAGAATTCCTCAGCAGATTTCTACTTTTACCTGACTACGTAGAAATGAAACCTAGTCAAGAGGAACTTTTAATGTATGTGGCTCAAATAGATAGGAGCAAGGGACAAAGAGGTTTCAAATGAAGTTATATTAGATAACAAACTTCTCCATCATGGTTAATACTATTTATAGTCCCCATTTTGCAGAAGAAGAAAGGAGTCCACAGAAAATGCTTTATCTGGAGTCACACATACAGGAATTTCAGGCCTGGTCTTTCAACCCAGGGATATTCTTTTCTTTTCTTTTTTTTTTTTTAAAGATTTATTTATTTATGCATACAGAACTGGGGTACAGGCCAGAGGCTCGGGGCGGTGAGAGGCTTCACCAGAAACAGAGTGGGGAGCAGAACAGGCAGATCCACGAAGTACACTGTTGAGGGAAGCAGCGGGCGGGTCAGGAGAGGTCTGCCACACCATGTGGTCACCTCCGGGGCAGGCGGGAATCGAACTCATGCGGAAGTGGCTTTAGCTTCTCAGTGCAGTGCTTTAACCCGCTGCACCACCAGGGAGGGCCCTCTTTTATTTTCTTTTTAAGATTTGTTTTATTTATGCATACAGAACTGGGGGTACAAGCAAGAGTTGCAGGGGTGGTGAGAGGCTTCACCAGAGACAAATCAGGGAGCAGAACAGGCAGATCAACGAAGTACACTGCTGAGGGGAGCAGCAGGCAGATCAGGAGCGGTCTGCTGTGCCATGTGGGTCACCTCCCTGGTCAGGGATGGAGTTCAGACTGAAGCAGCTGTGGCCAGCTTGCAGTGCTGCATCCTAACCACCAGGGAGGGCCAACCCAGGCATATTCTGCCTCCTCACTCTGAGCTGTTTATTACTGCAGCACATGAATTATGTAAAATTTTAAAGTCATAACCTTAAGATAAGTTTGTTATGTAGTCATTCTTTTTTATAAGATTTATTTATGCATGCATGCAAGAATTGGGTGTAGGCCAGAGGTTTGACCAGAGACAGAGTGGGGAGCAGGACAGATCTATTGAAATACACAGCTGAGGGGAGCAGTAGCAAGACAGGTGAGGTCTGCCACGCCATGTGGTCACCTCCGGGGCAGGTGGGGATCGAACTCATGCGGAAGTGGCTTTAGCTTCTCAGTGCGGTGTTTTAATCCGCTGCGCCACCAGGGAGGGCCCTATATATTTAAATTTTACGGATGGAAAGAGAAAACAAATTGTCATATTTGGAAGGAGTGAAGAAGAGAAAGTGAGAACAAAAGAAGAAAAGGAAGGAGGGCAGAAAGGGAGGCGGCCATGACCTATGGAGGGTTATGAGCTGCATGAAGATCTCTGTTGTCCAGGAAAATTTGCAAGCCGCGTCAAGAGCTCCAGTTCCCCAATACCTTGAAAGTAGTGAGATGCATCCTAGCCTCATGCGCTCTCTCTCTTTTCTTGCTCCAAGACTAGCACAGCATACCAGTTACATGGCCAGGGCACCGGACCCAGGCCCAGTTGCATCTGCATCTAGAGCAGCACCAAGCTGCTGCAGTAACTACTGATTGGCACGTGGCGATGGTCCGGCTTTCACTGTCCACAGACTATCTGGAGAGGACCTTAATCAGAGTTAGGAGTGGCGCTAACTAATGAAAGTACACCTAGCGAGGTCTAGCAGAGCTAAGAGGCCCCAGCACTGTCACCTTGACCTTAAGCAAAAAGCCAAAACCAACTTTCATGCTCTAGACCCGAGATTCCTTGGATCTAGAGTTAGTGGAATTAGGATGGATGATATTGAAGATGCGCCTGGATCTTCTGTCTTGTATCAGTTGGCACTGATTTTAGGCAATAGAAGCCAATAGGAAGTTTAACAATGCAGAGAAAGCCAAACAGTCAGGTCTTGAAAGGGTGAGAAGTCATAGCTGCTCTTGAGATGGGAGAACAGTAGCTAACATCTCCTTGTGCAGCTGGACTGTCCTCAGGTCTTCCTTACTGTCTTGAGCATCAGACCGACCCAGGGGCCTCTCAGTGGGAGAAGGACAAGTAGGGAAAAGGACTGACAAGTCATTAGCACAAGAGGCAGTGGGCAGATCAGAGCTATAGCTGATTGGCTGCAGGTACTGAGTCTGGCTCAGATCTGGTTGGTCAACTTTGGTTCATCCATAAATACCAAAACTCCAATTTACTGAGCAACGAACATGTACTAAAATTTTCTGGGGTACACCTGGCTATTTCTCATTAATCTTCACCATTCTGGCATTTATGATTCACAGTTTTCAGAGGAACAACTGAGTTTAATTTCCATGCCAATGTGTATGAAGAATTAATGAAGTTATTTCCTCAAAGCCTAAACACATCAAGCTCCCGTTGCCTTCATTCTAGACAAGTCCTCTTGTAAAGATAGTTGTCTTTGGTGTTGTACAATTAGAGCTTTGTCTAGCAGGACTTCAGCCCCAGCACTATCACTGTGACCTAAAGTAAGACACCAAACCAACTGTCATGCTCTAGACCCTAGTTTCCTCATCTAATAATTAGCAAAATTAGGATGGATGATATTAAAGATGCTCCTAGCTTTTTTGTCTTGGGTCAGCTGGAATTGTTTTTAGGCAACAGAAGCCAATTGGGATAGCATTGCTTAGGAAAACCGATGATGTTATAAGAAAAAATGCTATTGACGCAAACTCCACAGCTTCCTTGTTTTCTACCCTACCTCTGAAAGTCCTTAGTGCCTGTGTTTCTATGTATTGGAATGGCCATATTACCATTCCAATTTCCATACCATGTAATTCGACAAAGATAATATTAGCACCTCTGGGTAGGGGATACATAGACATTTAGTTCTGAAGTAAGATCTATTATCACTGAAATCCAGTCAATTGATGTTTAGATGTAATAAGTTAACACAAAATATTAATAATTTACAGTAAGTTCTCAGGTGCTTTGTCCATGAGAATAATTAACATCCTCTGCATCTGTGCACTTGGCAGCCATCGCCCAAAGCCTGATTTGAATTGTGAAATTACCTTTCCACAGGTATAAAATTCATCAGGAAGTATCAAGTCTTGGACTGACATTAGCACTAGCCTGTCTGGATTCTCCTTACTCCTTGTACTGATCATGATGGTGTTTGCTGAACACTTTTTATGGTGAAAGTGTTTGCTGAGCACTTTCTCCATTGTATCCAAGGGTCTTAAGGAAAAGCTCACTGCTTTATCCCAAGATTGTCTTGTCTCCATTACTTTCTCCTTTCCTTAGACTATAGACCATGAAGAGACTGAAAAGAAACATAATTGAATCCTAAACTGGTCAATGACCTTGGCTCCATGATTCTGGTTCTACCAGAGAGATGCTAGTTCCTACCGCGCTCAATGACCTACTGTTTCCATGTGCCACTGCCCCACTCTCACCTGTCATGCCTTCCCTTTTCCCTGGAGAGCTTATGGGAAGTTTCTAGGGCCCTATCACCTGCCAGGTGATTCTGATGCTGCTGGTCCAAGAACATCAATTTGCATCACTTTTCTCCTCATATATTATGCTGAACATGATCTATGTGTTTATGAGAGACAATCCTGGGTTATGGTTTTAAGATGAGGATTCTTACAATGAGATGTAACCATTCTGAAGGGATAAATGAAAACTCATGTAAGTGATCTTTGGACTGTAGGACTTCGTGAAATCATAGATAGGAAGAAAGAAGGTAAACAGCAAGAACCACAGACGGTCTGTGCCATCACCAAAATGGTGACAGTGAGCTTCCATCCTGAAGACTGTACAAGATACAGTTGATAAAGCTCACACTCCTCCTAGGTTGGGAATCTAGTGTGAGATCTGCATTTTTGGACCCCACAGAGCTTTAGCTTCAAACTAAGGGGGGAGGCATGAGAAATGAGTCAACTTCCCAAGATGTAATAAACTGAATAAGGGTAAAGTAGAAAACAGAAACATTTCTCTGATATTTTATATCTCCAAACTGGTCTTTTTGTGTATTTGTAGCTAAGTTCACATTGTTATAGGGTATGAAGTCAGGTATCATGTCATTATTTTAACCTTTATTTAATCCTGAGGGCTTCCTTAGGATAATAGAAATATGCAACAGAGGTCTAAAACAAACAAACAAAAAAAACCCAAGAGAATTTGATTAGATAAATTAATTGTTAAGTGATTAGGAGTCAACCTAAGTTAATAGGTGATTGAAAGGGAAAAATACAATTTCTCTCTAAAGTAATGCAACCTCAAGTCTTCTTCCAATTCCTACAGATGGATTTGCAAGGAACATAAGTTCACAACACCTTTAGCCATGCACATGCACACACATTACCACTTGCAATATGCATGGAATTAGAGCAACATGAAAAAAACATGAGAAACAACAGGCAGAAACAATAATAAGATAAGAAGAAGAAAATAAGAAACACTAATAATGCTGCAAAGATATATATGATTTGGAGATAATCAACAAAATAAAGAACTCTTTTAAAAGTTTAAGAAACAGTGATGAAAGGATCATGTCTGTATTACTGAAGGTTTGCCTGTGGTAATATTCAGGCAATATTGCTTGATTTCATGAAAACAACCCAGACAACTGCTTCTCAAAAATGGAGATCACCAAAATCAACAGTGTAAAGAATGTGAGAGGATGGTAATCCACTGCATTCTCTAGGTGACACTCAGTCGGTGACATGGAATATCAAGCTGGAGAAGTTATGGAGGGAGGGTCATCTTTTTAAATAAATAATATAATAGTTTATTTTACATCATTTTGTGCATTTTTTCATCTCAGTTTTAATCCCCGTGGACTTCCCATCACCAAATCACCCATGTGCCATCACCATAGTCCAGTGTATTTTGGGCGGGGGGGCGGAGGGTAATTTTATACCTCTCTAAGGCTCATAGAAAGCAGCACCACTTAAAAGGGTTATCCCTGCACAAAGTTAAATATTTAAAGGGGGGACTGGAGATCTTGGCTCTTTGTTAGTTCTGGGTACACATCTGTTAATCCTAAGGACTTCCTTTAGAATCTGACATAAACTGCTAAGTCACTTAGCAGTCCAACAGCCAGAATGGAGAACTGCCTAGGTCTATAAGAAATCCCAAACTGCAGGGTTGTTAAAAATAATACATTATTAAAAAAAATAATAATAATACATTATTTTCCCCTGAAATTGAATTTAGAGATGACTTAGTATTTAAACTTGGTATTCATAGACATTTGGGGACCCATAGCTGGATCTCAGGGAGTCGGTGAACTTATGTATCACAAAAATTTCCATATATCTGGGGAAAGGATCTAGATCATTAGAGTCTCAAAGGGGACCATGACCCCAAAAAGTGGTTATAGAAAGATTTCTTTCAGTACTTTATTCTTTAAAAAAAAAAAAATGAGGTAATGAGATCCTGAGGAACAAAAACACAGCTTCACATGTGTCTGCATTCTGTGTACTAGCTGTATTCCAGGGTATGTTTATTCACTCAAAAACTTCAGGTAAAGCTCTTAAAGAGGGAGTTAAGAGTAATCCCCATCACAGAATCTCCCTTTGTGGAACACATCAGAAACTTCCTCAGCTTCCTCAGTGTCTTGTCATTCTGAAGCCCAGTTATAGAGAATATTGTCATTTCCTCTCTGCAAACATTTTATACCAAAGGGCTTCTCCTCATACCAGGAATATTCTAGTTCAGGCATGCAAGACTGCACTGCAGACCCTCCTAAATCTTTACGCTTCCTTTTGTCAGTGTTGGTCTGGGGTTTACCCAACTATTCTGAAACATATTTGAGGTTGTTGAGAGTCAAGAATCATCTTCCCCTACAGAGTCATAATCAGCAGGTTTACAAGTGGAGACACCTAAGAGATAAGCAGCCTTTCCAAAGTTCTACTTGGTAGAAGGACATGGTCTCCACTTGTAGCAGTGGGACCTGGATAAGTCACTGAAGTTGTCTGTTTCTCATTTGTTAAGCAAAATTCTCATTTGAGGAATCATCCTCAAAGTGGAATGGGTGTGATTTTAAGTAAACCTAAGCATCAGAAAAGTTTCTGGTTTCCCTTCATATCTGATGAGCAATTGTTTTGTCCTTAGAGGTTGTATTCTAAGAAAAATGTGTTTCTTGTTTTCTTAAGACATTTATTTATGCTTACACAACTGGGTTACAGGCCAGAGGTGCAGTGGGTGAGAGGATTCACCAGAGACAGAGTGGGGAGCAGAGCAGGCTGACTGACTGATGAAGTACACTGCTGAGGGGAGCAGTGGGCGGGTCAGGAGAGGTCTGCCATGCCATGTGGGTCAGCTCCCTGGCTGGGGATTGAACTCAGCACTGAAGCAGTTGCAGCTTGCTTGTAGTGCTGCACTTTAACCCATTGTGCCACAAGGGAGGGCCAAAAAATGTGTGTTTCATATGTGGTTTCCCTACGAAGCAATTAGCACGGACCCTGTAGAAATTATCCACTCTAGAATTCATAACACTCAGACCCACTCAAGATCATTGCAACAGGGTGATAAGAGAACTTCCCTGAGTCTGCAGCCAAAGTTTAGTTACCCTCATATCCAGGACCTACCAGTTCCAATCTGTGGGGTTTTGGCTGATTTACTAACCCTCTCTTGGTATCATTTTTATGATCTGTAAAACAGGAATGGTTATAATATTGATCTCATGGAGTTGTGATTAAATGAGTCAGTAAATGGAGGGTGTTTCAGTGATCAATTCTCAATAAATATAGCCTTCACCATGATTATCACCACTCATGTTCATCATGCCTGTTTTAGGGCCTCATATTTTAGAGATGGTCAAAGGTATTTTTAAAATTAACATTGTCCAGGTTGGTATCCAGCACAAAACAGGTGCTTAGTGAATGCATGTGGCTCCGGGAAGCAGTGAATACAGTGTTTCACACTGGCTGGCCCTTGAAAACCTCAGATTGTGCTGAGTCTGAGGTTCTGATGACCCCGCCTCCTCCTGCCTACGCCTTACTGTCCCTTGGGTACAGTCTTCCTTTGGGGTAAGACGGGGGCCAAAGAGGATCCTGAAACCACCGGGTGTCCCCACTCTCAGCCCTGCCTTAATTAGCCAAGAAATCTTGACAAAACGGATGTGTAGAGCTGCTGGAAATTGAGACAGGAAAGTGAAACTTGGCCCTACTGTAAAGAAAGGGAAAATGCCCTTTGGGGGTTGGCAGCTTCAAACCCGAAAGGCAGAGGCTGGCAGATCCCCAGCCTTCATCATGGGGGCCTCTCTGTGGCCCTCGGGCCATGCTGGTGAGCTGCAGACCATGACTTACTGCCAACTGTCCACCTCCTGGGACTGGGTCGGGAGGTCAGGGCAATGCCCACCTATACGATTACTCAGCAGCTGTGAACTTGGGCAACTTCCCTTAAAATCCATGTGTCTCACTCACCTCCAAACCATCCATGAGTTAAAGCAAAAAATACCTGCCTCCTTGCATTGTTGCGATGACGAGACGAGTAAATGAACTGACAGGGTGGTCTGAAGACAGTGCCTTGGGATAGAGCATTGAGAGGAGCAGCACTCATTACGGTTATTTCTAAGACTGTTCTGTTTAGGGCAGATCTGGGTGCAGTTCTGGAACAGATGGGGACTGAATAGGCTCTTAGAACAGGATGATTTAATAGTTTGGACCTTGGCGTTCAAAGTCCCAAGTTTAGTTCCTAGATGGCTGAGGTGCTGAATTACCTCTGATGGAGCGGGTTGCCGGTGTGAGTTTCATTTCCACCACCCTAGATTGTTGAAGCCACCACTCCCTCCCCATAGGGCTCCTGTGAGTAGCAAATCAAGCTGGATGAAAACGCTTGCTCAGTTGTAAAGTTCTAAGCAAAGGATATGTTACCCCCAGAGTGGCGCCTCCTTCAAATATCTGCTTCCTCATTCAGTGAGATGTTGAGAATGATCTTGACACTCCACTGCCCTTGAAGCCTGGTGATTCTGAAAAGGATTCATGTGCTCTGAGCTGGCAACTGCCTTTGGGGCAGGCAGGGTCAGCCTGGTTCTGGAAGGAAGCATCCCTTCCTTGAGTTCCTTGGTTGATCTTGGAAATGTAGCCTTTTGGGTGGGTTCATGAATGGATTTTTCTTTTTTTTAAGCAAAGTAAAGGGTCTTGTTATTGCTCCTAGGTTAACAGCAACAGCATCTGATTTATCAACTACCATGTGTCAGGCACGGCTCTGGGTGTGAAGGTTTCCCTCCTGGGGCTCTGCTTCTCTTTAGAAGCCTCATCTCCAGTGGCTCAGAGGGGGCAGCCACCCAGGTGCCCAATTTGTGCTTTCAGCCTGCAGAGGAACTGCATCCAGAGCCCAGGTTTACACCCTCAGCCCAGGCTCATTTCCCTTAAGTACAGTCTCCCAGACTGAGCAAATTACTCCTTTTCCTCCCTTTGAAGTTACCTGTCAACTCCCAGCCTCAAACGAAGATGGCCTGCAGTGATATTAAGGATTGTGCGCCTTTCAGAGGAGGATCATTATTTTAGTTCGGGCTTGATTCCTCTACATTTTGCTGACAGCACTTTTTGCCAAGAAGCTTGTTAACAAGAGAAAAGATGCAGGGCGCACAGCAGATAAAATTACTGCAAACTTGCGCAGCTCTGGGGGTGACCCCACAGCCTCTGGGTCTCCTCTTGTGCTGTTCAGTTGCATTCCTCTCTCTGGCTCATAGCTTGGGAAAATTGCTCAACATGCAGAAGCTTTGTGGCCCTCCCTCTGTGAGTGTCCAGGCAAGGGGTGGTTCTAGGCTTGGACGGACTGGCTCCTCCCTCTAAAGGAAATGAGTTTCTTCGATGTAGAAACCAACTCCTACTTGTCATCCACCTTAGGAATCTTCAAGACCTTCGGGCAAACATAGAACTAATGGGAAAAATAAGCCCACCCAAGACAGTTTAGTCCTTAAGTTTTAATACTTGTAAGAGTTTATTTACCAGGTAGTTGTGTATAACTATTTCAATTGAAACCATTCTTTTTGTTTGTTTGTTTTTAATGATTTATTTATTTATGCATACAAGAGCTAGAGGTGTGTGGGGGGAGGGGAGGGGGAGGACTCACCAGAAATAGAGTGGGGAGCAGAACAGGTGGATTGACTGAAATACACTGCTGAGGGGAGCAAAGGGTGAGGCAGGAGAGGTCTGCCGTGCCATGTGGGTCACCTCCTTGGGCGGGGACTCTGCTCTAGTGGCTGTGGATTGCTTCATAATGCTGAGCTTTAACCCCTTGCAACCTCCACGGAGCCCCTGAAACCATTCTGAAATGGAGGACGTTCCTCTTTGTAATAGCTACAGAGATCCAGCCATGGATCCAGTGATTAATCTGGATTAATTAATCATTTATTTAGCTCAGCCCCCTAAGAGACAAACACCACTAGCTCCATTTTATAGATAAAGCAGTGGAGCTTGCTAAGGCAATGGAGGTTGCTGAGAACTTGAATCTTTTCCAAGATTGTGTGCTAAATAAATGTCAGCCCTGGTCCTGACCCAGATCTGCCCAATTCTGTAACCTGTGCTCCTGTCATGGCAAATCATCACTGGAGGCAGGAGGAAGTAGCATGGCCCATTAATGAAGGTGATGCCATTCGTGGCACTTGTACCCGGGACTCCACTCATTCTCTGAGTACCTTTTCTATCCTGTTTCTGGAGTTTCACTGTTTTAATAGCGTGGATATCTACTACAATGGAATTTCAGTCTTATTTCATGGGAAGTGCAGGCTAGCTTAGTGAAATACAGTCTAGCGATGAGACTATTAGAAAAAGAATAACAGCTCATGTCTCCATTCCTTCCAGTCTTTGGAGAGTAAGTGCATAAACATATGTAATCTGCCTCAATCCCCCTGGGAACCCATGGAAGTTGACATGCTAGAGCACAGCGTGGCTACATTGAGTCAGTAACCTCGGGACGTAAGATTTGTAGGTCAGTGAAAATGAATCCAAGTTGCAACTTACCCACATTCAATGTGTACTTTAAGCAAGTTGCTTATTTCTCTAAGTTTTGGCTTTCTATAAAATGGGGATAATAATATCCTTTTGGAGACTATTGAGAGACCAGATAATGTGAAAACATTTTAGAATTTTTAGTATTAAACTTGCAAGGTGTAGACACTCATTAATACTATTGTTTACTTGATACTCTCCATAGTGAATACACGTCTTTATATTCAATTACTGCCAAACATTGAATTCTGTGTCCTCTGTCATCCCCTATATTTGCTATAACCCTACATATGTAATAATAGCAATAACTTTTGTTATCACTAATATTATAATATGACCTTATACATTATTGTTGTTTTGTAAATTCATTAGACCTATGCGTTGGGATAACAAAAAGAATAGGTATCATTTCAGAGCTTTTGCTGAAGCCCAATTTCTGAACTAAATATATCAATTATTCTAGGAAACAAATTACTGACTCTAAAATATATGACAATCATTGTAACAATGGACTTTTACTGAGCCTCTACTCTGTAGGAGATATTGAATTAGAAGTTGTAATTATATTAACTTAATAAACATTCCAATTAGTCCTTACTTTCTGATGGATGAGGAAGCTGAAACTCGGAAAGGTTATGTAACTCAGGAAGGGTTGCATGGCCAATAAGAAACCAGGCCCAATCTGTTAAATCTCAACGCTTCTATGTTATCATCTGCTCTAGTGTGGCTTTTGCAATCTCTTGGAATAAAGATCATGTCTTTATTGCCAGTGGGACATGGCTGGACATTCTAAACTAAACAGGCGGTAGATAGTGCTTTATTACCTGTAACAAGTTAGGTGGTGTGGGAAGCACTAAAGAGAGTTCTTGAGCACGCTCTCTCCTTATTTTGAAAATACTCTACAGTCTCTTCATCTGTACAAACAATTCATTAACCATTTAAGTCCTAATCTAATTAGCTCCTCTTTTGTGGTAGCTTGAGGCAATCCCTTGATATGGATTTGCTCTGATTTATTTATTTATTTATTTTTTAAATTTTATTTATTTTTTATTTATTTATTTTTTTTTAAAGATTTATTTATTTATTCATACAGAACTGGGGTACAGGCCAGAGGCTCAGGGGCGGTGAGAGGCTTCACCAGAGACAGAGTGGAGAGCAGAACAGGCAGATCAACGAAGTACACTGCTGAGGGAAGCAGTGGGCGGGTCAGGAGAGGTCTGGCTCGCCATGTGGTCACCTCCGGGGCAGGCGGGAATCGAACTCATGCGGAAGTGGCTTCAGATTCTCAGTACTGTGCTTTAACCCGCTGCTCCACCATGGAGGGCCTGCTCTGATTTATTTTTAAGTCACATTCAATAATGGCTTATGACTTCCATCTCCACAACATGAGGAAACTGTTTCCTGGTGGAACATTGACAAGTGTGTCCATGGTGCCTGCTTATCTCCGTCTGCTCCAAGAGGAAAGACGGACGGGATGCGGCAATGCTAGGTGAGCTCAGCTCAGTCTGCTTTTCAGTGTGCAGGACTCCTTCATACACAGGATTCACAGGAGGAGAAGCCAGGGATTATGGGAAGGTTATCGCACGTGGCCACAGCCTAAAGCACACAGAGGAGAGAAATGACCCCACTGACTGACTCAGGCATTTTTCTGATTATCGAAGATTCAACGCAGAAAACATTTATGGGAATCTAAAGAAAATTATATTTTTATGTGTCTCTCTTTTTGATGCCCATACAGATACTTTCAAGAAACACTGGCATTTTTTGGCAACAGGATGAAATCCTGCCATATCATCCTCCATTTCTTCGTAGCCATTTTGTTTGGACAGTTACTTAGTCACTAAGGAGATTGTGGAGACTTAAAAAGATAACATGGGAAATGTTTCGAGCATAAGAATATTCAGGTTGGAACTGCTATTATTATTATTATTGCAATTATTAAAAGGTATGTGAATAGTAGATCAAAATACTAAATTGTACGTATATTCACCCCCCCCCCGTTTGTCTATATAGATATAACCTAAGAGAGAAAATGAAAACCATTTAAACTAGGCAAATGCCGTTGTTGGAGTAGTTTTAAACTCCTAAAATAGTTCACACTGTTTCCTCTTTTCAGAAACTGGAGCATTGTCGGCTAAAGCATTTCTGTATTCATGTTTAGATTCACTCAGCCTAAATTTGTTTCCACTGTGAATAGAATTAAATGACATGTGAAAATTCTTTCATCTCTATTTTCCTTATTAGTTATATAACGTGACATTTTTGAAGAGTGAGGGACAAACTTTTTTTTACATTTCACTTTGCGCATTTTGAAATTAAACAGGTAGCATGAGAACTTACGTCTCAACTATAAAAGCTTTAATAGCTCAGGATATTTTAGAAATATTGGGAGCACATCATGTGCTCAACAACAGGAGTTTAAGTTCCTCAAGAAGAGGCCTGGTATGGTCTCTCTTCCCTTTGTTGGCTGGCTGGTACATTTTTCAGCATTCAAAAGAGACTTGAAATGGGAAAATGTAGCTTTTTAAAAGAAAATCTGAATAACCGAACAAATTAAAAAACGCCTCTCAATATCCAGTAGCGGTGTCTTAGGCCCTCATTAGGTAGAGTTTAAAAAATGCCGTGATTCTTTGAAGGGCTGTATGGAGAAGGAGCTTGCTGGTTATCTAGTTATTGTTAACAATCACATCTGAGCCCCTGTTGGGCCAAATCCAGGCTTCCAAGTGTTAGAGCCGTCAGGCCCCTTAGTTGTCAGCCAGATTTTGTGAGTTGTTGTTACTAAGTCCATTTTACAAGTGAAAAAACAAAGGCTCAAAGAGAAGTGACTTCTGTGGCCCCACAGCTGAGCCGTGCCAAAACTGACTTTCCATGCTGGGTCTGTCTGACTCTGGTTTCCAGAAAAGTCACAGCCCCTGTGCTTTTCTGCATCAAGTTTCATTCAAAACTAAACCACCTCTAGAAATACAGAAAAGCTAAAAATATCCAATTCTTCTCCTCTTTCACCTGCCTGGGGACTGCCTTCAGGAGTGCAACGGGTGCCAGAAAAAAGAAATCATTAAAATCCCATCACTGTCCCCTGGAACAAGCAAATGTGCAGGCATATTTGATCGTTGAAAAGCTTCTTATAGATCTGAATGGAAAGGCATTTCATTTGCAAGTCCAGGGCCAAGTTCCATGGGATTACAGAAAGAAGGAGTTCCCTGGTGGGTTTCAAGATGTTTTAAATGCACAGGGAGCCAATTGTAGCTCCCTCCCTTTTGTCTTGCTTTTGGGGTTCAGGATCAGTTTTGCATAGACCATTGTGGAAACTCAGATGAAGGCACCCAGTGAGGGGAAGGTTGCTGAGTCATATATGTGACCCTCAGAGCCTTCTGCATGTTAATTAGGGAGCTTGGAGCTTATGACCATTATTTCTTCCCTCACTTCAAGTAATTAAGTTTGCTGGTCTCCAGATGCTCTGCCCCTGTGCCCCCGAGGAAGGGAAGCTGTCTGATTGTGAAGGCCCCAGAGATGACAGAAAGAGCTGCCAATTTTTTGGCAGCCACAGGATGGCCTGACCTCCAGAGACCTTGCCTCTGTCCCCACAACTTGTCACCGGGGAGCCTCTAACTGCCAAGGACACAGAGACAGTAATTCTTCTGGCCCTTCATGGGCACGGCAGGCATCGCACGAGGTGTTGTGTGCATTTCACCACAACCGCTGTGGAGGGAATAAGAAACTAATGTGCTGAGCTTTTGTTCCCTGCCTGGCAGTGTTTGACGTGTGGGTCTGTGAAGTGACTCATGAGATTAACTTCCTACAGCCCTTCAAAGCAGGAGTCGCTCTCTTTTTTTTTTTTTTCCAGCAAGCTCTGGCCAGTTCTACTAAATAAAAGTTTTGCAGGGTTTACTTTTTCACCGGCCTGTTCTGGCACCTTCTACGGATACCAGGGGCAGCTGCACTGCCATAGCCAGTGTATACACACACTCTGGTATTTTCCACATGCCATGCCCAATTCAGTATCACTGTTGCCATCGTGATGGGCCAAAATGGCATGAGAACTCCATTTCGGATTTCCTCAAAACTCAGCTGTTGGCAGCCAGTTCTGCTCTCCTAGTCTGGTCATTTTTTGCTCATACCCTACTATGCACGCTCCACCTTTCACAAATGCCTTGGAGCCTAGGCTTGATTGACTCCAGTAATTTGTTTGGTCTTTTTTGTGGCCACCATCTTCCTGTGTCAGCTATGCAGTGGCGCCCAGCCAAGAGAAGTCAACCAAGATCTCTGATAGCTTTTATTAGCATTCTCATTTTATATTTGTGAAATTGAGGCATGGAGAGGTTGGGGTCCTGTCCAGGTAACGCTGCTGGTAGGACATCTACCCACTGATGTGGTCAGCTTCCCATTGCTAACTCAACTGCAGTACAAGCCAACACAGACACAAGTCAGATCTCCTGTCTTTTCCGTGGCCTGTCCAATATGATGGGGAAGTCCAAAGAAAGAAAATAGGGTGGTCTTGTGATATGGTAGATCCCTGCTCCAGGGGGTACAGTCCAGGACCCCAAATCATAGAGAGTGCCCGGTTCGACATATACTGTGTCTTTTTCTATTTCAAGCATACCTGTGATAAGTTTAATTTATAAATTAGGTACAGTAAAAGATTAACAGCAGTCACCTGTAATAAACTAGAACAATATAGCACAATAAAGTTATGTGAAAGTGGCCTCTTCTACGTCTCAAAATATTTTATTGTACATGATATTTTCAGACCATGGTTGACCTCAGATAACTGAAACTATGGGTAAAGGTGTGAGTAATAAACAGGGTTTGTACTATAAAGGCACCAACAGGGGAAGAGATGAATGAGAAAATGTGGAAAACACAGATATAGAGAAGGCACAAAAGAAGTCTGATACAGCTTAAAGAAAGAAAAAGTAGGGAAAGCTTCTGAAGGATGTGATATTTGAGTGGACTCTCCAATGATCCTTAGGAGCAAGATGAGTAAAATTAGAGGAAGTGTTTCAGGAGGAAAGGCCGGTGCTGAGTGCAGTTCCCTGTGCTACTCAGGAAATGTGATGGTTGGTGTGATGATAACAGAAGTGGCTTGAATCCAAATGTGTTGGACAAGTGACCTTATTTCACACACTTCATTTCCCCTCCTATATAATGGGAACAATTGGATCCACCTTACTTTTTTTAAGGATGATGTGAGCGAATGTACTGAACACTCCTGACCCACAGCAGAAAGCTAAGGAGAGGTTGATTTAATGATAAAGGGAGGAAGAATTTGACATCAATGAGGCTGTAAGGTAAGCAGGAGTGAGATCCTGCAAGGCCTTGTGGGCATATTAAATGCTGAGACTTTCCCGCCCCCACCCCCCGCCTCCCCAAAGCAATAAAGAATCAGTGGAGAATTTTCAAGGGGAGTCACACTTGTTTCAAATTTTTATATTTTTAAAAAGATTTATTTATGCACACAAAAGCTGGGCTGTAGGCCAGAGGTGCGGTATAAGAGAATTCACTAGAGACAGAGTAGGGAACGGAACAGGCAGATCCACTGAAATACACTGCTGAGAGGAGCAGCAGACAGACAGGAGAGGTCTGCTGTGTCATGTGGGTCAGCTCCCTGGCCAAGGATTGAACTTGTGCTGCAGTGGCTGGTGATAGCTTCGTAGTGCTGAGACTTAACCCCATGTGCCACCAGGCAGGCCTGGAAGTGACAGCATTTGGAATTATCACCAACATATAAGGTTAATGTAGGTGTAAAGCATCATGATTTGATGCTTGTCTGTCTTGTGAGATGATTGTCACAGTAAGTGCAGTTAACATCTGTCCCATACATAGTCAGAAAAATTGCTTTCTGATGATGAGGACCTTCACATGCACGCAGCGTTAACTACCGCTGCAATGCCTCCCTGGGGCTTTATTATCTTAAAACTGGAAGTTTGTGCCTTTTGATCCCCTTTGCCCAATTCATCCCCTCTCCCCTACCCACTGGTAAGCACATTATTCTTTTTTAGATTCCATACAAAGTGAAACCATACTGAATTTGTTTTTCTCTGACTTACTTCATTTAGGATCAGATGCCCTCAAGATTAGTCTATGTTGTCGCAAATGGCAAGATTTCCTTACTTTTCATGACTGAATAATATCTTGGTGTGTGAATACACAGTATGTGTATGTGTGTGTGTGTGTGTGTGTGTGTGTGTGTGTGATATCATCATCTTTATCCATTCATCCTCTGGTGGACACTTAAACTGTTTCCATATCTTGGTTTTTATAAATAATGCTGCAGTGAACTTGGGATGCACACACCTTTATGTTTTAAATTCCTACAGGTAAATACCCAGAAAAGGAATTGCTGGATCATCTATATGGTAGTTGTAATCATGTGGTAGTTTTAATTTTCTTAGGAATTGCCACACTGTTTTTCATAAGAACTAGACCAATTTATATTCTCATCAAAAGTAGACAAGAGTTTTCTTCATATGCTCACCAACGCTTTTTATGTCCTAACAGGTGCAAGGTGGTATCTCAATGTATTTTGACATACATTTTCCTGATTATTAGTAAAACTGAGTATGTATACATGCACCCGTTAGTTATCTGTATGTCTTCTTTGAAAAATGTCTATCAAGATTTTAATACAATAGTTTGAGTTTATACCATTGGTTTGCACGAATTCTTCATATATTTGTGGATATTAATACCTTAATAGATGCATTATTTGCAAATATTTTCTCTCATTCAATAGATAGCTTTCTCATTTTGTTGATAACTTCCTTTGCTATGCAGTTTTTTAGTTGAATGAAGTTCCACTTTTATTTTTGCTTTATTCCCTTTACTTTGAGTATAATCACCATAGCATCTCCATTATGTTTCCTTCTAGTTCTCTGATTTCATGTCTCACCTTAAAGTCTTTAATCCATTTGAGTTAATTTTGGTATATAATGTAGCTAGTGGTCCAGTTTCATTCTTTTGTAGTAGCTCTCAGGCTTTTAAATACAATGTTTGGTTTTATACCACTGGTATAAAATTCTTCATCTATTTTTGGGTACTAACCCCTTGATATATACATGATTTGTAAACATTTTCTGCCATTCATTAGACTGTATTTTCATTTTGTTGATTACTTCCTTTCACTTATTGGGAAGAGTGCCATTGTATTTTCTTGCCTTCTGAGTTGTTATCAACTGACCACATGTCCCTGAGTTTATTTCTGGGCTCCCTATCATTTTCCATTGATCTATGCATCTGTTTTTGTGCCAGTACCTTACTACTTTAACTACTGTGGCTTTATGTTATAGTCATTTTTGGTTTATTGAATCAAGTGCTTAATAAATGCTTAGTGCACATCTAGCGTGTGCCCAATTTTACTCTAAGTACAGGGTTGAACAAGAAACAAGTTTCCTTTTTCCAAGACGCATAAATGATAGAGAAAGGAAACAGTCTAATAGAAGTAGTAAAATCAATAAATAAGATCAAAGTGTTTAGTCTTTGTATCTCAAAGGGAAACAATATTGAAATGAGAACTTCATCTACTGCAATATTGCAAGCTAAATGAACATTTTGAATCAAATCCCCAAATTCCCTCCAGACATCCCTTATATCTGGAATCTAACTGAGGAAACCAAACCTTACTATGGTGATAGCATGATACCAGCCTTCTGATCATAGTGCATCAAAGAGAGTTATGATTGGTGTTAACACATGTAGAAAATTCCGGTTTCTTTTAACTAGAGATTAATAGAAAGATTCCAGGATCCTTTCAGGAAACAGACAAAAGTGTCTCATTCTACTATATAATTCTAAATATGGTAGATAGTCTCGGGGGAAAAAAAAATCTGCCTTCAATTCTCATCTACCCATCATGAGATGCAATCTTTTATTCCTTCATTGTGATATGGACTGTCTGGTGGTAACAGAATTTGGGGGAATAGGATGCCCAGCCCTTGACCTGGAATTTATTTATTCAAATCATTTTTTCTTTGGGGAAGTAGTCACAGGATTAGGCTGAACTCACCGTTTTGTAAGGAAACTCATCCACATGATGTTATTTTTTTTTTTAAGATTTATTTATTTGTGCATACAGAACTGGGGTACAGGCCAGAGGTGCAGGGGTGGTGAGAGGATTCATCAGAGACAGAGTGGGGAGCAGAACAGGCCGACTGATGAAGTACACTGCTGAGGGGAGCCGCGGGCAGGCCAGGAGAGGTCTGCCGCTCCATGTGGGTCACCTCCAGGGCGGTGATCAAACACATGCAGAAGTGGCTTTAGCTTCTTAGTGCTGTGCTTTAACCCACTGCACCACCAGGGAGGGCCCCACATGGAGTTTACAGAAAAAGAATCGAGAGACCTTACTAACACCTACTAATACCCTACTTTAGGCTCTGTATATATGGCTCATTTGAGCCAACCTGTTAATCATCAGCCAGTTAAACTGTCCAGCTTGGGCAGATGTCATCAGGAGAAGAGATGAATCAGTCAGCCTGTACCCCCTGTCTAAATTCTGGCTCACAGGATCATGAGTTCATAAAATGGTTAATAGCTTGTTATCCATTTAGGGGTTTTGTGTCACACAATAGATAACTAAATTGGTTGCTCTGTGACATTAAGCAAAATCTATCCATAAAGGTAGGTATTAGAATACCCAGTTTGAAGAGCTATTTATGAATTTTTTTACCTTGCACCTATTAGGTGTCAAATAAATAAAATATCCTTCTTTTAATGCATTTTTATTAAAGACATCCTCTGAATTTGGGTAGATAATCTTTTGAAAATATCTTTGAATGTCAAAGGTATGTGCCACACTCACACATCGCACATGGAAGAATTTGAAGCTGAAGCAAAAGGAAACCAGATGGAATTTATATACTCAAGAAGGAAAGAAGGGATCTCCTTGGGGGTACAGGGGTTTAGTCTCGGTACTATCAAGCGATCCTCAGCCACCACAGCATGAGTTTGATCTCCGGCCAGGGAACTGACCCACGTGGCACAGCAGACCTCTCCTATACTGCCTGCTGATCAGGCAGTATGTTTCAGTGGATCCACCTGTTCTCTGATTGTTAGCAGGCAGACTGAGGGACCCCCCAAACCTGCGGGCTCTAAAGGAGTTCTGCCATCCACTGCATAAAGTATATTCTTAGTGTGTAAGATCATTAATAGGAAAAAAAAAAACTTTAATGGGATTAGTTTGCACAGAAAGAGAAGAAATAATATACCAGCGAAACGCCCAAAGTTATTCATCCCTTTGTGGGTAAATGCCCAGTCAAGTAGGGCCTAAGTGGGGTCTCTGAGGCCCAAAAGATGGCTGAGTCTAAGTCACCTTCTGGCAGAAAACCATAGGAAAGGAAAAGCAAGGATGGCAGGAGAAAATTCAAAGCATGAATCAGGATAAAGGCTGCCACTGTCAGCCTCCCCAGGCTCTCTCACCAAGGTCTTCCGAGTGTCTCTAATGTCTGGACTCCAAGTCTCACCTTCCACGTCCCTGGCCTTTCCCCGGGGGCAAAGGCTGAGGAGCAAACAGAACTTCTTCCCTTAAGGCTGTTCTGAGTGCCACCTCCAAGTGCTTCCTCCCCCACCCCAAGACTTTTCCTCCCTTCACTCAGTGGGGCAGGGGACATAGAACCGCTCCTCTTTATGGAGCTTACACTGTTACACAGTGGGTTTTAGTTCAATGGAAAGTTCCAAAACTTTCTAAGACTCCTAAGAAATTCATTCAAGCTTGGCCAAGTTGACCAATGAAGGGAGAATAAATGTGTCACTGTAAGGAGCTGAACACTTCTCTTCCTTTAAGTGACAGTGCCTTAAAGAATCAGTTGTACTATGCTATCTTCATAGGTGCTTATTTAAGCCTTCCTTCCATTAGTTTCTCAAAGGAATAGTATTACTTTTTATCATAACATTAGAATAAAAAACAAGCATTCAAAAAATATTCTCATTTAAAATGCTTTAAATAATACGAGTTTTGGACAAAGCAGCCATTTTTAGCTTAAAAATAGAAACAACATGTGTTTCTAATATGAACCCTCAGAATGAAAGTTGAACAACTGCTATAATCAGGATGAGTCTCCTCAGACATGAGACTTTTCCTATCTTAGAGATTTGGAGGAAAAGGAGGCCCCGAGAAATTCCTGGTGTGAATAACACTCCACTCTATTTCAAATCTTTTTTTTCAAAATTTATGGTTTCCTGGTAGCACAATGGGGTAGGACACAGACTACAAGTGAGCCGCAGCCACTTCAGTGTGAGTTCGATCCCTGACCCCAGAGTTGACCCACATGGCTCAGCAGACCTCTCTTGTCTCATCTGCTGCTCCCCTCAGCAGTGTACCTCATTGATCTGCTTGTTTTGCACCCCAAACTGCCTCTGGTGAATCCTCTCACTGCCTCTGTACCTCTGACCTGTACCCAGCTCTATATGCATAAATAAATGAATCCTAAAAAAAAATTACGGTTTAGTTCCTGATAATCAACCTCACTTTAACTTCTGCTCTTTATCATTGCAATGTTTACAAACTCTGGCATTTATTTATCTATATAGTTCTTCATTTTGCAACCACTGTTCATTTTGCAACTCAGTCTGCTAAGCCAGAAAGGAAGATTTAAAAATTCATGAGATATCATCCCTGTCTCCAAGGATCTCATTTTCTGATTGGGGAGAGGACACAGTTAACTATAATAAAATACATGATTTATAATTTTTATTTGAACTTTTATGCTTTTTCCAAATGTTATAAGGTAGCATAAAAAACAATTTTTAGTTCCATTTTATAAATTCACAACACAATTAGACCCAGAAGTCTTAACTTCACGAAAGTCACACAGCTAGTTAGCAGCTAAAATTGGAAATAGAACTCAGGCCTTTTCTTTGCTAACCAAGGCTTTTTTCTGTCAGAGCCCACTGTCTATATATAGTGATTATGCCTCTTGCCTTAGTTAACTTTGAATATCTACTTTGTGCTTAAAAAAGAACCCAAATCACTTTTGCTTCAAGAAAAAAAGCTGACGTTCCTAATTGCAAGTTTAACCAAGTACTAGAGTACATATGCCTGGTGCATAGATCATTACCAATTAAAGTCGTACAAGCAGCTGATGTAGCTAATCTTGCAGGAGGTAATATGGCACCATCGAAGCTACATCGATCTGAATGCCCTTATGTATGCCTGGAAAAGTAGGCAGCTTGTCTTAAAAGAGAACAGACTACAAGGGCATCTAGAGTAAATTTTGGACAGTTTCTCCTTTTCTGGACACCTGGATAGTACATCCCCACAATGAAAACTTTTCTGTTCCAACTACTAAGATAGAGGTTGGCAAAATAGCCAACCCATCCTAAGTTCTGTAGTTAAAACTTTATTGTAAACAGTCGTATTGATTGCTTACAAATTGACTATGGATGTTTCATGCTTAAACAGCAAGGTTGAGTAGTTGTGATTAAAAATCACATTGTTCTCCCCTCCTCCAAGCCTCAAATATTGACTGGTCCAATAGAAAAATGCTTGTCAAGCAGTGATCAAGTATAAGCATTCTCTTAACTTGCACTCTCTACTCATGATGATAAACTGGTGCTTATGTTCTAGGAAGCAATTTGACTGTTTGTTAAGAAGATAAAAATGTGCACACTCTCTACTGCAGTAACTTCTCTTCTGTACAAGCAAATCCTGGTTGACCAGTAATAAAGCAGACGCAGTCACTGCTGAGTACTTCCTGAATACTAAGTGTGGCACTAATAAATGTGGTACAGACATAATCTCATTTTAGTCTCCCGACTCAGTTAAATAAGTGTTAATGTTACTTCCTTATCATCAGTGAGAAAGCTTAGTTCTGAAGAGCTTAATTTCCCAAGGTTATACCGTTAGTAAATTATAGAGTATCTTGGTGTCATGATTTTAAACACAGACAGCACTATCTGTGACAGAAAAAAAGTGGCACCAAGGTTACCTATGTGTACAGCAATCTTAGCGGTGACATCTTGTGGTATAAACACTCATTTTACTGTGCTAATGATTTTATGGTTGGGGACAGCTCATC
This sequence comes from Condylura cristata, assembly GCF_000260355.1. Lineage (NCBI taxonomy): Eukaryota > Metazoa > Chordata > Mammalia > Eulipotyphla > Talpidae > Condylura > Condylura cristata. Next base: position 35,514,219 of record NW_004567122.1, on the reverse strand, counting down.
TCTGTTTGACTATGTTGGCCTTATCCCAAATGAGTGGAGGCATTTGGAGCCATCTATCTAGAGACTTGGCTTTATTTGCTGGCTTAATTCCTTGGGTGTGGGGTCCCCAGCCATGCTTATTCTTGGGGACATTGTCTTGGTGCCCAGAGCTCCTGCTTATTAACTAGGTGTAGGGTCATTCGAAATGAGTATCTACTGGAAGCAGCAGGCAGATATCAGATAGTGATAATGTACTTCACTGGCAGGAACAATAGAGCCCCCTAGACAATAGCTCCTGGTCATACCACCCTCACTTACATCCCTAGTCCCATCTCCCATACATGCTCACTCTTTTTGGACTGGCCCACCTTTGTAGTCAATGCTAATAAGTAGGATACTACACATCACCTCTGGTGTAGACCCTCTAGGCTTTTCACTGTTCCACATGGGCTTTGAGTAATCTGTCCCTATCTCATGCTATTTCCAACACTGCCACCCTGCATTCCTTGTGTTTTTGCGGCCTTCCCCCGCCCCCAGCTTGAACTAACAGGACAGTTACAGGATGTTCAGATTCTAATAGGACAGCTGGGCTCCCCAAAAGGCAGCGTTTCAAGAGACAGGGAATAGCAGCTGCCAGTTTCTCAGAAACAGATACAATATCATTTTACTATATTCCACTGATTGAAGCCATCAGAGAGTCTGTCCAGATTCATGGTGTTGGGCAGGAGTGGGAAGAGGTGAGGGAAAAGAAAGAACATAAGTCTCCGCCATGACAGGCTTCAGGTCTAGACCAGGCCTAAGGTCTTAGTTTCCTGAAACCTTGGAGAGGCAGCCCCCCCTCCACCCAAAAGTCAGACCACTTGGCCATGACTAATCAAGTGTCAACCCATCATATGATGATCACCTCAGCCAATCCAAGTACTGTAGCCCACTATAAGGTGATCTTCCCCAACCAATCTGAGTACTGTGAGTCAGCATAAATGAGACCTCATCACCTTAGCCAATCCAAGTACTGTAGCCCAACTTAAGGTGATGCCCTCAGCTAATCCAAATGCTGAAGCCCTCCATAAGGGTTCAACCAATCTGAGTATTGTAAATCAACATAATAGAAACTTCAAAAACCCTGTGTAACGCATTCTCGGGGCTCTTGATCACCACTGCTGTGTTGGAGGAGTCTAGAGTCCAGGCTCGAGCTTGCCCATAAAAACTCTCATGCCTTTGCATCAGATCATCTCTCTGATGGCTTGTGGGATTTAAAATGTGGGCACAACAGGAAAAAGAGTCAAAGGACCAGCAGTCATCTTTAATGAGTCATGGGGTTTCCCAGGAGATACAAGTTTTGGAAACTTTGATTATATTATTACCTCTGGGTGATTCACAATATACATTTGTCTATTAAAGATGGTGAGAATTCCCAGAATGAACAGAGCTGTTTCCCAAGTATATTTAAGCATAGGACCTTATTTTTGCATCTCAGCTCTTACTACCCTACAGCATTCACTTTATGAAATAATTTTCTAAGGAAATATTCTGAAGGGGATAAAATTGCATATGTGCTACCATCCCTTTGAGCTATGATTTGTGATATGATAATGTTGATTACAGTTCTATGTTAAATATCCAGTATTAAAGAAATGACTTGATAATGTTTCTATAATAGGATGTTCTATAAACACAGGGTTTCCCTATCTGAAATTATGTTTATTTGCTAAATTGCTTGTGCTGTATTTTGCAATGTTTATGTTTTTTTTTTTTAAAGATTTATTTATTCATACAGAACTGGGGTACAGGCCAGAGATGCGGAGGGTGAGAGGATTCACCAGAGACAGAGTGGGGAGCAGAACAGGCAGATCGACGAAGTACACTGCTGAGGGGAGCAGCGGGCGGGTCAGGAGAGGTCTGCCTAGCCATGTGGATCTCCTCCAGGGCAGGCGGGGATCGAACTCATGCGGAAGTGTCTTAAGCTTCTTGGTGCAGTGCTTTAACCCGCTGCGCCACCAGGGAGGACCCTATGTTTTGTTTTGTCTTAACTCTGTAAGATAATTAAGTTCACTTGCAGTTGTAAGAAATAATACAGAGAAATCCTTTACACACACCCTTCACACATTTCCCCCACGCAATGTGTTGCATAATGATAGGCACGATATGGCGACTGAAGGTTGATATTGACACAATCCATTGACCTTATTCAGATTTGGCTCCTGGTACAGACTCGCATACATGAGTTTTATGCTATGCAGCTTTGTGATGTTGCCTATTCATATAACGACATAATCTAGGTTCAGAACATTTCCATTCCAAAGATCCCTGGTGCTGCTATTTGGAAGGCTGGGCAACATCTTGTACTGCCTATTTTGGCAACCACTGCTGTGTTTTCCATCACTATAATTTGACCATTTCAAATATGTTATATAAATACTTATAATATGTAACCTTTCAAGATTGGGGTTTTTCATTCAGCATAATTTTCTTGAGATTCATCCAAGTTTTTGCATGTATAAATAGTTTCTCCATTGTGCTCCTAAGGAGTATTCTGTGACAAGGGTATTTCAGTGTGCCAAACCACTCCGTCTTGAAGGGCGTTTAGGTTATTTTCTGCTTTGGGCTGTTACAAATAAAGCTTCTAAAACCATTCATGTTCAAGTTTTTTATGAATATAAATTTTCACTTTTCTAGGAAAAATGCCCAAGTAAATTTGTGGGGTTGTATGACTGAAAACCTGGCAGAGTTATATGTGAAAATTATATAGTAAGATCCTGTAAACAATTATATCCAAAGTATTAAGCAGTAGTAATCTAATATTTAGTTGTTATAGGGGTAACAGTGGTTACTGCCTACCGACAGATTTATGAGTCATTTTAAAACCTTCTTATATTGTTCTGATTTCCTAACAAGTAATATCTCTTTAGACTTAAAGTGAAAAGTCTTTGAAAGCAAGAAAGAAATGCAGGTGGAATGGGAGGAAAAATACTGAAATATTCAAAGTAACTTTCTGAATAATGAAGCTAGTACTTTAAGTTTTAAGATGTTAGGACTTTTCAAAAATTTATTTAATAAACATTTATTACTCTTAAAATTAGATTACTAAATTGTTTTTAAAATATTGAGATTATTTTTGAGTACTCAAATTTTAGTGTCTTTTTCTATAGAATTATATCTTATAGTAATTTTACAATCTGATACTTTGAAAATTAAAGTTTATTTCCTATTACATCTTTAAAAAAAGATTTAGTTATTTATGCATACAAGAGCTGGGGTACAAGCCAAAGATGTTTGGGGGGGGTGTGGTGAGGTTGAGAGGATTCACCAGAGACAGAGCAGGGAGCAGAAAAGGTGGATCCACTGAAATACACTCCTGAGGGGAGCAGTAGGCAGACAGGCGAGGTCTGCTGCGCCAGGCGGGTCAGCTCCCTGGCCGGGGATCAAACTTAGGCCAGAGCAGTGAGAGCATTGAGACTTAACTCCTAGGCCACTAGGAAGGCCACTCTTCTGTGAATTTTTACACAAATTCCAAACGCAATATATTAAATTCTGAACCACATTTTTATCCAATTGTTAACAATGTGACTCCTAGCTCCAATTTCAGGAGGTAGAGAGAATTCATTTCAAAGATATTTTAAATAAATATTATAGTAAACCGAGAACATTTTCTCTTTAGAAAAAATAAGCTGAGTTCATGAGAATTCTGTCTTTGAAAGAATTTATAGGTTTTGGTCTACTAATTCTCATCAGAGCAGTCACAAGCCAGCTCCTTGTGGCTAACGGTAGAGTAGAGCATTGTGGTGAAGGCTAGGGAGAGTTAATGGTTCCACAGAGGTTTCAGAACATCAGTGATTCTGAATTTGTAACTTTCAGCCCTGGTTCTGGTGCTCAAATGGTCTTTGAAAGAAGGCAAAAATGAATCCCCTTTTTCCGATGGTGACTGCCTGGAAGCGCAACAATGATGCTGCTGGGGTGATCCCCTGGGCTGAGAGACCATGATTGGCATTGCCCCTGGCCCTCACCCGCCACCGAGGTGAAGTGGGGCGCAGGAAGTGAGATACCACTAAGCAGCTCTCCCACTGCTTCTTTCTATAAGGAGCAATTCAACATTGCCTCCAAAATAGGCTGTAGTATTTCTAATCTGACGCCAGACCCCGTTTATCATTCGACAGGTCAAAAGGTAAGAACTCAGCCTCATGAAGACATGAATGATTTTTTCCCCTGGTGCTTTTTTTTTTTTTAAATATTGTTTTATTCGTACAGAACTGGGGTACAGGCCAGAGATTGCGGAGGGTGAGAGGATTCACCAGAGACAGAGTGGGGAGCAGAACAGGCAGATTGACGAAATACACTGCTGTGGGGAGCAGTGGGCTGGTCAGGAGAGGTCTGCCTAGCCATGTGGATCTCCTTCAGGGCAGGCGGGGATCGAACTCATGCGGAAGTGGCTTAAGCTTCTTGGTGCAGTGCTTTAACCCGCTGCGCCACCAGGGAGGGCCTTTCCCTGGTGCTTTTTTCCAAAAAATCATTTCAACTAAAGGAACAAACAGATAATTATTGAGGAAAACTTTTAGTTGGCACCGGCTGAAACTAATCAACTGATGACTCTGTATCCCCAAATTCCAAGTTTATTTCAAAGATGGATTCCCAAAGAATAAGGTATTTATGGACATACTGTAAAGTGTTGGATACATCTAATCAGTGGTTCATCCATCTTTTCTTCCTCCTTCCCTCCAGTAAAGGTTTATTAAGCACCCTGTGAGCATCTGTCACTCAAGACACCAGGCATTTTGGCCAAGAGAATGAATAAGTATATTATCTAAGAGGCAGCCAGATGCCACATTTATGTGTTCAATGGCCCCTCTATACAGTGGGCTCCCTGACTATCCCAGATTGGATATTCTTCTGAGACTGATCCCTTCCCCAGTTTTAGACTCAATTTTAACCCCACAGCCAGTCCTAGGATGGAGCAGTTGACCTGGACCTATACCAATCAGTGTACCCCATTGCTTTGAACAGTGAGGTTCAGTAACAGACATAAGCCCCAACTGATCTTGTGAGACACCATGAGATTTCCATGGGAAACTTGAGAAAGAGATTTGCTGTCTTCCACCATTACAAATGAATGATAGACAAAGGCTGGAGCTGTGGCAGCTGTTTTGTGAACAGTAGGGCTGAGATTGGAGTCAATCTTAAGGATGAGGTCAAGAAACAGCAAAACCCTATCCTGCTGGCATCATGTGACCTTTGTATCAAAGTATTGCTGAAGGTTTGATAACTTGAAATTTTATCAATCATTCTTACCCCCTGCCCCCAGAAGTTTTTTTGAGTTAGGATTTCTATCATTTAAGTAGTCTTGACTAGTAAGCATAGAGCAAAGAGACCATATGGCAACAGCCAGAGCAGAAATTGGAGTAAGCAGGACATGGGGCAAAATGGATGGTGTGAGAGAGGGAGATGCCGGTCCTTTATGGACCTGTCACCCCGAATTAATCTAAACATTGGAAGATGCTGATTTTTAGGGAATCGTTGTCTTAGATATGGGAGATGGTCAAAGTATTAACCAGGCAGAAAGAAAGAATTTCGATTGGTGGTCTGATCCGTAAAATCCATCAGTCTCAAAATTTACAAGGAGTGCTTGCTAGGGTTTTTCACTGTTTCAGTTTAAGGCTGTTTTAAAAAGACAAGTGAGAGCATTAGAAAGATATTTTCCTATCCAAAGTCCACGCCTGCTATTCCAATACTGTCTCTGACTCAGATGGTTGAATGAGCTGACCACACACCTGTAGCTCCATTTTGGGCACAAGGAGACTCATTCAATGAGAAGCAACCTCCCAGGAGACAGGAGGTGGTGGAGAAAGAGCCTATTTGCCTCTGAACTTGAAGCTCCCTGAGGTAAGGGATGAGCCTTCCTGGGGATGGCAGGGAGGGGAGCAGCTCTGTGCAGATGTGTATAAGCGTTGCTCTGGCTGAAAGGCCCCACATGTCTTTGCAGCCTTTTATCTCTGCCACAAGCCTGGATGCTGGGTTATGTGAGCGACTAGTTACTTTTATAGGATTTGAAGTTGGTTGATTGGCTTATTAATAGCATCTTCATTGATCTTCATTGATACTTAAGATTGTGGTACTAAAGTCGGCTCACGGGGCGCTTTTGAATCATGGACTATGATGGTGGCAGTTTCAGAAAAGGGACACGTCAGCGTGAGTGTGAGCGTGAGCCTAGGCTGTGGGAAGGAGGTGAGGTGTCAGTGCACATCTGGGCTTGCTTCATCATTTCATGAAATATGTCAGTAGAGCACACTGGGGCCTTTCAGCCAGAGCAACGCTAACACACATCTGTTCGAATAAATTAATGTTCCCAATCTCAAGTGACTCATTTAGTAGGAAAAATAATTTCATTCCCAATTATAAATAGGAGTAAAAGAACACGAGAAAAGAGGGATGGAAAAAAGACATATAAAAAAAATGTATCAAGATACATTCCTTGGGCCCTCCCTGGTGGCGCAGCGGGTTAAAGCACAGCACTGAGAAACTAAAGCCACTTCCGCATGAGTTCGATTCCCGCCTGCCCCGGAGGTGACCACATGGCACGGCAGACCTCTCCTGACCTGCCCGCTGCTCCCCTCAGCAGTGTACTTTGTCGATCTGCCTGTTCTGCTCCCCACTCTGTCTCTGGTGAAGCCTCTCGCCACCCCTGAGCCTCTGGCCTGTACCCCAGTTCTGTATGAACAAATAAATAAATCTTAAAAAAAATACATTCCTTGTAGGAAAAGAGCAATAGATGGAAAAAAAGGAGTGGTATGATTGAGGATGCTCACATAGTGGTGATGGTGCTGCTGGTAATACTACAGTTCTTAATGATTTAGTTCACACTGTCCACCTGGCGGCTTTGTAAGGGATCCAGATGTGTCCGAATCGAATCCTCATCAGAGCCCTAGGAAGGCGCTGGCAACACACTACATTTATATATGGAACACAAGACTTAGAGAGATGAGATGCTGGAATCAAGGTCCCAGATCCTGGATTGAAATCCACACTGTGCTTATCTCCAAACTTGTATATTTAATCCCTGCACTGTGGCCTCATTTGTCTCCAAAAGGTGAATATCTGGTATGTGCACAGATAACTATACAGGTGCAGAGAATATTTCGGTTCTGAGCTTGATGCCACCTGGGGTGGCTTCTAGATGCTGCATCTGTGGCAGTTGCTGGACGAGCCATCCAGCAGAGCCCTGGGACTGGGGAGCAGGACTTGTGCATGGAACATGCTGGAGACATGCTGGGAGTCTCCTCAGGAGAGTGGATAGTCAGTCCTAAGTCCTGTCTCTCAACACAGGCATTTCATGCTTCAGGAGCTTTGCCTATACAGAAGTTTGGGTGTAAATGCCAGAGAAATGTCTCATTCCTTCTATAACTTGAATGCTCCCTAACATTCAATTTATGAATTTTACTTGAAAAAAACACATTGGAGAAGGAAATGGCATTTTTTTATTATAAGTTTATAGACTCACCATTGATTTACAATCCTATATGCCAATTTCAGGGCTACCTTGTCATTCCTGTGTGTTAATAAACTGAACTTCACCCCATCACCAAAGTTCTAATACTATTCCTGTTACAGGGAAGGGAGAGGGGCACCCCAGAGCCCCCAAACCTGCCTGCTTTAAATAGGTTCTACTATCCAATGCAGCAAAACAAAACATATAAGACCGTTGATGGAAAGAATCTTTAATACAATTAAAGACAAAGAATATAGTTTCTAAATCAGACACCCAAAGTTACCCATCCCTTCGTGTGTAAAAGTCCAACCAAAAGGGACTGGCCCAAAGCAAGGCCTGAAAACCCGCCACAAAGCTAAAGCACCTTCTGGAAGGGACCCATAGAAAAGGCTCAGAAATGGCCAGACAAATCTGGAGGAAAAGAACAAAATAAAAATCAAGATAAACGTTGCCATTGTTAACCTCCCGAGGTCTCTCACACACATCTGTTTGAGCCTGTCCAAGGCCGAGAAACAAGAGCTGCTTCTTCACAGTCTGCTCTACGTGCCTCCCTCAAGTCTCCTTCTGGCTCTCCATTCTGCTTCCTTCCTCTTCAGTCTTTGGTCCAGATTCTTCTCCTTCCTGCTCAGCTCCACCCTCCTTCTGGGTGGGGCAGGAAACCTAGACCCTCCCCTTTTCCCGTTACATTCCCAGTATCCTATGAGACCCTATCCACATTGATTCCTCCACCCTATCCATCCCCTCTGAGAATCATATTCTTCACAGAGGCTAAGAGATGATTTTGCAGTGCTTGATTCATTTGCTATGGTTGTTTATATGCTACATATGAGAGAAACCAACTGGTTATTGACTTTCACCTTCTGCGTTATTTGCACTTAGCATAATCACCTCAAGTTCCAACCATATTGCTGATAATGTTAAGATTTCATCATTTTAAATAGTTGACTTTTTAAATAGTATCCATTGAGTGTATGTGCCAGAATTTCTTTTTCAAAAAAATGTTTTTTTATATTTATGCATACAAGAACTGGGGTGTAGGTTAGAGGTACAGGGGAAGAGGGCTTGAGAGAATTTGCCAGAAACAGAGTAGGGAGCAGAACAGCCAACCTACTGCTGAGGCAACAGTGGGCAAGACAAGCGAGGTCTGCTGTGCTATGCATGTCAACTCCCTCTCTGGAGATTGAACTCAGGCCACAATGGCTGCAGATAGCTTGATCACACTGACTTTAAATCCTGTGCCATCAATTTCTTTATCAAATCACCCTTGATGGGCATTAAATTAGTTTCCAATCATCTGCTGTGAATAGTGCCTCCATTCATGAGGCGGAGATATCTTTTCTAATTAGTGTTCTCATGTGCTTCAGAAAATGCCTAGGACTGGTGTTGTAGGGTCCTATGTTCATTTCCATTTTCAGCCTTTCAAGGAATCTCTGTATCAATTCCCAAAGATCCTGCACCAATAAATTCCTGGTAACAGCGAACAAGAGTTCCTTGGAAAGGGTGTTTTGAAATTCTCTATTACCAAGCTATGTTTTTGACATCTCATTGAACTGCATATATTTTTTAAAGATTTATTTATTTATTCATACAGAACTGGGGTACAGGCCAGAGATGCGGAGGGTGAGAGGATTCACCAGAGACAAAGTGGGGAGCAGAACAGGCAGATCGACGAAGTACACTGCTGAGGGGAGCAGCGGGCGGGTCAGGAGAGGTCTGGTCTGCCACGCCATGTGGATCTGCTTCGGGGCAGGCGGGGATCGAACTCATGCGGAAGTGGCTTAAGCTTCTTAGTGCAGTGCTTTAACCCGCTGCGCCACCAGGGAGGGCCCTGAACTGCATATTTTAAACTTGATCTTCAATCTCAGGCTTATTCAACTTTTCCCACTTGATAGTGGCTCTCAGGTTCTGAACCTCGGTCTAGTATGTGACAAGTAGAAGCAGAGAGACTTTATTAAAATGGATCTGTAATGCCCAGTTATCTCAGAGGTTGTCACTTGAATTGAGTTTTAATGTCATTTAATATTGAATATCAGTCTTTACACTTGGGTCTGGAGACGTGTTTCACGCATCGTTACTCTGTTCTGGCAGTGCTGGGGTGCTCGTGCTCACTGACACCCTTTCACTGCCCTGTATATTCACCATCTCCAAGATGTGCAAAACTTGTCCAATGAGATACTTGACTTCCAAGCCTAGCTGTGATAGGACTCCAACAGCAGAGAACAGTCCAGATGAAAGCAAGCTGAGCAGCGCTCAAGACGGGAGGTGCACAGCTGAATGACTTCAGTGTGTGGCTTGGTGTGACCTTGAGTAACACACCTGGCCTCTCTCACCCTCCCTGTCCACTTCTGCAGAGCAGGGGAGAATAGCACCCTCACAGAGGGGCTGCTGAGAGGGAGAAATGAAGTCATGCCCAGCACAAAGACAGTAGCAAGGGGTAGCTGCTATCTTCACCATCACCATGTTTATTTCAGGACCTTGGCAGGAAGACCTTCTCAGCTCATTACTTAAAACAAAGAGACTACCTTTTGCCTCTTCTTTGATACCTGAAAGTGAGAACTAGCTGAGAACTCAGTCACTGTAACCAGCCCAGGACCTGAAAGGGCAGAGTGAGTGAAGGGGTGATAAACTAGGGCAGATGCCCCCTGTGTGTGAACAGTAACAGCCTGGACAATGGAAGTAACGACCAGGGAAGTTACCCAGTTTTCCACAGCCTCAGAATCCATGTGTCCTTTAGAGAATTTTCTGTGAGGATCTTAAGCTCCTATAGGGCATTTATTTGCTGTTTTGAAATCAGGCCAGGTATAAATAATAAATAAATAGTCTTTCGGGTACAGTGCCCAGTAAGCAAGTGTTGGCTAATACCTTTAAATATTTTTAACACTGTTGCCAATGAAGTGGAATAGAAACAGAGAACATCTTAAACTAATTAGGAAGGTGCTAGAGACTGAATTATGTCCTCCACCCTAGTTCCTTTTTTTTTTTTTTTAAAGATTTATTTATTTATGCATACAGGACTGGGGTACAGGCCAGAGGTTCAGGGGTGGTGGGAGGACTCAACAAGGACAGAGTGGGGAGCAGAGCAGGCTGACCGAGGAAGTACCCTTGCTGAGGGGAGCAGTGGGTGGGTCAGGAGAGGTCTGCCGCGCCATGTGAATCTCCTCCGGGGCAGGTGGGGATTGAACTTATGCGGAAGTGGCTTTAGCTTCTTAGTGCTGTGCTCTGACCAGCTGCGCCACCAGGGAGGGCCCCCTCCACCCTAGTTCCTGTGTTGAAGCTGTAACACCCCTGTGAGGTATATTTGGAAGTGAGTCCTCTGGACAGTAGTTACACTTAGCTGACGGCCTGAGGATGAGGCCTCATGGTAGGATCAGGGTCCTTATCAGAGAGACACCAGGGCTTGCTCCCTGTCTCCCACTCCTGTGAGGACACAGCTAGAAGGTGGCCATCTACAAGCCAGGAAGAACGCTCTCCCCATGCTGCCACTTAACGTTGGCCTTGTAATCTAAGAAAATGAACTGTGTAAGCCACATAGTGTGAGTGTTATGGTGGCCCATGCTGGGAAGTCAGGAGCATGCTCTGCACTCATGTGGTGGCTCACTTCCTCACATGGGGTGCGGGGATGGGACCGGAATGGATTTGATTTGGCAAGAACTAGAGCAATGGAGACTACCTGGCCTGGAACAGCCCAGATCTGGGAAGGGGGCAGAGACCCAGAATGCAAGCCCAGTTTCTGGTAACATGTGGCCAGATTCGACAGCTACTGGTCAGGAAAGAGTTGCCTGATTTTGGGGAGACATGGCCCCAGACCACAGCCTCTGGCAGCCTCAGGCAGTCCTCCCCAGTCTCTGAGAGACTTCCTGCCTTCATCTCGTGGAAGACGGATAATTGCAATGATAACATTTTGGGGAGCTGGCCACCTTCTCGGTACCCTGTTTACTACTCGTTATCTCATTTAATTCTCATAGCAAATATTATTGTTAAACTGAGAAAAATTAGGGAGCAAGGAACGCAATAACAGAATCCCACAGCTGGTAAGTGGTAGCTGGCTGCAAATGGTGGCTAGTGAGACACCAGAGCTGAAGTTTCTGTGAGGATTTCTATGTTCAAGTGCTAAAATGGGTAGTCCTTGTTCACTACATTACAGCAGCTGTTATTATCTCTGTTGAATTAGGATTAATTATCTTTGTGGTTGTTACTTAGGACAGGCCTGGGATTCAAGACCAGGCTTCATTACAGGTTGTCAGGGGTTGGTTGTGTGGCTTTAATCAAGACCAAAATGTTTTCCAGGAAAACAGATGCTTCTGCTTTTTCCTACATTGAAACTAATTCTTAAAAAAGACTCTAGACCTGTCAATTAAGCCTTCTGGCTTTGGAACCAGAAGACTCTCATCTACTAGTTGTGTGATATGGTCTGTTTACTCATCTGCAAGGTAGGCCTATGTGTTGGCTAATTCTATGTGTCATATTGCCTATTCTAGAGTAACAGAATAAATAAATCCAGTTTACATCACCTTAGATGACTTGGCATATCCCTCTGAACTGGGCAGGGTGGCATTTGAGAAAGTCAAAGGAGCCCCCCTGCTCTCCTGCCCAGAGAGCCATGAAAAAGGAGGTCTGAGAAGTCTAGGGAGGGCTTGTAAGCTCCCAGCCAATCTACACACCTGTTCGGAGGATACAGAGTCTGGGATTGAACAAGAATCTGTGTCAGTTTGACTGCAGAGACAAGCCTTGTTCAAACACACCTATTCCTTCCAAAGAGGGTGACCTGTAGAGCCGATATCTGAGAAGCTACCCTTTCTCTACATGGGCAAACTAATGGGAGTGCAGCACAATTACCTAGAAAATGCAATCGATGCCAGCAGGCAATAAGAATAATTTAAACCAATAAACTTGTTCCCCTTAACTGCAAGGTGCAGGGTTTCTTGTTCTTTTTGTTTTGTTTTCCATTGGCTGAGCTTCCCAAATAATTGTTCCATCTGTCCACTTCACTTTGCCTGAGTAATCACAGCCCGAGGGGAATTAGAAGTCAAACGTCAGACATGCAGGGAAAATGAATGTGTGGGAGGCTGTGGGAAGAGAAATCATTGTCTGTTCTCCTTCCCTGCCACTGGGCCAGGGATCAGGGAGTAAATTAAAAGCATTAGCTACCCTACCGAGGAAACTATGGTTTGGGAATGGGGTTGGGGAGCAGATGGGAGACCCCCTGGTCAGGAGTGTTGGCTCCACAGGTCAAATGTGCTTAGAAATTGGGCTAAGGAGAAATAGCATAGGTGAGTCACAGGTGACAAGTGTGGAGACAGGAGATAAAACCAGAACAGTTGTGACAACGTTGACTGAGCCCTTTACTCCACACTAGGTCCTCGGCTGGACACTCCATGGACTTTATTATCCTGATTTTCCTAGTAGCTTTATTTGATTTGTCAAGAAACTGAGGCCCAGAAAGGTCAAGTAACTGCCCCAAGACCACACACTAATAAATAGCACAGCCAGGATTTAGACCAAATATCTGTTCTTCCAAATGCTCACTCTTGGACACTGCTCCTGGTTCTTCTAAACCAGGGACGCTGGTCAAAGGTAGAAGCACAATCCTAGAGAGGACTAAGTGAATGCAGGTGTTAGAAAGAAGTATAGCTACTATTTACTCTATGTGAGGATGCATTTGAAGTCAAATGCTTAGAAGTAAAAACAAACTGCATTCTCAGTTTACAGAGTTGCTGAGAGGTTAATTAGTTCGCCTGGACCACAAAGTCAATCACTCAATCCATGGAGGATTGAAACCCACACTCTGACCCTCCCTGGATAGGGGCTCCACTCTTTGGTATGTCGGGAATCCTCCTTTCTTTCACGCTACTAACGTGAAGGTAAAGCAGATTCGTTCTGTCCCTCATAAATTATGATCCACAGAAAGCCATGTATCTCAGGGCATTCAGCAACAAGTAAAAATCGGTCTGTAAGCATGATCCATTAAACAAAATCAGGCATTTTTAAAACTGAACTCCCTGTATCTAACTGTTAATGCCCATTGCAAATATCCAAGGCAGGAACATGAGAGGCAGAATGTCCCTACCTATTTGACAAGTGGGAAGGCATTTTTCCTCAGGTAAAGCTAGGACAATGTCTGGCCATTGTGTCTACATATTAGCTTCTCCCGTCAGTTCCTGCCTTGTATCACGACAGAATGGAGGTATTTTAAAGCAGCAGTACTCACACTGTCTGTCACCAAATACCCAGATTGTAGGTCAGCTGAGCTGCCAGTTGCTAGAAAGGGGAGGTCCTTCTCTGTCTCCACCTCACCAGCTCTTCCGAGTCCCACTCTGAACTACAATATTAAATGTCCTATCAGACCCTTCCCTCCCAAGTAGAGCAAATCACATCAAGATCATTCTGATTAGAAAATAATGGCATCGGGCCCTCCCTGGCAGCGCAATGGGTTAGGACACAGCACTGCAAGCTGGCCACAGTCGCTTCAGTGTGAATTCGATCCCCGGCCCTGGAGGTGACCCACATGATGCAACAGACCTCTGCTGTCTCGCCCGCTGCTCCCCTCAGCAGTGTATTTCATTCAGTCTGCCTGTTCTGCTCCCCACTCTGTCTCTGGCGAATCCTCTTACTGCCCCTGCACCTCTGGCCTGTACCTCAGTTCTGTATGCGTAAATAAATGAACCTTTAAAAAAAATGGCATCATTTATTAACCCACATCATTGAAGCATTCATGAAAAAGAAAAGGCAAGGCAGAAAAGTGCCCTTTCATGCTGGAATTTTTGGTGCAAGGATCCACTTGCCCCTTGGGGAGAAAGTTGCACCTTTTCCTGGCAAAGAGGTGTAGCCAGGAGTGTGTGTAGGTAAGGCTAGCCCAGGGGGAGGGCTTCTGGGAGTGCCAACAAGAGAGCAAATTGCATGGCTAGGAATTCTTGTGGGGGTGGGAGACAGGGGAAGCCTGGGATAATATTTCCACTAGACATGGATGGAAACTTGACATGAGGCCATCACAATGCCACTTAAAAATCTAGGAAATAAATCTACAATATTGCTTTTGGGAGATATTCCCCTCTTTGCATTCTCCTATGTGTGTAATAGTAAAAGAACATTAGCTTTTGATAAGCATGAACTGAAGTGAAAGAATGAATTGAGTCAAAGAGAAAGAGGAGGCAGCTGTTGACTCTAACGGTGTCTACACCAGTCAGCCCCCTGGTCAGTTTCTTTGGGTGTCTGCCTTGCCCAGGTTGAGCATTTTGGAAAGGATCATCTTAGAAACAGAAAGCAAAAACTTAGAATATGCATGCATGGAAAATACTGCAAGAGTACGCAGTCAAAATACTCTTGCAGTATTTTCCATGCATGCATATTCTAAGTTTTTGCTTTCTGTTTCTATTTGCTGTCAAAGCATTATCTTATTAGAATGCAGATTCTAATTGCATTTAGTTTTTCCTTAGCAAGGACAGAATGTTGAACAAGAGCAGGGAAGGGAGGTAAAGGAGTACAAGTCAGGGCTCTGCCTGCTTTGCTAGCTGGATTTCTTCTGTCTTATTTTGATGTGCACTGTCTGAGTTCTCTGCTTGCAAATGTGCACATTGCTTCCCATATTGCCAATCTTTTAATTACTCTCTTCCTTCAGAACAACAACAACAAAAAAACCAAAACTTCATTAGCCTATAGTTAAATTGAATTTGTGGCAGCTGACCCAAGTAAAATAAAAACCTCACAAATAAGAAAACAGCAAATCCTAGGGTCAGGTTACCTCTGGAGTTTCAAAAAAGTCTTCAAGGCATTTATCTGCAAATTATACTCCATTTGCATATTTCATAAGCATAATACAAATGTTTTATTTATCAGGTGGTCTAAGCATGCCTATTAAAATGAATGGTTGCAAATTCAACCTTCATTTGAAAATTCTCAATGTAAATCCATTCCCCAAACTTACAGGAAAACTGAATTTTCGGCCCTCCCTGGTGGCACAGCAGGTTAAAGCACAGCACCAAGAAAACTGAATTTTCAGCCCGCTCTTTCCCGATTTATTCACAAAACCTCTAAGGACCTCACCAGGAGTGAACTTCTGGTAAAGTTCTCAGCTTTACAGTCCTGTGGATTTAAAGAGAATGGCTTCCAGTAAATAAAAGCAAAATGCACAAATTAATTTACACGGTCAACAGGGCCTGCTCCCTCTGGGCTGTCTTCTTTGTCCAAGCACCACAGCAGTACCCACCCCGAAGATGGCCTTGTAAGTCCTCAGGCAGAAGTATGATCTCACACTTAGGCAATTTCACTTGTCAATGAGTCAGGACTCGGGAGTTTCATGCCTCAGTAACTTGTCTAACCTTTATGGCAGGCCTGAGAAGAAATCCAATTTGAGCTGGTGCTGGTTCCTGTTGGTCTCAGACCCCATGGGCCAGAGAAAACCACGCTTCTCAGAATCCAGGCAATTGGTAAGTGAATAATCAGTAAAGGAGAAAACAAAATTAAATGAGCAGGCCATTGTTTGGCTCCTTGCCACTTATGCTTTATAACTCACTGTCCATTTTTAGTGGAACAGTACTGTCAGTCTAATAGCAATTTATGGGTATGACTGCTGTCTTGGATGAAATGTGACTATAGGAAAAAAAAAAACTGAAAATGGAGCAATATTTGCTAAAGCATCTTCCAAAGCTTCCTTCTGCAAGATGTTTTTCTTCAGGATGCTGGAAGATACTGTCATGCTTGTAGAGACACATGATGTTCTCTGTAATAAGAGGTAGGGTGCTGGTCTGGGACAGTGACAGAGTGCCGCCTGGCCCAGGCCCCTGCTGCTTGCCAGTTCTGTCATGTATCTGCACGCTGGTGGAAGAAAGAACTTCCAGCAAGCGATAGAAGAGCTGCCTCTCCTCTTCCAATTCAGCTAATCAGCAACTTTCTGAGCTAGCCGAGGCCAGAGCCACTGTAGGCGCCAAAGGTGAATGGATAAAGAAGGCACATGCCCTGCCCACAAAGAAGTCAGAGTTTATAAACAGCTGTAAATAAATAACACGATGCTGTTTGTGCTTTGAGATTGGACATTTTGGTGAACGGCTGAAAGTCGTGAACCAGGACATGCATAAAATGGCTGCTCTGAACCGATTTACCCCTTAAAATGTAAAAATAACTACGTAGTTATTATTGTGGAGGAAATAAAAATGAGTGTGTAACTGTTCCGAGCTAACATCTTCTCTCCCCATCTACCTAGAGGAGATTGGATTCAGCTGTAAATGAATAAATAGTGGTTTCGACAGATTAAGTGGGATTATTTTTTCCCTGCTCTGAAAAGCCAGAGGCAGGTAGTTGGATCAGTGTGTGTGTTGGTTCATGGCTTGAAAATTCCGGGGTTAACATCTCTGTGGCCCTTTTTCTTTGGGATGCAAGCAGACTGCATAGCTCCTGTTGTCACATGCTATTTCAGAGAGAATAGCTCATTCTTTGCTATTTTAAAGGAGAGCCATGGTTAACAGCATCTGGATCATAAGAACACAGATGTTTCCAGACACTTCCATCAGGAGCAGAAAGAGTCTCATGGCCAATCCTCATGGCAGTCAGGACATGTAGCGTAGGTTTGTGTGAAGTCAGGAGCCCCTCAGGAAGAGAGAAGGGAAAGATGGATGACACAGGCAACCAGGATACCATTTTACCATCAGTACAAAGTAGCAAGAGCACATAGAGGGGAGTATGATCATCATCTGGACAAGCAGAGTTTGCTGCTGGCGCTGATTTTGATTGTTCTAACAGTCTTGTTAAAAGTCAGGACTTTGGGCCCTTCCTGGTGGCGCAGCGGGTTAAAGCACTGCACTAAAAAACTTAAGGCAATTCCTCATGAGTTCGATCCCCGCCTGCCTGGGAGGAGACCCACATGGCGGGGCAGACCTCTCCTGACCCGCCCGCTGCTCCCCTCAGCAGTGTACTTCGTCGATCTGCCTGTTCTGCTCCCCACTCTATCCCTGATGAATCCTCTCACCCTCCGCATCTCTGGCCTGTATCCCAGTTCTGTATGAATAAATAAATAAATCTTAAAAAAAAAAAAAAAGTCAGGACTTTATTACTATGGATTTGCTGATGCATGTAATGCCAAAGTTAGTGTCATATGATCACCTGACTTGTGTGATAGGATACATAAGCAAAATATGTGTTGTGTCTAGAAACAGTCTTTGATGGTGACTTAAAAGTCTACTCTTAATAAGCCTGTAAGAACTTTGCAAAGAATCTCTTATGCTGCTGTTAGGTAGAGGTAGCAACCCTTGGCTTAGGATAACTGGCTTCACAGGTTAGCAATGCCTTCTGCAGCAAGCCTGGCTAGGGTGGGGTACCTGGGGAGGGGGACACAAGATACTATCATATGGTGAATAGGAGACAAGAGTAATGGAATGTGACAGTGTGATCACCACCAGCCTTCATAAGTTTTTATTGAAAGGAAACATAAGCATTCAGAATAAATCTGAAATAATTTTATAGAAGAAGGGGGATGTGGAATTGAAACATATCCTAGTTTTATTTTTTCCTTCCTCTTTTCCCTCTTTCCTATCTTAAACAAGGACTGACTCTGCAGGACAATAGCCAGTGGTTTAAAAAAGTGGAGAGAACAGACAAATTGAGTCCAGATATCAGTTCATTGTTTATTTCAGATCTACTGAGGTGAGGTGCTTGAACCTGAAGGAAGACTTTAAAGAGTGTTATTCTACTTTATAGGATTTCTGGTTCTGACAAAGTTAGAATAACAGGGGCTAGGTTTATCATCCTTTCTGAAATAAACAAAAGGTTAATATATATGTGGCAATTGTTTTCAAGACTCTGGCCATCAGACAATTGAGAACAGTGCTCCCTGGGAAAATGACGTCAGCTCTATAACTGTCCCAGTTTATGTCCTTGAGGGAATTTCCAGGACATGGCATAACAAAGGGGAACTCAGATAAATCTCAGAAAATTCCCTGAATTAAGAGGCTACTGCTGCGAGTCAGAGAGACCAAGGTAATGAGAGCTTATAGGCTAAGGAACTAGAGAGAAGAGATACACAGAGAAAACTTCAATTCTTTAGAAGCTATATAATCATTCATCAGATGCTGACCAGGGTACACATGCAAAGAAACTATGAAAGTACTAATGAGGGACCTCTCCGGTGGCACAGAGGTTAAAATCTCAGCACTATGAAGCTCTCCCCAGCCAGAGAGCTAACCCACATGGTGCAGCAGTGTATTTCAATCTGCCTGTTCTGCTCTTCACTCTTTTTCTGGTGAAGCCTCTCACCGCCTGCACCTTCTGGTCTCCACCCCAGTTCCTGTATGCATAAATTAATAAATCTTAAAAGAAATGAATCACCAAAGAGGATTAGAATAAACAGTATTCGGTACTCACACAGGCTAGAACCACGTCTGTTCCCACCCCCCAGGCTAGAAAATCTCATAATTCATGGGCACTGTGTAAAGTACTCAAAAAAATGTGACCACAAGAGTGAGACTAATTAGCTCTGACCTGACAAGACCTCTGATTCCACTAAGAAATATTAATAAAAGCAAGGTCTAGAGAGACCACGCTGTTCCAACCAACTTAACTGCCTCCCAGAAGGAATATTAGACAAGTATTTATTGAAAAACAAAAATATACAGGACTCAACAAGGTAAGCATCACAGTGCCTGTCATTCAATAAAAAAATTAACAGAGGCATCCAAAAGAGCAAGAGAACACAACCCATAATGAGAAAAATTAATCAGTGCGACTGCACCAGACCCAATACAGATGTCAGAGTTAACAGACCATGACATTAACAGTTACTATAACTTCATTACATGTGCTCAACAATTAAATTGAGACACCGAAGAAATTTAAAAGGTTCAAGATGAACTTCTAGAGATTAAAAACCACAATGTTTACAAAGAAAAATACACTGAGTGGGGAAAATGGCAGGTTAGATATCATAGCAGAAAAATGAATGAACATAAAGACATAGGCAATGGAAAATATCCAAAATAAAATGGTGGAAAAATTTTTCAAAGATAAGCAAAGCATTTCTGAGCTGTTGGACAACTTCAAATGGAGTAATACATATTCAATTGGAGTCCCCAATTGGAGAAGGAATAGAGGCAGAAAGAGTGAGAAAAATTCATTGTTAATATTTTCCCGAATTTGATGAAAACTCCACCCACTGAACCAAAAAGCTGATGCCAACATACAACATAAGCTTCTCAAAACCAGTGATATAAGTTTTAAAAGTGGTCAGATATAAATGCATATTCATGAGAAAGAAATCTGATGATGGCAGATTTCTTGTTTAAAAACCCTGGGACATCATTCTGAAACCACAACTTATACTAACTTTGAATTCTACACCCAGTGAAAATACTGAATTAAATTAAAGGTTATTTAAAACATTAAATTAAAAATCGTCCAGACATTGAAAAGCTGGAAGAATTCATCTCTAACCGAACTGCACTATAAGAAACATGAAAGAAAGTTCTTCAGAGATCAGCTTATCAGGAAGAAATAACAATCCTACACATTAAGACCCGTAGCACCAGAGATTCAAAAATCTGAAGAAAAACTAACAGAAATTAAGAGAGCCATGAGAAAATCCACAATTATATTCAGTATTCTTTGCCCAGTAATTGAAAGAACAGAAAGTCAACAATGATACAGAAGACCTAATAGCACAATGAGTCAATCTGACTTGACATTTGTAGAGCCTTCACCTCAACAGACACTCTTGACAAGTGTATCTGGAACACTTAACATAGTCCATATTCTGGGTCATTAAGCCTCAATAAAATGTAAAGAATTTAAATCAAGCAAATATAATATCTGATAGCAATGTATTAAATTAGAATCAATATTTTAAAAAATCACTGGAAAATCCTCCCAAGTTTCCAAACTAAATAGCATAAAATTAAATATTCTTAAGGGTCAAGGAAAAATTGTAAAGGGAATTCAGAAATGATTGTCAACAATGAACATGAAGAGCCAACATATCAAAACAATTACAAGAAAATTTATAAGTCTAAACATCTACAATAGGAAAGAAGAATCTCAAAACAATGACCTGAACTTCCACCTTAAGAAAACAAAGAACAAACAAAATCTAATGTAAGCAAAATAAAAGTAACAGTAAATATCAGAGATGAAATTGATGAGATAGAAAATAGAAGAACAATAAGAAAAAAACAGTAAAATTCATGTCTTATTTTTTGGGAACTTTTGACCCAACTGTTAAAAATGACAACAAGATACTAAATAGCAACACCAGGAATGAAAAAGATACAAATACTTCAGTTAATAAAAGAAAAATCAGAAAATATGCACAACTTAGTCCCAACTGAGACAAAAAAGAAAAGCTCCATGAAAGTATAAAATTTACCCAAAAAAATTTCAAGAAAAAAAATAGACAAACTGATTAGTACTATGTCTTTAAGGAAATTAAATTTTTAATTAAAAAACCATACACAGAAAACTTCAAGACCAGATTGCTCACTGGCGAATTCTACCACTTATTTAAGGGAGGGAAGTACCAATTTTACACCAACTCTCCCAACTCATTCTATGAGGCCTGTTTCTCTTATAAATATAAATGCAAAAATTCTAAATAAAATTTTAGCAAATCAGCTGGACTATGGTCATGGCAAACAGGTGATTTGGTGATGGGAAGCCCACGGGGATTACAACTGAGATGGAAAAATGCACAAAATGATGTAAAAATAAACTGTGTGTAAAAAAAAAATACACCAGGTGGTTCGTTATAGTAACAAAAGTTGCAAAGAAAAAGCAACGATGTAGAAAGAACATTTAACAAAATCCAGCAAGCATTCCTGATAAAAACTCAGCAAACTAGGAATAGCATGAGTCTTCCTTAACCTGACAAGCAGATAAACTCATATATGAAATACTTACAGGAAATATCAGATGTAATCATGAGAAACTGAAAGCTTCTCCCCTAAGATCAGAAATTAGACAAGCATATCTGTTTTCACTAATTTCATTCATCTAACTACTGGCAAAAATTTTTTTATAAAGATTTATTTATTTATGCATACAGAACTGGGGTACAGGCCAGAGATGTGGGGATGGTGAGAGGCTTCACCAGAGACAGTGGGGAGCAGAACAGGCAGATTGACAAAATACACTGCTGAGGGATCAGCGGGCAGGTGGGGAGCAGTCTGCTGTGCCATGTGGGTCACCTTCGGGGATTGAACTCATGCTGAAGTGGCTTTAGCTTCTTAGTGCTGTGCTTTAACCCCGCTGAGCCACCAGGGAGGGCCACTGCTGGTAAGATTTTTTTTTTTTTCCAAAGGAAGCAATTTTTAAAATAGTTTATTTTTACATCATTTTGTGCATTTTTCCATCTCAGTTGTAGTCCCCGTGGGCTTCCCATCACCAAATCAGACTACTGGTAAGATTTTTACAGGAGAATTTGGCCAGGAAACAAGGGAAGAAAAAGAAAGCACATAGATAGCAAATAAGCACCAGAAAAGATACTTATTTAGGGAAGTGTATACTTACCACACATTGTCAGTGAAGGGGCTAAAATGAAAAGGTCTGACCATAGAATGTGTTGATGAGGATACAGAAGAACTGGGACTCTCAGACATCAGGGATGCTGTCATTTCAGCAAACAGACTGGCATTTCTTAAAATGTTAACAACATACCGTAATACCCCTTGCTTTTGGGTCCTCCCTGGTGGTGCAGTGGGTTAAAGAGCAGCACTATGAAGCTATCCACAGCCACTGCAACATGAGTTCCAGCCCCAGTCATGGCACAGCAGACCTCTTCTGACCCACCCACTGCTCCCCTCAGCAGTGTATTTCAGTCAGTCCACCTGTTCTGCTCCCCACTCTGTCTCTGGTGAATCCTCTCCCAGTTCTTATATGCACAAATAAATAAAAATCTTTAACAACAAAAAAAGCCCTGCTTTTGCCCAAGAGAAATCCACATATTTACAGATATTTGCACAAGAATATTTCTAGCAGCTATATTTTTTGTAGCCTGAAGTTGGCAAGAACCCAATACAGGTGAATGGATAAACAAACTCGGGTATATCCAGATAATAGATGCTAGTCAGCAATAAAAAGAATGAACTATGGATCCAGATGAAGACATGAATTAATCTCAAAAGAATTTTGTTCAGTGAAGTCAGCCAGGGACAAAAAGATACACACAGAGAACAGAATATGCAAATGTGCAGTAATAGAGAGCTGATCAGAGGTACATGAGATTGAGGTCGAGGGGTGTGTGGGGAGAAGAGCTGGTAAGAAGGGTTACAAAGAGGAAGGAGGAATCTTTGGGGGGCTGTTGACTATGTTAAATTGCTTGGAAGGTTGGTTTTAAAGTGATGGTATAGACATGTCCAATTTGATCGAATTATACACATTAAATATTTCCAGTTTATTACCTGTCAGATGTACCCCCCAAAACTTTTTTAAAAGGACCCGGTAGAAAGGACTACAATAACCTATTATTAGAACCTTACAATAAATGTCAGAAAAACTACTACCAAATAATAACTGTATATAGAAGATGAGCAAATTCTTATCATCTCTGCTGCTTAATCATACTCCAAAATGACATGCTAGGATGTATTGGACAAGAAATAGCAGCTGTTTTCTCATTTTTCTTGGTCGGCAACATGCAGATAGCTACATCCATCTTAAGGGAGTTAGGCACTTCGATTTCCTGTGATTTGTAAAATAGAGATTTCCAGTCTGTTATTGCTTCTTTGAGAGTATAAAAATGTCTTTCCTTTGTTTAGTAAATAAATTCTTAGAATGTAGAAGCAAGAGAGCAATAACAGTGAGTGGGGTTTATGTTATCAATAGCCAAGATTCCTTTTTTTCTTTGTCACTTGCAGGTCAATCGCGAGACCCACTGATTCTGCTTCCCAATCACCCCGTAAGTGGGGCCATGTCCCCCCACCACCTTTCCCTTTATTCCACCAACTGCCCTGGTGTGGCAGTCAGTTCCATCAATAAACACATCGCTTGATGTCCACTGAAATCATCCAGTGAATTAAACTCAGCAAAATCAACCCAAGGATGACTTCACTGTAATATTTCTAATACTTGATTCAGTCCAATGCCAAGGAAAAGTTTGATTTAAAATGCTGACTTATGTATTTACCTCCTCTGCTTGCTCCTTCTCTCTGTAAGAACTCACTGACCAGTAGAGGACATCGAAGTGACCTGTCCTTACAGAACACAGCAGCTACTGTTAAAATTAAACTAGATACAAGGTGTTGATGTGGCAAGTCAAACATGAAAGCCTATCTTTTGTTACTAAAATCTCACCACCACCCCCCTTATTTTTAACCATCTCTCAAACAGCAGAATCTACCCTCTCTAAGGTCTGACGCCCCAGACACCCACTGACTCTGGGTGCCTGCCTTAAGTTATGTGGTGTCCTCATAACAGCACCCTCAGAGGACTGGGACCATCCGAGGCTCCTCATGTGCGTGAATCATCTGTGTCATTGCCAGCTGCCCACTGATTGCTTCAGAGAAAATTTCTCTGGATGAGGATTCATTCTCGCTTAACCCTCCACCCCCCACCCCTGTCCCCTTCCCTCCCCCCTTATCCTCACCCTCCTCCTTACTCTCTTTCTTTCTCCCCTTCCCTCTCCTCTCTTCCCTCTCCTCTCTCTCTCTCACCAGAGAGAAGCTCACTGTTGCCACCAGATCCATGAAAACATCTCTTTATAGGGAGGCCACTGTCATCACTGAGAGGCCTTTGGCTCAATCAGGAACATTCTTTGCTGAGTGCCATGCCCTCTGTTCATTGTATCCACGCAGCCGGGGTGGCACAGAAGAGGCTGCAAAAAGGCTACCTGAACTCTGAAGGCCCCACTGGAGGGTGCACGAAGAGCCCTGTGCTGGGCAGCTGGCAGCGCTGTGGGATCTCGCTTCCGTGTGCTATTCCTTCTCCGTGTGGCCGTGCTCCCTCCAGGGCCCAGTGTCCTCTGCTTTTCAGTGATGCAAATGGACCAAATGATTTCTGACAAATTCAGAAATTGATTGTACAAGGTCCTAGAGAGAAGGCAAAGGCTCTCGCTGGCCTTTCTGTGGGTGACACGGCCTTCCCGAGTCAGTGTGGAGGGAGAGGGATGAGCATCCTCTGAGATGTTTAGCCACCCTCTGCAGCGTCTCTTGGTGGAGAATGGTGCTTATTGACAGTGTTGCCATAGAAACTGGAGTGTCATTTGGCACTAGGGTTTAGGGAGGCTGTCAAGGGCTGTAATTTAAGAGAACAAATTTTCTTTTCTCACTGTATAGGCTTAATTCTCCCAGCCATCCACTTTGGCAATCAAATACACTTCCCTAAAAGCATTCTCTAAGTCTAGATGGATATCTCACCAAATCACCAAAACAAGAGGTAGCTTGTGGTGACAAAAGGGAGTCTACTAAAAGAATTGGAACTGTCTTAGAGTCCCAGGTCTGCAACTAAAGGAACTTTACTGTGCTTTGTAGTGTCTTTCCTCTTGGGGACACTCTGCCTGGTCTGACCATGGGAAGAATGGGCTGGATATTCCCTAAAGTGTCTGCTCCAACATTCTTACCAATCTTTGCAGGTTGGTGGCAAAAAGACCACATTTGGCCTGCAGAAGTAGTATTTTTGCCCAAGATTATGTGAAACAAACAAAAAAATGCATATCAGAATATAGTTTGTTTTTAATAGTTTTTTATTGTAGTAATGTGGTCTTATAACACTACATAAGTTTTAGGTGTGCAGCACTATTAAACAACATCTGTATAGACTACATTCAGTTCTGCACTGAAAGCCAATTCCATCCTTCACCACAGAATTGACCCTTTGAACCTTAATTACCCACCCCTCTGCCCATCGCTTCTGGTAAAATCTAATTTGGTCTTATAGTCTAAAAGTTCTTTTTTTATTTAGTGCATTTATTTGTTTTGTTGGCCTATATATCACATATGATTAAAATTATACCATGTTTGTCTTTTTCCATATGAATAAATTTATTAAGTATAATGCCCACAAGGTCTATCGATATCATTGCAAATGGTAAGGTTTCATCTTTTTCATAACTGAGTAGTATTCCATCATGAATATATACCACACCATTTGTATTATCTCTATTACTTGCCTGTTATGGGTTCTTATCTATAGGTACATGTATCTTTTTGGATTAATGCTAATTTGAATTGATTAAAAACATTTAAACACTTGATATTGTCAAATAATAAACCATATATCAGTGAAATCATAACACTGTCTAACACCTGGAGCTGAGTTGCAACTCAGCCCACACCCTGTTGATCCAATGTACTTGATCAGGTTAAGTATCAGCTACACTGACTTTCTGATAGCTAGCCAGCTTTCCTCACTTACATACCAACCCATCCAGGCATTTGTGTGATTAGCTCCTGTGTGTGTCTTGTTGGAGAGAGATGGCAGTGTCCAAACTCTACATCTCTAATGCTATCATTTGGTAATGATTTCAGCAAAGACATAAACTGTGTTCAAAGACTTCCCTAGAAACGAAAACTGACAACAACTTTGGCTGTTTTGGCTTCTGATGCTAAAACACCACTCTTCCAGAGGGCAGCATATCAATGGCTGATCTTATTTCATCAAAACTGTCACTGACATTGATTTAATCACATGATTCCTGGCTCTGTGACTTTCAGCAAGCTAGTCATTCTTTATGACTTGGTCATTTCAAACATGATATAAGTTGATTTCAGACATAGAGTTCCTTCTAAGTTTAAAATTCCTTAAAATAATATAGATAACCAATACAAAGATTTATCTTTTTTTTTAAAGATTTATTTATGCATACAGAACTGCGATACAGGCCAGAGGTGCAGGGGCAATAAGAGGATTCACCAGAGACAGAGCGGGGAGCAGAACAGGCAGATCGACGAAGTACACTGCTGAGGGGAGCAGCGGGTGGGTCAGGAGCTGTCTGCCTTGCCATGTGGGTCAGCTCCAGGGCGGGCGGGGATCGAACTCATGCTGAAGTGGCTCTTAGCCTCCCAGTGCTGTGCTTTAACCCTCTGTGCTACCAGGGAGGGCCCAAGACTCGTCTTTAAATCTGCTTAGGTATGTGTGTATTTCAGAGTTGTGTGTCTGCCCACTTTAAGTGCTTGTTTTGTGATACCTGCAGCCTGCTAATTCAGAGCCATAACTGGTGTAAGAATTGTGCTGGGGCCAGAAGTCAGGGAGGCCTCATGTGTAGCTGCTGTCCTCTACGAGACAGACTGAGCGAGCAATCTCTACCAGAATTAACACAATTTAAGGAGGGCCAGTAGCAACGCACAAGGAAAGCAAGAACCCCTCGAAAATGTCTAATGCTGAACTCCCAGGCCAGAGCTTGAAGCCTAACAAGAAACAGCTGGAGGGCTGTGGGTGTGGTCTTCTGTGTACTAATAGTGCTGCCACATGCCTGTCTCTTCCTTCCCCACATTTAATTCCATTGGGAAGTCTTAGCCCTGTGGTTTTAAAAGAAGCACAGATACTTTAGTAATTTCAGCTCAGCTTCACAGAGGAGACTCAAGTTCAAGCTGTGATATTTCTCTGGACTCCACTGTTAAATGGGTGGCCTTCTCTGCGCCCTGGGAATATTGGGGCTTACGCAGCCTGGCTGGATATCAGTGCTTTGATGTCAGGTTCCCAACACTGCCTGATTCTGTTTTTCACCTATAAAATGGGATTACAATAGACCCTCACAGAATTGGGTGAGAATGAGGTATCCAGTTAGTGTTCTCCATTACTATTGATTATGTGAGAATCTTTACCAATAATAACAGTAACAACAGTATCCTTTATTAAAATGCCTCATTGTGTGGTGGCACAGGGGTGATTTGGTGATGGGAAACCCGTGGGGATTACAATTGAGATGAAAAAAAAAATGTGCAAAATGATGTAAAAATAAACTTTTTAATAAAAAAAAAATGCCTCATTGTGCTAAGCACACTCCACACCCATAACTACACCGAGAGATGTGCCCTATTTTATTGCCTTTGTATGTGGGAAGAAAGTCTGATAATCAGGACTGTCTCCTAGGTCACAGCCCAGCCTCACAGCACATCAGACGGCAGAGCCTATGCTCTGTGCTGCATCCTCAGAGTGTGGCGGCAACAGCAGCGTGAGAGCTCAGGGGGGCTTTGAGCTGTGGAGGGGCTGAGAGAACGAGGGGTCTACCAGGGAGCCAGCAGACCTCTCCTACCTGCCCACTGCTCCCCTCACCTGTGTACTTCTTCAATCTGCCTGTCCTGTTCCTCTTTCTGTCTCTGGTGAACGCTCTCACTCCCCCCATATGTCCCGCACCTTTGGCCTATACCCCAGCCCTTGTCAAAGTCCAGAAAAAGCCCATCGCTGGCCATGAGCAAGCTACTCACCTCTGTGTATGTTTAAAAGTCAGTTTACTTGATTTTTTTCCTTTGATCCCCTATATTCCTCCTGTAAGTGAAACCATCTGGTGATTTTTTTCCTTGTGACATTTCAGGGAGCATAATCCCTTCAGGCCCCATCCATGTAGCTGTGAATGGCAGGAGCGTATCCTTTTTGATTACTGAATAGTATTCCATTATGGAAAAATAACAACTACCAACACAACAAAACAAAAACAAACAGACAACTATAAATCGGAGAATTCTACAGGGGAGGGGGAGAGAAAGGGATCAAAACAGGGGCAGCAAGAGCCGATGGTGCACAGGTGGACTGGTGGCCGAAACTCTGGGGACTACACCTGAGAATAGAAAGCAAACGTTATATACATATATTTTTTAAGATTTTATTTACTTATGCATACAGACATGGGGTACAGGCCAGAGGTGTAGGGGTGGTGAGAGGCTTCACCAGAGACAGAGTGGGGAGCAGAACAGGCAGATCGATGAAGTACACTGCTGAGGGGAGCAGCGGGAGGGTCAGGAGAGGTCTGCCGTGCCATGTGGTCACTTCCGGGGCAGGCGGGGATCGAACTCATGCTGAAGTGGCTTTAGCGTCTCAGTGCTGCGCTTTAACCTGCTGCACCACCAGGGAGGGCCCGTTATGTACATGTTAATAAAAATTTAAAATAAAAGTTTGCTGGCCTGTACCTCAGCCCTTGTATGCATAAATAAATACATCTTAAAAAAAAAATCTTTATGGAAGGAAATACCCCACTACCTTTGTCAGAGGGGATCCCCTCGCCTTTGTTAGCTGCCCCACAGTCCCCAGCCCCTGGCCTCATTTTGCTTTTTTCCACTCTGCAGGCAGCTCTGACTTGGCAAACCTTTAGGAAGTGAACAGAGAAATGGACGTCCTCTGAGTATCTGACCCCTGGCTGGCTGTTTGGCCCTGCAAGCTGTGAAACCAGTTCTTAAGAAAATGTGGCCTTTCTTTTCCTCTCTCTCTCTGGAGCTGTCTCTTTCCCTTGCCCGCTGTCACGGGAAGGCAACAATCCCAAGCATTGGTATTCCCATGAAAGGGGCAGTCACAAGGCATGACGGCAGGCCCTGTCATCCCGGGGAGCGGCCAGGGGCTGAGAGGGGACAAACGCGCTTTGCTCCAGCACAGACCAGCTCTAGCATGGTCTGGTGGAGGAGACAGCTGTGATTCAGGGCGGTAGGCACTGCCTGAAGAACCAGCGTCCCCCCGGACTCACGAGGGTCTCCGACAAGATGATCGCTGGTGTGCGAGCCTCCTGTTACACAAGCGAAGGTCACGCTGTGTGTTTCTCTTCTTGTCCTTTTAAGAATCACTGGGAGCACTTGGCTAACCTGAAGTGTCTCCTTGTGTCGCTTTCAGGAATTGGGCCGCTCACCCAAGACACCCTATGGTGCTTCAGCCAAGTGAAAGGCACTATCGAGATTGGAGACACAGAAGGTAGGAGAAAGCGCACCCGCCCTTTCCCTGACCTCCTTGGGACTTTGTGCTGGTTTCACATTTGAAAATGTTCATCTTTGCGTCCGTTCAGTCTGAATTGCAGACTTTGTGTTAAGTCTGCACACATCTCAGAATAAGAATCTGAGCAAGAAATGGACTTAATAATTTCTTGCAAGCTATCCTGGTTTTCCTACTGAACCCTGTTCTATCCCGCCAAAAGCAGCAGCATGCAGAGAGACTAAGCTGCTTCAGAGTAGTCTGTCTGCTCTGTGGAGTTGAGTGCAAACATTTGCAGCCTGTCAGACCGTCATCTCTTCCTTCTATTCTGTGCTGAAGATGACAGGCTGCTTACACAGGCAGCACAGAGGGACAGTGACAAATTCAAGTCTACTCATATAATGTGGGTACATGAGTCCTCATATTGGCTTCTAATTGCCTTTCTGAAGCCCAGGAGATTTCCCAGGGCTCTTTATGTGGAATAATGCACAGTCTTCCTTCTCCTGAAGAACTTGTTTTTAATTCTCTTCATTTTCGTCAGTTATAAGCTTGCACGTGGAGACTTCCATCCCAAAGGGTGTCTACATTTCAAAATAACTTAATGACAGGCAATTGGAAGGGCGTAGAATAGCACTTCTGGGTGTTTTAAATCAAGTCTTACCTGTTCTAGCAGTAAGATTTGCATGAAACAGAATTTACTGTTTTGATGGTCAGCACTCTGTGGCTTAACACAGGTCCTAATTTTAATGAACAAGGAAGGGAACAGTTGAAGGGTGGAACAGGCATAAATGCATGGGGACCTTTAGGTCATTCTACAGCATTTTAATTCTGAGAAAAATGTGATTTGGAGTAATTCAGAGGAGGTATTTGAGCTACAGTCTTGCTATAATTCATTTTTAGAAACTCATTGTAATGTTAGAAATTCTCAAATCAAATGAGTTACGTTTAAAGAGCAAGAGAAAGAACACCAACAGAAATTAATGTCTGTGTCTATCAAGTCCCACTTTGGGTAGCATCTTCTATTTTTTTTTAAAATGCACTGTCAGATACACTTTAACAAGTGATTCTCATGAGCTCCTACACAGACAGCACAGGCTTTCTTAGGTCCATTTTATGCTCATCTAATCAAAAACAACAAATGTGAATGCCTTTTCCATTGCAGTACCATGGAAAAAAAAAAAGGGAAAGGGGGAAATGACTTACTCCTAAACCTCATGGATATGAAGAAAACTGAAAATGAAGTCAAAACAGTATATTAAATCTTGGTCATGATTCAAAATTACCTGTGCTTTTTGAACAATAGACACTCAGGTTCCCCAAGAGCTGCTGAGTTAGAGGCTGGGGATCTCCAGGCTCAGTGACTTGTTCCAGATACTCCATTACTCTCAGACTCTGGGCATCAGTCTCATCTTTGTGTCATTGTAGTTAGCTCCCCAGCAATTACAAGGAATCCCAGTGTCTACTCAAGCTATAGATTTTGTCAACTGAGGACTTACTATTTGATGAATGTCCTATTAAGTGTTTACAACCAGTTAATGAAACAAAGCAGCAACAGCATGTGATATGTCATTTATGGAAAATGTATTTGTTTTGGTAATTCAGATAACCAAAAATTTATTTGTCTTACCTATCTGGACTTCATACACAGTTCTGACCTCACAGCTCTCCCAAGAGCTTGCTGTTTTCCAAGTGTTGTGAATGCTAAACATATCTCTTGTTATGTTAATGAAGGTACTTTTGGAATATACCTGGGGATAGAGACTGGATAGCAGGGAAACCAGTCAGGTGACTAGAAGTTTGGAACCTTCAGTCTTACCCCCTTACTTCCAGGGAAGGTAGAGAGGTTGGAGGTTGAATCAGTTATCAGTGGCCTCTGATTTAAATACTCATGCCTCTGTGATAAAGCCTACATAAAATCCCAGGAGGAAGGGGGTTTAGAGGGCTTCTGGGTTGGTGAACACATGAAGATTTTGGAGTATGGCTTGCCTGGAGAGGGGATGGAAGCACCGTTTGTCCCATAGCCTGTCATGAGCAGCCCTTCCATCTCATTGTTGATTTGTATCTTCTATAATAAGTCCATTATATGGTTTCCCCAGTCCTGTGAGCAACTCCAGCAATTAATTGAACCTGAGGAAGTTTCTGGGAACCTCTCATTTATCAATATAAGCAGTTGGTCAGAAACAAAGATAATAATCTGGGCTTATGACAGTTACTTGAAATCTGAGGGGAAGTTGTGGAAAATCTATAGCCATTTGTCGTAAATCCCAGGTAATTGCCTGGACCATGGTATTGGTGTCTCAAGTGGTGGGTAGACTTGGGAGACTGAATCCTTAACCTGTGGAATCTGATGCTGTCTCCAAGTAGACAATGTCATAATTGAGGCAAATGTTTAGATTATCCTGGTGCCTGAGAATTGTTTGTTGTAGAGAAATACACACACACACACACACACTCACACACACACACACACACACGAACTTTGGACTTTGGAACTAGGTTGGGTTCAGGACCAAACAATGTTTTGAAGTGCTTGACACTGTAAATACTTGATATTTACAAGCTGCTATTATACATATCATTACAGTTAGACCCTTCATCTAATTTAATCCTCATATAAACCTTATAGGAAGTAAGTATGTTTTTTCCCTCCTTAATTATGGATTGAAGCTAAAGTAACAAACTGAAAACTAAGTTCTTTGCCAAAGCCTCATGACTACTGATTGAATGAGAGATCTTTCAACCCCCATCTATAAAACTTCAATGTCGCAGCTCCTTTAACTTTGTTTTGAAGAAAGGGATTCTCGGGTGATTTGGAATGAGGCCTGGGAGTTTGCATTTTTCAACCATGCTCTTTGGTGGTTATCACAGCTGAAGTGGAACTGATCACAGGATTATGGGTTTACTCCCTATAAGGAATAAGTAGCCTGTTTGTACTAACCACCAGTTGGGTGAAAAAGTCAGAGTCGAAATCATAATCATTCCTGACTTTTGGCTAGAAAATTCACTCAAAATTGCCAAATGAAGGGAAATATATCTTTTAACAGAAGAATCAGGTTGGACCCTAACACACTGCACTGGTAGCTAGATTTCCTGGCCAACATGTCTTGTTTTTTGTTTTTTAAAAAAAACATTTTAGTTTGAAATATAGACTTTAAAAAAAGAGGTAAAAATACTATAGATGTGTCACATGCACTTCAATGAGGATTCTTACATCTTATATAAGGATTAAGACAGTATTTAAACAAGGACAAATGACCTTGGTACAAAGTATATATGAAGTTTGACGCTATTTTTATCACATCTCTAGATTCATGGAATGACTATTGTAACTGAGAGTAATCATTCTTGCACTGAGTTCCAAAGTGCTAATTATTATTATTATTAGTAACTGTGTCTTTTAATTGAGGTACCATTGGTTTATGGCACTGTGCATGATTTAGGAGAATAGGTTCACACCTCTTCAGATCTGTTACCACACCATGTTCACCATCATTTCACCCATGATTTTCTACCAGAGTCTACTGGGCCTCTTTCTCCTTTCTTCCTTACTCCTTCTCTTTCCTAGTCTCAATTCTGTAGTCAGATTTCTAGGTTTTGTCTTGTCAGTTCCTCTTGTTTTATTTTGCTATATCCCACATGAGTGAAATCATTGGTATTTGTCTTGTCTGTCCAATTCATTTCACTGAGCATAATAACTTCTATGCATGTTGTCAAAAATGTCAATCTTTTTGTAAAGCTGAGTAGCATTCCATTGTGTATATATGCCACATCTCCTTTATCACTCATCTGTGATCGGGCACTTGGGTGGTTTCCATTGTAAATATTGCTGCAAAGAACGTAGGCGTGCGTACATCCCTTCCACTAAGTGTGTCTGTATTCTTTGGATGGATGCCTGGAAGTAGAACTAAGGATCATATGGCAGAACTATTTTTAATATTCCTAGGAAATGCCATATACTTTTCCATAGGAACTGAGCCAATCTTCCTTTCCACCAACAGTGTACAAGTGTTCCTTTTTCTTCACATTCTCAACACTTATTGGTTCTCATCTTTATGATGTGGATCATTCTCAAGGATGTAAAGCAGGATCTCACTGCAGTTTTGAGCTGCATTTTCCTGATGATTAGTGATGATTAGCCGTGATCCTCTTTGGAGGAATGTCTGTTTAGCTTTTTTGGCTAAAATAACTTTGATTTCATTTAATGTGCACTTATTCTGCCTTGATAGCTGTTGATTTATTTGTTAAGTGCATTAATGAATGACTTTCACCTGATACGGGTCAAAACTCAAGTTCTTTATTCATCTAATTAGCCCGATCTACCCAAGATGGTTTTCTGTACTGATCAAGTCAATGAAAATTATTCAACTCTTAACTTTCTCTTCTACTTGACTTACTCCTGATGGCTTTTCCATTCCATTTTCACTTTCTCGCTGGTAAGCATGATCAACTCACTTAATGTGCTTTGCTTAAGTTTACCCCTCTATAAAATGAACACAATAATATCTGTACCTATTAGGACAGCTATAAGGACTAGGTGAAAAATTATTCATATCTTAAAAATTAAATAACATTATAATATAAATTTTAAATATATACACATATATGTATATATGTATATATGTATATATACATATATACATATATACATATATATATATTGCCATTTCACCAGATTCCAGCTCTGCCTTTGTAATACAGTAACAGGTAATGTACTTTGGGACTCAATCTAGATACTTTATGTAGATACTTTATGTAGATATTATATCTCTACATATTCATAGAGAGAAAAATATTTTAATACAACATTATAAAAAATCAAAAATCAAAATCAAATTTATTTTTAAAAAAGATCCATGAAGAATAAAATGTCAAGCTGTTAGAGACAGCATCAATAATATTGACTTATTTTTCCTTTTCTTCAGGTTCTAATATAGTTTAACATGGTACTACTACTGCTGACTTAGCTAAGTGTATGTCCCCTTGGGTATCAGCTGTGGCTACATTTTTTTCACATTACAAATTATTTGATAGGATTTAGATGAATACTGCTAGGAGCTGCAGAGTGAACATTTAGTGAGCACTTACTGTATCCAAGATACTGACTCAGAAAGTGAAAGGGTTATAAAGATAAATATAGTCTGAAGTTGCAAGGAATACATCATTTAAGGGAAGCCAAAAAACATCGGTAAATGTAATATAAGGCTTGGTAAGCTAAAGTCAAAGTGCTTTGACTAATGACTAAAGTGCTTTATACAAAATATGGAAATCTCATCTATTTGGGGACAAGAATTCTAATGGTAAGCTAGAATCTGCCAAAATTATTTTAAATCTAACATTTATTTTTTCCTTTCCTGATCACTAAGACTATAGGTGTTCAGCAAGGAAATTTAAAAATAGTCATAAAGTTAATTTTATTCATTATTTCACAACCCAATGATCAACACTATAAAAGTTTGTGTTGTATTGTTATACATTTCCAACCTCTTGGCTATATGTATATCAACTAATTCAGTCAATAAACAGGGACTATGTGCCTGATACTATGAAAGAGACAGGATAGTTAATAAATAATGAACAAAAACCAAACACTTGAATTTTTTTTAAACCAAAATGGAGTCTTTTTTAATATCAAAAAAATTTTAACCAAAATTTTAGCCGTAATAGAAAAACTATTTTGTAAATAGATATTCTAACTTAAGATATTGTGATCATTTATCATATCGTTATTATTTTTTGTGCTATAATTTATTTATCTAAATTTTCAAGATTTACAAGGAATATCCCTAGTAAATACTTCCCATGCTTATCTAGGGAAAAACTATGTACTAGAGTGATAAAGATAAATTTTATTATAAAATACCTGGTTTAATTTAGCCTAACTTCTTATTGGCACAGACTGAATTTTTTTCATGATTTTTCCCACAATCTTTAAAATTACGATAATAAAATCTACTTTGGAGAACCACTATAAAAATATAATTAGATTAGACAATATAGCACATAGAAAATATTCAGTGCTTATGATTACTTAATATGATTGTGTGTTTCATAAGCATATTCTCTAGAATGACTTGGTTAAGGTCCATGTAAAAATATTTTATTTTTTTTAAATTTAAGTATCAAATGGTCCTTAGCAAGATTATTGATTTACATACCTATGTCAATATATGAGTACCTGTCTCCCAAACTCTTCAATTTAAGCATTGAAAAATTGGAGTTGCAGTTCCATTTAATTATACATTTTTCTCCTTTCTATTGCAATATAATTGACATGTAGCATTGTATGAGTTTTCATGTGCAGCACATTGATTGCACATGTTTGTATAATTGACACTTCATTGTCTATGAGGTTACCAGACATCAACAGGAAGGAAGTTGAAGAGGTGGGGACAGGATGTGCAAAGGTCCTGAAGTCTGTACACCCAGGAAGACTGAGGAGTGCATCTTTCTGGGACATGGAGTACTTGTAGAATCAAAGGGAAAGACAACTGAGAAGGTAGGTGGGATGCAGGTTGGGAGGTGCATGAATAACAGTAAATGATTCTCTGCATTGTGTGCCACGTGATGCCAGTTTTGGCCGAGGCCTGAAAAAGACTGTTGTGCCCTATAGACTGAACTGAACTTAGTTCATTCCATTTCAGACAATGGAATGAAATTGATTTTTTGGTGAAGTACACATATCACTCAGATCATTAATGAATTCAAGTATTCACTAGGTATATATCAAATGACTGCTGTGTGCCAGGCAGTCTGCCAGGTGAATGAGACTTATAATGCACAAGTACAAAATTAACTTTTATAGTGGGAGACTTGACCATAAAAAAGTAGAAAAAAAATGATGATCGATTGAGTTTTTGAAAAATATCAAGGAAGCTATGCCCCTTGGCATGAGAAGGTTTCTGGAGGCCACTTGAATGTGGGGCACCAGAGAAGGTCTCTTTGAGGATATGGAACATGAACTAAGCCCTGAAGGATGGCAGTGTGCCAGAATTACCTAGGTGGCTGTATGTAGTAATGAAACAAGCACATACCGGACCCAGTGCTGAGAGAAGGGATGTTTTCAAAGCCCACACAAGAGCTCATTGTGGCTGGAGTTGGGAGGGAGCTGTGTGAAAGGAAAGTGAAAGGAAACAGAGAGGTAGGAAAGGGCTAGATCACAGAGCTCCTTCTAGGTCACCTTACAGAATCTGCATTTTATTTTGAGATTTGTAGATCTCCTTACCATTGAAAAAGTTTAAAGACTAAGTTTACACTGTTAAACTAATTTCTTGTTGGAATCTGCTGAGCCGACATAGCTTTATTTGTATAGAGAAGGTGCAGATGTTAAGAAGAAAGCAGTTTCCAGATATAATTTGGAGATTATGGGCTGGATTTAGGGGAAAGGCAAAGTAAGGAATTAAGGGAGTCTCAGGTTTTATCCTCAAGCAGCTGGGTGGTTTGTGGACACCAGTTACTGAAACTGGGAAAGAAACATACTTGGGAGATGTCGGAAAAGAAAAACATTATCCTTCTGGTTTTTATAGTGGGGTCTAGGAAATAAATTGACAACAGGCAGTTTGGCAGGAGAAAAGGTATACAAATTTCTTAATACTAAATTTCTAAATATCTTAATATTAAATTTCTGAATACTAAATCCATGGAAGTATCATAGGCTAGGAAAAAAAAAAAAAACTTAGCCGTGAGGTTTGAGAGCTGATTTACCATCTTAATTAAGGGAAGAAAGGAGGAATGTTGGTCTCTTAGGTGAGGGAAGCGGGATGGAGACTTGGAAGAACAGATGGAAGGTATACCTCCATGACAAAGTTTGTACAGGTGTGATAGGACTTCTAGCCTCCTTTCCTGTGATGAGTCAGACTTCTCTCTGATTTGATGAATCTCTTGGGGGAAGGGGGCAGTGGATGATAACTGAGGTCGTTTGGACGATCTGTTTTTTGGCAGATAACAGGCATTACAAAGTCTTTCCTTACATTTGCTTCTTTTCAAGAGTCTTCAGTTCAGAATGATCAGTATACCAAAACAGTGTCTTTTGGAGTGGCCCAGCCTGAACCCCTTCAGGGAAAGGAATCCTGAGCTTTGTTTTGAACACAAATGAAGGGTGAAATGGTCAGAAGATAGTCAGGAATAGATGCCAAGAAGAAAGTTCTATCTATGCAAATGAGAGGGAATGTGAGATGAAGATAGAAATTAGGGAGGCACCAATATTTGGAACCCTTGGATAGAGATAATGTAGGTCAAACATACCATGCTGACATGTAGTCAATCAACAAACAATTTGTCAATGAGCTGAAGCTGTCACCATTTTTCTGGCATTTAGGATGCCATCTGAACAATATTCATTTAATTTATTTCTTGAAAGACACTTATACTTTTAATGGTTCTGATTTACCATGTGTACTACTTATTTTTTTAAAGATTTATTTACTTATATATAGAAGAGCTGGGGTACAGGCCAGAGGTATGGGGGTAAAAGGATTCAACAGAGATAGAGTGGGGAGCAGAATAGCCAGATTGACTGAAATACACTGCTGAGGAGCAGTGAGCAGGTCTGCTGTGCCATGTGGGTTACTTCCCTGGCTGGGCATCGAACTTGTGCTGCAGTGGCAGCTATAGCTTCATAGTGCTTGCTTTAACCCATTGTGCCACCATGTGCACTTCTTGTCTTTGATTATAGCATATGATTTCATCTCATGAAGTTTTACCTTGAGTCATCACAGGAGTATTTTACATACTAGAAATTGCTGTTCTGGGCATCAGACAATTTCTTCAGACTTGGTGTCTAATTTAGTGCCTGAAAAGAAGTCAGAATTATCCAGTGGGATTTCTCCTTTTCCTCTGCTACAGCATGTAATCACTTTCCGATACCATAAATCTCTTGTTTACTCCTCATTCTGCAACACTTCAATCTCTGTCGACATAGGTCATTTCACCTTATTCGTGGAAATAACTGCTACTTATTGTTTTGCTACCTGGCAAACAATAATCTTTTTTTTCTTCCCTTGCCTCTGAAAAGATGGAGAGAGAAAGATAAAGAGGAGGCTACTTTCTAATGAGAAAATAGCTATTTCGCTGCCAATGAGGTGCCAAAACTTAAAAAATAGTGATTGTAACTGAAGCAAAGAGGAGTCTGATGTGGATAACATTTACAGGAATATTTGTCACTGGTACTTGAGAAATTCACAAACAGTCCGAAGGATTTTTCAACTGCTCTTTAGGGGTTATGACTTTTTGCTGTCACCAGAAAAGAAAAATACTGATTGGGTTGTCTCAAAGCAGGGTAAAGACTGTGACCTACTCATTTTAGAGAAGGAAGTCAGTGATTGCCAAGTAACCTTTCTTAGATGTTTATCCAACATAGCTGACACAGGGTGACGATAACTTACCCCAGGGATCTTAGCCTAAAAGACATACAATGAAGCTTTGCTTGCCTCACCCTTCCTGCTCCCAGATAAGGGATACTTGGGGGTGGGGATAACAACTCCTGTTTCAGGAAGAGGGGCTCCTATCTTTGGATACATATTTCTAAACCAACAACCTCAAACTGTTACAGGGCAACCCAGTGTGAACTGGGTTGCCTGGCTGTGGGTCCTCACTGGTACGCTTAAAGGGACTTATAAAATGCAACTTCAGGCACACACGAAAAGGTTAATAATGGGCTTATTTATAAGGAAAAGGGAAACGAATAACTGAAGAAAAGTGAGAGAGATAAGTTGGTTAATGAGTCCTACCAGTTCCTCTGACCTGGAATCACAATAGCACACTGAGAACAGACAGAAAGCCAAGAGACAAGTCATGAAGCCAAGAGAGCTGCAAAGCTCTGACCAATGGCTACTTGACCCTAGGGTCCCAGCAATCCTCCCTTTGGTGATGCTGGGATTTGTAGTTCTGGGGTGAGGTGTGGAGTCTACAAAAACTGTATCTGTAGAGTTTGTTCAGGATATCTTTCCCCCTAACAAAACCAGCAACACAGGTTTTAGTAGGCACTAATTCAAAACTGGATTATCCCAACTTTAGGCCGGGTTCCTCTTCCCAGTTAGTAACCTTACATAGAATTCTGAATGATTTTCAAAGCTTATGGTGCTTGGAAACCAGCTAGGGAAGGTGTTATAATGATGATTCCTAAATCCTCCCTTAGAGATTCTGATACAGAAGGTCTGGGCTGGAGTCGTGCTTGTAAATTTCACAGACTCCCAACTACTTCTAACATAGGTTGATCCAAGAGACATGCTGAGAAATTCTATTCTTTCTTCCTTTACATCAGAGGAATACTGTACAAGCAGAGCCAGCTTGAACATCTGAAGGTAATCTGAGTGCTTTTAAGGGAAATCAGAATGTCAATAAATACAAGGTTAGTGTGCAACCCTGTTCTCTGCCCCAGGCACCTACAGAAGTAGAAACCCCTCCCTGCATGTCAAAAGAAATCACAGAGTCTCCCTTCTGCATCTTGTAGCCTACAAAGGGATTTCCAAAACAACTGTACTTTGTACAGGGCTCCAATCCGCCAGAAGCAAAATTGGTCTGATTATGAACAAGTTGACACGAGATGAAAGCATTTTTCTCCACTGTGATGGAGGACATCTTGGTGTGAAAGAACAGAGGGCTCGCGGGACTCTGACACCAATGGGGACAGGTGGGCATGGCACTGCAGCTTGCAAGGCTATGGGGGGGTGATGGTGAAGGTGGGGAGCAGGTCCTCCTGAGGCCCCAAGTCAAGAAGTCAAACATCCCATTGTCTTTGTTAAGGCTTTGGCAATTAAACATTTCCAAGCCAAGAAAGAGCAATCTCTCCCCTGGGGTTCATTTCACTCCTTCCTCAAGGCCAATTGCTTTAAATGTGTTTCATCAGCAAGTAATTACAGAGTGCCTACTATGTGCCAGGAGCTGTTTGGGGAGCCAGAACCTTGCTGCCCTCCTTGAGCAGTTTCCTGAGTGGTAACAGTGCGTGTCAGTTACAATGCAGTGTGAGCAGGAAAATACTAGAAAAAGCCCTAGGTACCAAGACAGCCAATCTGAGATCTAAAAATAAGGAGTAGGTGCTAGAGGACTTTTTGAAGTACAAAACCCCAAGTTTTATTCAGCGTTCAACTATTCCTCCCATCTTGAGATGATGTTGAGAGGTTGCCTCTGAAGGCACCGTGCGCTATCTGGCCATAATGGAGTGAAAATAATGATAATTCTGCTTAATCAGACTCCACTGGGCTAGATTCTATAATAATGACTTGATAATAATAATAACATTGTTATAATATTTCAACTTTGCTGCAATGATAAGGTAAGAGTCAACCTCATCTTACAGAGGAGGAAATCAAGGCCCTGAAAGGATGGGAAACATACCCCAGTCACAAACCTGGAAACATCTAAAGAGCATGTGTTCCAAGTTCCTGGAAAACAGCCTGGCACAAAGGTGGAATTTGGTGACTGATGTTGTCTTTTGGAGTTCGGGGTCCTTAGGTTCACTCTGGGAAAGGTTTCACCAGCCCTCACCTTTTAGCGGCATGCGGTGAGATTCTCCACGAGGCAGAGACTCAGTTATATTTAAAGAGAAAGTTTATTAGAAAGAGGCAGGAGAGGAAAAGCCACTTGCATATGCACAAGTGGGCAGGAACGGCTGCCCCGAAAGGGACAGGTTTGCAGAGAGAGACCTGCATGGTTGCAGGCAGAGGGCCTTAGGAGATCGGCCTCAGCTGGGGAGGTCAGTGCAGAAGAGCCCTGGCATGATACAAGTCATGGGCAGGCCGGAGGCTGCTGCCCTGCAGGAGAGAGCTGGTGGAAAGCACCTGCATAGGCACAGGTGGGCAGAGGAGCGGCTGCCCGGTGCTGGTGGAGAGACTGCCCTGATAGAGACAGCCTCTCCCTGGGAGGGGCCCTCTCCCTGGGAGCCTAGGTTTGTTGACTTTGAATAGAATCTGAAAGAGATCCCTGATGAGCTTCAGCTCCATGTCCTTATCTTTTACCTTTTGGGTCTGAGCTTCAGACAGAGCCCCCAACAGTCTGTTATCTGCTGGGACCTCCTACAGATATTCAGGCATCCATGGGGCATCCGGACACGGGTTTTGACCTTGATTTTATGGCCGTGTCAGTTGCTGCACTAGCGCCTTCTACCATCCCCTTTGAGTGACTCAGTCTTGCGATGCCTCCCCTGCATTCCTTCCTCCATCAGTGATTATGAACTGAGTAAACCTAGCCCTCAGTGAGCAAGAAGAGTCTAAAACTAAAACCAAAACCGATATTACCATTAGTACAAAAATAGTGCATCTTTTCAGGAGAATAAAATAATTCACTCCAAACAATCTATTACAAATATGCATAAAGCTCTTTCCTTATTTTAACACATGTGGGTCATATGTTCTCTTGACCCCTGTAAAAAAAGGAGAGTAGGCCTTGCAGTCCCACGATACATGTCTCAAAGATATAAATGAGATGGTCCATCTATGGCTGACAGCAGTTCCTCGTAGGGATGAGGCGGTAAAGGCATGTGGATAAATTTGAACTTGCCCACGGTCTCAGAGACCGGAAAGCAAGCTTTTGAATCTTATGCCAACAGTTTTTTCTATTGCTCATTTTCTACCATACAGCCAGGACTGATGGCTTTGAAGTGGGGAATGCTCTGTTCGAGAAGCTCTTACAATGAATTTCAGACATGTTTGACAGTATTGAAAATGCAGGCCACCCGTCACAAGGCAGCTCAAGGAAAGTCCATCACTCCAGATGTGTTCAGCTATGACAGAAAACTCATCACAAAAATATCTGAGACAGCAGAAGTCGTCTTCTTATGTCTTTCTCGGTTCTGAAAATATCTACTTAGGACCTCTTGTGTGTTGGGCATTCTAGGCATGGCAGAAGAGATAGACAATAGATAAAACAAATAGGTAAATATAAAATATAGAATGTGAGTACAGTAGACAAAAAACATAAGAGTATTATTCTCTTAAATAGGAGCGTTAAGACAAGGGGGGAAAATCACATTTGAGCAACAACATGAAGGCAGGAGATCCAATTATGTGGCTATCAGGGGAAGAGAATTCCAGGAAGAGAAATAGCCAGTGCAAAAGGCCTGAGGCAGGAGCTTACCTGGCCTGTTTAAGGACTAGAGTAGATGTGAGAATGGTTGAAGCAGCAGGGGAAGCTGTGAGATTGGGCAGCACAGAGATGCTGACTGGCAGACAAGCCAGAGGCCTGCAGGCCACAATGGACTCCTGTGCTTCTGCCTGCGTGCCTCAGAGAGTCACTGATTGTAAATGGCTCTTTTGAGCAGCAGGTCAGTCATGAATAAGAGGCCATGGTCACTAGTAATGAGCCTCGCTAAGTGGTGACTGCAATAATCTAGTCGCTATCTCCCCACTGAAGTCCAGCATGGAAGTCTGGGGTTCACTCCCTCTTCTTGCCTTCCTATCTTTCGAATAGCAGCTTTGTCCCCAGACGGCCATGGCCTGCAGGGCACCACACAGGCACACCGCGTCACTGGAAGGACTCTGACTCATATAAACAAATGTTGATGAGGAGACTGGGATGAAGACAGTAGGCTTACATTTGAGCTCGCTGTAGGATTGGCCTCTGATTGGAAGATCTCACAGTAAAATCTGGACTTTGTAGTGGGGAATGGGGATCAATTTCAGGCAGTAGAGCAACTGTCAGCTGTGATCTAGCCAATTATAGTGTTACCACAGCGCAAAGCATGATGGCTCTTTGGCTTGCTCTTTCCAGAATGTTTGCTCAGGCAAATCCAAATGCCAAACTCCGGTGGAAATGCTGCCTTGAGGGTGGGGCCGGGGTGTGTGAGATTATTCACCGTCTGTTTTCTTTTTATGTTACTAATTAAGCCAACTCAGCATCATCCTACTTAATTATCTGTGATATTTGTTAATAGATTTAAAAAGCCAAGAATGAATAATTAAGCCCAGGGACACGATGGGGTCGTTCCTTGTTTTGTGCTTAAGTTTTCAAGCGAGTGTTACACCTTTTTCTGCCCCGTGTTTATTTTTAACTTATCAGGTAAAGTTTATATATAAAAAAGGAGTATTACTAACTTTGGAATTGTATGGTTATTGAGTAAAATATTAAAATTCCTTCATCTATTTATTCAGTAAGTTTGCATTGAGTATTAGGAGTTGGAAAACCAGCAGCACTTAGAAGAACTGAGGTTACTGGTTTTCTGGAGCGGTGTTTTATTGGGTGGGGATGAGAATAAAAGAAAACCAACTTACAAAGACTCAAGATCATTGCAGAGGTGCATGTAAAGAACATAAAATATGATCATGTGGTAGTAGTTAAGTGAATTGGGGAAGCCACAACAGACAGTTGTCTCTGAAGGCTTTTGTAAGGAGGTGGCATTTGTCTTTCTTTTTTTGTTTGTTTATTTTGTTTAACATGTATTTATTTATACATACAAGCTCTGGGGTGTAGGCCAGAGAGGATTCACAAGAGACAGGTTCAAGATTTGTTGGAATAGTGTTGAGACACAGGAAACAGTAAAGGCAAACACCCTGAGGCAGAAATATTCATGGTGTGACTGGATGTAGACCAGGTGCTGAGTGCAGAATGCAAGGTGAGGTTGCACAGGCACGGTCAGGTCACGTGAGGCCAGGTCAGCCAGGGGAAGTCACTGATGTTTTATGCTGGGTACAATGGGAAGCCTTCAAGGATTTTAACTCTGGAAGTTACCTAATGTGTTAAGAATTAATGGTAAAATAAAGGAACAATTTGTCATTTAAATGAAAAGTCTGAGAATTTTTACCTGAGAGAGAACATTAAATAAAACCACCTTTCTGAGATGATTGGTGAAAATTAAGCCTCATCTATAAACTCAAAGTTTTGTGTGATTGTTTTCTTTTTGATTCCTATTAGAAATGGTTATGCCGCTCCTCTTAGAGTAAAGAAGTGCATGTGAGATTACTGTGTTATCTTTGCTCAGATCCTCAGTAGAAACTTAGAAAAAATTTTAAATTGCAGGGCCTGGAAATCCATGTGCAAGGCATTGCTGAATTCACTTCAGTTTGGGATCCCTTAGAATTGGCAGCGTGGGGCCCTCCCTGGTGGCGCAGTGGGTTAAAGCGCAGCACTGCAAACTAGCAGCAGCCGCTTCAGTGCCAGTTTGATCCTCTGCCCTGGAGATGACTCACTTGGCACAGCAGACCTCTCCTGACCCACCCACTGCTCCCCTTAGCAGTGTACTTTATCAGTCTGCCTGTTCTGCTCCCCACTCTTTCTCTGGTGAATCCTCTTACCACCCCCGTACCTCTGGCCTGTACCCCAGCTCTGTATGCATAAATAAATCTTAAAAAAAAAATTGCTAGTGTCTCTAAAAAATAATTGCTAGTAGTTGGGGGAATGTGAGATTGAGCTTTTGATTTCACACTATACTCTGTATGGCATTTCCATCAT
Organism: Condylura cristata; assembly: GCF_000260355.1. NCBI lineage: Eukaryota > Metazoa > Chordata > Mammalia > Eulipotyphla > Talpidae > Condylura > Condylura cristata. The sequence continues at coordinate 35,469,587 of NW_004567122.1, read as the reverse complement.
TTAGTGAACTGGTTTTGAAGAATCATTATTACCTATTGTTTCAATAGTGATTCTTCTGATTATGATTTAAAGCAATCTTATGCCAACTGATGGCATAAGTCTTCTCGTATGTGCTTCTTTCTCTATGCCATTCATCAAATCTGCCAGGTGATTGCAATGCCGGCCGGGTCTACACAAATGATGTGTAAGCAGCAATGATTTCCAAATATTGATATTAAGTGCCTATTTTCCAAAGAAAACTGATGGTAATTTTCTATGACTTAGCCACTCACACATACTTCAGCATGGATATTCTTGCTTTCTATGAGTCTGTGATTTATGTAAAGTGCACTTTCTCATCAGATGCACCTGAGAATGTTGTTTTAATGAGTCATTCACAGCTTGCTGAAGATAAACAGGCTTATGAAAAACTTATTTAATAACAACTTAAGTCAATTCATGAAACTAGAGGGAAATAATAGTTCATGAACTTTATTCCAAAAAAAAATAAAATAAGCCCAAGGTTTTAGTTTTAATTTTTTAGGGTTTTGTTGTTGTTCTTTTTAGATTTTTTTAAATTGAAGTGGGCTTATGACGCTTCAATCAGAAGTGCATCAAATGTTATAAATAAACATTTGATATATTACATGTTCCTCTCTACAGGTCTACAAGTTACCTTTCACGTCCCCATTACCCCTTTTTCCCCTTTCCCCACACCCTCGGCCTTCCCCTTCTACTATCACTAATTCATCTTAGAGTCTAGAAATTTATTTTTTGTTTTAGTGTGTTTATTCGTTGTTTTGTCTCTTCAGTTACCACATGGGAATGAAATCATATGTGCTTGTCTTTCTCCAACTCCATCCACTTAGTGTGACACCCTCTACACTGACAAAATAATTCACAAAATTTGCAGATAAAAAAATCCCAAGCATTACCTTTAAAAATATTTGCATTTCTTTTTTCCACAAAAAAACCTGTCTTTCTTGTGTCCCCCATCTCTGGTGCTCCCATGGCAGCCACAGTCATGTTCCCAGTGTGGTTTCTTCAAAGGCTTCAGCTGCCTTCGTTGTCTGTAGCACCCTAAAGTCTCCTTCAGGGGAGACCATTTTCTCTTATTTGTCCCCTGACCCACGCCCTCTCTCATGCCCTCTGACTTCCTCTCCAGCAAGACGCACTGTGTCTTTGGCGTCAGTTTCACTTCCCTGACTCTGCACTCCAAGCTTGGTGGCCCTGCCCAGGGGTCCTGGAGTTGACCGTCAAGGGACTTGCCAAAACATTTCATTTCCTTGCTCTTCATATGCACCTGGTACAAGACGAGCAACTCCATGAAGGCAGGGCCATGGCAAATGTGTTCACTACAACAACTGTATGGGGAAGGAGGTCCTAAAGGAACTCTGCAGAGTTTTGTGGGCTCCACCCCCTACTCCAGTGACTGGAAACTACAACTCTCAGAAAGACCAAGGAGAGAACTGCGAGTACCCAAGGGCGGAGCTAAACAGGAATTCTGGGACTTTGGGGGATAAATAAGGAGCCATTCTCTAACAGTTCTCGGGACCTGGACCTGTCTGGGGGCTATCAGTTAGTTTGTTACCAGAGCTCCAAGTCAGCCTAGCGGGTAAGATATTCTAGTTACCTTGTACCTCCCTTTCCTTTCCCCTTTTGTAAATAAGCCCATTATTGTCCCTTTTGTGTGTACCTGCAGTACAACTAAATTTTAAGCACGAGGGTGAGGATCCACAGGCAGGCAGCCCAGTGCACACTGGGGTGCCCTGTAACACAACCACTGCCTTCTAATGCAGGATGCCTGAGCACCCTAGTGTCGGGTGGTGCCTGGCACCTAGCATTAGCAGACACTAATTATAGCCTGCCTGTGTGAATGAATGAGTGCCAAGTTTCCAGTGAGCACAGACAATAAGACAGGTGATGAAGAAAATTCATGTTAGTGATGAGTGATTTTTTCTATTGGTGACTTCTACTCCCTGTTGATAAACTCAATGGATGAGCTTCCTTTGATGTTATTTCTTGCAGAACAGAACTGTGGGCTTTCAATGTCCTGGCACTAGCTGTAGCTTAAAGATACAGGTTAGACTAAGTGGCAACAATATTATATTTTTAAGTGTTGAAAGACCCTCTTTTTTTGGTGGGGGGGTGTCCTCTCTGGTGGCACAGTGGGTTAAGGCACAGCACTGTGAAGCTAGCCACAGCCCCTTCAGTGTAAGTTCCATCCCAGCCAGCCAGGGAGGTGACCCACATGGCACACGAAGCAGCAGACCTCTCTTTTTCTCCCACTGCTCCCCTCAGCAGTGTTCTCTGTTGATCTGCCTGTTCTGCTCCCCACTTTGTCTGTGGTGAATCCTCTCATCCCCCACACTTCGGTACTGTAGCCCAGTTTTGTATGCATAAATAAATAAATCTTTTTAAAAATCCTTTAAAAACTTAATATATTCATTATATCAGCCTACATTTCTGTACAATATATGATTTCCCCATGAAATTCCCCACCACTCATTCACCCACTCACGCACCATCACCATAGTCCCTCTGTTCAAAGATCCTTTGACAAACTTGCAAATATTGTTTCATAGGATGTATATACTGTGCCTGGGGGAGATCAAGGCAAGGAAACAGACAAAATTAGTTAGAACTTAGTTCTCCTTACTCGTGATGGACCTTTTACTTGAACACATTGTGTTCCTTTCTGTAAAAAGAAAGCAGCTGTGATCCCAGCCCTGGTCTCTGAAGGCATATTGTTAGGGATGGGGTGGGGAAGAGACCTTCTAAGGAGTATTTAGCCATATCCAGAGACCTATTTGTTGATCACAACCAGGGATAGTGGTGGTTTGCTACTCTTACCCGACCAGCTGTGGCACCAAGGAAGAATTAGCCATTCCCGATGTCAGCAGTGCGAAGGCTGAGAAGCCCTGATGTAAAGCACAACTCATAGACTGGAACAACCCAGTGTGTATATAGTGTGTGTGTTTTCCAGGTGTGGAGAGGCTGATGATTGCCTAGCATGTTTAAAGGCATGGGGTTTGAATTAAAAAAAAAAAAATACTGTTCTTCTGCAGACAGCCACGTGCAGTGTGCTGTGCCCAGGAGAACGTCTTCCCACATGAGCAAGTCTTGCTCCTAAACTCAAGGAGAGGGAGGATATTAGGGATATTAGGACATGTTTCTCCTCTTGCCCCTAAAAGATGCCCAGAATCAAAGGAGAAGGAGGTTGAAAGGTGTCCTCCAGAGGACTTGTTCATTCTGTCCATTCAAATGCCTTCCATTATATCTTTCTAGCATGACCTGAGGGTCAGGAGATTAAGATCATGGCTTGTGGATTCACAGGTGGGTTGTCTTAAATCCTCTCGAGTTCTCAGCCATGCCGAGGAGGAATATTGCCTAGTAGTGAGGAAAGATGCTGAGGCAGGGTGGTGCTTGGAGCCCTTGCCAACATATATTATTATTTCAATATAGTGCTTCCTTTCCTATTGTTCCTGGTTTTACACAAATCCAGAGATAAGTAGGAGGGCAGACTAGACGATTCCTTCTGAGGGATGGGAATAAGTGTGGTTTTGTTTTGGAATATTGTCTTCTGAAAAAAACCTTGGGGCATTATATGGAGTAATTAACCAGCTTGGACAAGAGGTAGAAGCCTACTGTTTCCAAGTGGGAGCTAATTCGTGCATAACCCAAACATAGAGTTGGGATCTAATATATAAGTATATTTAAAATGCTTTATAATTCCATTTATTTTGAGGAACTAGGGGAAGGAGTGAATTTGAGTTGGAAATGAATAAATAGTAAAAGTGTAAGGGAGTGCAATATTATGATTTTAATGTTCATAAAAGAATATTAAACATTATAAGGTGTTTGTAGTCTGATGAATAAACAGAAATGCTCACTATTTTTCAAATAATTCCTATGCTTCCCTACTTTTAAGCTATTGTTCTAATTCTCATTTCCTACCAAAATAGTCTCCACTTACAAGAATTCAAATTCTTCCTGTCCTTTGAAACCTACCTTAAGTTCCACTATCTCCAGGATGTCTTCTTGGAACCTGATACAATGTCTCAGTTGGGTATGAAAATTTCCTACTCTGTGTTTTATTATTCTTACTGCTCCCCTCTGTAATTTGTAATACATTCTTATGTTTATATTTGTAATACATTCTTATGTTTATATTTGTAATACATTCTTATGTTTATATTTGTAATACATTCTTACCTTACACCTTCTCACCTTATACTCCAAACCTGAGACATTCCTCTTCTTACCCCACCATTCTTGGCAACCTGTCTTGTAGTAAACTTTCAGTTGAATCTACTGAATCTCTGGGTGGATGTTTGGATTTTGGTTAGAGTTCCTCTATGCAATTGTTAGTTATTAACAAACCCTTTATCCAAAATAGGCTGGGAGTAAACTTGACCTGTCTTGATTAAAAGCCTACATATTGTAAGTAAGTAATCACAGGAGTCTAGACGATTCCAGTGCTCTGTGCTACAGCTGCATCTCAAGAGAGAAAGAGAGCAAAGCTCCCACAGCCAGGGCTCACAACAGCATTCAGACAGCCTGGGGGCAGCAGCAAGACATCTCTATTAGAACTTCTCCACATGCTTGCAACCTGCAAGTTACTTAGCATCTTATGCAAATTTCCTCATGGACAAACAGGTAAAATAATATTTACTGTTATTTTTTCAGGGATATTAATGAGGTTTCCCAGGTACAATGGTTAGCAGAGTAAAAGGACCTAGTAAGAATGAAGATTTGCCAGTTGATGTTATCGATATAGGGCAGCAAGGGGCACTTACACCGACCGAGGTCACTGCCCAAGTAGTTTATGTCTGAGTTCTTCGTCTGTGTGCACAATTGCAAGACTACTCAAGGTCAGAGAATAATAGTTATGGGACTTAATGAGCAAACCAGGGAAAACAAAGGGTGACTGAGGCCATACTCTGCCGTTACCTCACCTGAAGCAGTGTTCGGTATTCTAAGTCCTTCACACAAAGGCTCTCAAGATGGCATCTTCCTGCCACTGAAGGCCTGGAGCATGTGGCAGCCAGTTTACAGTCCAGGATCCAACTCACAAAGATAACAGATGATGTTAGAGGGCAGGGAGAGGGGCACCCCAGTACCCCTAAACCTGACTACTCTAAATAGGTCTGCCATCTGCCACATCAAGACAAATCATATTCTAGTATGTAGGACCATCAAGGGAAAGGAACTTTAACACAGTTAGTGTGCAATTCAGAAAAGGAGAGAATGAAGTTTTCAAATCAAGCACCCAAAGTTACCCATCCCCTCATGGGTAAATGTCCAGCCAAATAGTTTAGCCCAAGACAAAGCCCAGAAGCCTGCTGCATGTCTCAGGCACCTTCTGTTGGGGACTCAATGAAAAGGACAGAAGGGGCCAGAAAAGTCTGGAAGAAAAAGAGCAAAATCAAAATCAAAGCTTCCCTCTTTAACCTCCCCATGGGTCTCTCACCCACATGGTTTCAACCGAAGCAGAGGCTGCTTCTTCACATGTTTTTGCAGGTCTCCTTCTGGCTCCCCATCCTGCTTCTTTCCTTCTCCAGTTTCTCTCTCCTCCTCCCTCAGTTCCACCCACCCGTGGGTGCAGCAGAGAACCTTAACCTCCCCTTTTCCCAGGTACCAGCCTGTTACAAAGACACAACAGAAGATGCTCACCAGCATAGCCCCAGATAGAAGACATTCAAAATGGAAGTTGCTGAATAGCCAGGCAAGAGGTCAACACTCATGCAACTCAGCAAGGTGCCTGGCTCCAGGAGTTCACCATCCCTGCCCAGCAACTGAGAACAGTTCTGGACTTTTCTTCTTTGAGCGTGGCTTCTGGAAGCCTCTCTCTGTGTCCTTCGGAGGCCTGTGACAGTCTTCTGGAAGATCGGCAGGGTGGGAGCAGAAATGGCTGACTCTGGAATCCCTGAAGAAGATCTGAAAACAATGATATACCAAATGCTTCTGCAGTCCCTTATATTTCTTATCAGAGTCTCTACCAAGATCTTTGTTTGAGTCCTCACTGGCATCCACCTCCAGGGGTCACCACCTGCAGTCTTTGGCTTCAGCCATTGGTTACATTATTACTATTATCTTCGTTACCAATTAACCTATTAAAATCACATCATGTTTTAGGGCTTTGACATTTAAAAAAATCTCATTGCCTAATTGTTCTGCCAACTGTTGATCAATAAGGAGATGTGACCTATCTGTTTTTGTAGGTATCCTACAAAATGTGGTGAAGGCAAAGTAAAGAGATACCATACTGAATGGGAGAACATATTTGCACACATACATCTCACACGGAATTGATAGTGAAGATCTACAAAGCACTTATACAACTATACAACTCAAGGAAAAGAAAACAAACTCAATCAAAGAATGGGCAGAAGTGCTAAATGGGCATTTATCCGAAGACGACATGCAGATGGTCAACAGACATGAAAAAATGCTCATCCTCACTAATCATCAGGGAAATGCAAATCAAAACCACAATGATACCACCTCACACCTGTGAAAATAGCCCACATCGAAAAACCACAAACAGCAAGTGCTTTCAGGGGTTGGGAAAAGAGAATCCATCTTAACCACTGGTGGGACCGTAGACTGGCCTAGCCCCTAGAGATGACATTTATAAGACTAAATTCATTTATAATACTAAAAATGAATTTACCATATGACCCAGCAATTCTGCTCCTAGGTATCTATCCAAAGAGCACAAAACACTAATTTGAAAGTGTTTAACCTGCATGCCTGTGTTTGTTGCAGCACTATGTACAATAAATAGCCAGGGTATGGAAACAACCTTAATGCCCCAAAAGAGATGAGTGGATCAAGAAGCTGTGATACTTTACACAATGGACCGCTACTAAGCAATCAAAACAGATAAACTCATGGGATTTGTGGCAACATGGATGGAGCTGGAAGGGATTATTCTAAGCTAAGTGAGCCAGAAGGAGAAAGACAAATACTGGATGGTTTCCTTTTGTGTGGAACCTAGAGAAATCAAACAGAGGATCAGACAAAGACAAACTGTAGGACTGACCCTGGAAAGCTGAATGTAGATCTGAGACTCTCAGGAGAAAGTGGGCAGGCAGAGGGAGAGTAGAGAAGGGGGGAGGAGCATTCAGTGTGGGGGGGAGGGGCTGGAGGACTGTGAGCACTTCAGTGGTGGGAAAACTATGATGTTCACACCTGAAGGGAGCAATCCTATATTTCGAAAAACTCAATGTATTTGCCTTTATTATGCCTTTTTCTTCTATACACTTTTCAATAAGTGCGAGGGTGATCTGTTGCAGCTAACCAGCTTGCATTTCTTTCTTTGCTGCATGGTAGCACCTGTTCACATTTGAGCCTATCTCCATCTTCAAAGTCCTCTTTAGTCTTATCTGTTAGCTGTCGACCTCTCACATACTGAGAAAGCTGGCAGAAAACAGTCGGTCCAGACTGCCAATCAAAAACATGATTCAAGTTTCCAGATCCCTTCACTGGGTGTGAGGGTGGAGTGATGGGCAGGAGAGCTTGCTGTGCCCTCCTGAGTGTGTAGTAAAGCAGTGAAACAAACATCAAGTAAGTTACTACTGTAAAATGATTTACTGTAAATAGTAAAATAAGTTAGAAGGGTAAATTGGTATGACAGTAAATGGTAGGCTGTGATGGAATGGATGAATGGACTCAAACTATTTTATTTTTAAAGATTTATTTATTTATTCGTACAGAACTAGGGTACAGGCCAGAGAGGCGGAGGGTCAGAGGATTCACCAGAGACAGAGCGGGGAGCAGAACAGGCAGATCGAGGAAGGACACTGCTGAGGGGAGCAGCGGGCGGGTCAGGAGCTGTCTGCTGTGCCATGTGGTCACCTCCGGGGCAGGTGGGGATCGAACTCATGGCGGAAGTGGCTTAAGCTTAGTGCAGTGCTTTAACCCACTGCGCCACCAGGGAGGGCCCTCAAACTATTATTTTTAAAGATTTATTTGTGCATACAGAATGGGGGTACAGGCCAGAGGTATGTGGCATAAGAGGATTCACCAGAGACAGTGGCTGATGAAATATACTGCCGATGGGGAGGAGTGGGTGGGTCAGGAGAGGTCTGCTGTGTTGTGTGGATGGGTCACCTCCCCAGCCAGGGATCGACCTTGTGTTGTAGTGGCTGCTATAGCTTCTTAGTGCTGTGTTTTAGCCCATTGCACCACCAGGGAGGGTTCCAAACTGTTTTTCAGAATGCAGTTTCTTTCTCAGGCCTCAGCTGAAATGTCACCTCCTCCAAGTGCCTCCTGACTATCCAAGCAAAGTTATCACTACCACACACCAGTTCATTTTCTTCATCCTACTTTTCACCATCTGACATCATCTTGTTGATGTAACATTTCCTTGTGTATTGTCTGTCTCCTTTTGCAATATAATCAGGAACCAGACCTTAAAGTCATGTACAGCTGATCTTAGCTCCAACATCTAGAATCATGCCTAGCTATTAGTAACTACTAAAAATACTCGATTGAATGAATGGATGAGTGAGTCAATGCAAAAAGTTTCCTTTTTCTTCCAGCTCAGATTGTACCAAGTTGTGAATTTTACACACTGGCTGTAGAGAGTGGGGTGGGTGATAGAAACTGTCATAATTTTCCTTGTTCATCCTAACAAAATCCAATCCAGAATAAGCTTACTGAATTCCTCTTATGCACCAGAGTGAACTTTCCACTTTAGCTTCAGTGAAGAAAAGCCCAAGTTCTACTTTCCTACCACTTAGAATCTGGCACTTTACAGCACTTATCAAAGTAATTGAATACAATTTACTTTATGTCATGCACAATTCTAAGCATAATGTCCACACTTAACATGCAGGTAGCTTCTTGGAAACTGCAACTTTAAATGAAATGTCAGAGCCAGTTTTAGTGTAGGTTAATTGATCTAAACAAGAGTTTAGTTCCTAGGGCATATTTCTGATCACAAAAGCATCCTCTAGCTATTTTAAAAAAAAATATTTATTTATTTATGCATATAAGAGCTGGGGTATATACCACAGGAGCAAGAGGTGAGAGGATTAACCAGAGACAGAGTGGGAAGGAAGACAGGTGGACTAACTGAAATGCACTGCTGAAGAGAGCAGTGAGTGGGTCCGGAGAGGTCTGCTGCACCATGCAGGTCAGCTCCCTGGCCAGGGATCAAACTCAAGCTGCAGTGGTTGTGGATAACATGATCATGCTGTGACTTAGCCCTTTGTGGCACCAGGGAGGGCTCAGCATCCTCTAAGTTTTAAATGAGACCCAAAACACTTCTAATAGTCAACAATCCTTTCTATTCATTCATTTGTTCAATCATTCATTTATTTGTTACCTGTTTATTTCAGTTTAAGGTCACAGGTAGCCAGAGCCTTTCCCAGCAGCTCAGGGCTCAAGGCAGGAACCCACCACAGACAGGAGACCCTTGCATCAAGGGAGCAAACACTTGTGCGCGCACACACATTTAACTGGGCCCACTGAGGTCCAACCGTGACCTTGCTATGCACATCTTTCAGAGGGGTGAAGAAACCAGAGTCCAGCAAGAAAACACACGCAGAGATTGGGAGAGTGTGAAAACTGGCCTCAGTGGCCCTAGCTGGGCAACACCACAACAAAACTATGTTATCATGGTGCTTGCTGTACCATAGTGAAAAACATTATAGCCATGCTAGGGATGGTGATTGCCCCTGAAAAAGAGGGCGGGCATGTTGTCTTTCCTGTTTGCTATTGATTCCTTAGCTCATGGGCAGTGTCTGGCCTAACTAGATGCTCAATAAATTTGTTCAGTGATGAATGAGTGTTTGAAAGGGGAGGAAGGGATTTGAGAGTCTGGAGCCGGATGTTTTGACCTAGTCCGAAGAATTCACAGGCCCTTCCCTGAAGAGGTGACATTGTATTCGAGATCTGAAGAATGAATAGGAATTTGCTTTGCTTTGACTTGACCATGAAACTGGAGCAGTCCCACCCTGACTGATCTTAAAGAAGTGGATTTCCTCCCCTTCCGCAGGAAATAGTTTTCTTCCTTGTAAAATGAAGAAACTCTCCCATGGAATTGTTATAAAAGCTTACTCAAAATTGAATTATCAGGGTGACATTCCCCTAAGAGTAGTGAGAACAGGAAGTTGCAGTCCCCAAGCACAGGTTCCATATGGGACCTTGCAGAACAAAACTGATTACTTTTGTGCATCCAGCAGGTCAGCCTAAAGAAAAAGGGGCAACACCCTGGTCCATACACCAGTTCTCCAGAGACAGAGTGGGGAGCAGGACAGGTGGACTAACTGAAACACACTGCTGAAGGGAGCAGCAGGTGGGACAGGAGAGGTCTGCTGCGCCATGTGGGTCAGTTCATTTATTCCTTTTCTTGTCTCTCTTTTTGCCACCTGCCATTTTGCCTTTGGATGTCAAGCCTGGCATATGAAAGTCACTCTGGGGACTTCCTCGTATCTGACTCTGCTCTGGTAGACCCAGGGGCCTCCTTGCAGGGCACCTCAATGAGTCACCTTTCTCCTTCCCTGGCCCTGGCCTCCAGGTTTCCCACTCAGACAGTCTTTCTGGTCATGGGCCCTCCCACCCTCATTCTGCCTTTTTTGTGTGTGTGTGCAAAACAGAACTGGGGTACAAGTCAGAGGCTCAGAGAGCAGTGAGAGGATTCACCAGAGGCAGAGTGGGGAGCAGACCAGGCAGATCGATGAAGTACATTGCTGAGGGGAGCAGCGGGCAGGTCAGGAGAGGTCTGCCGCGCCATGTGGTCACCTCCGGGGCAGGTGGGAATCGAACTCATGCGGAAGTGGCTTAAGCTTCTTAGTGCAGCGCTTTAACCCGCTGCGCCACCAGGGAGGGCCTCACTCTGCCTTTTCTGAGAGCCTCCCTTTCCTCGCAAAGATGCCCTTCCCTCCTGGTGGCCCTGCTCAGATGTGGGGTGACATGGATGAAGCGGAGTTGAATTGTATGTGTGGAGTGAATGACCCTCATGGAGTTTTTTTGTAAATAATGCTGAAAGCAGTGATGGCAAACATGGACTTTAAGGGGTGCAGTGATCCCCAAGAATCTTTTCAGAGCTTCTTGCTGCTGTCACAACCCCTATAGTTCTGTATTCTAATAGTTTATTAGTCCTTTTTTTAAAAATCCGTGCTTTTAGAATATTCTGTATCTCTCTCTCAGCATAGTGCCAAAGGGAGTAACTAATTGTGAGCTAAAAATGGTGAGACAAATGATTTAGGACAAGGATATGTGGGAAATGTTTGTTATCCTGACCCTTGGAACAAAGTATGAAATGAAATACCTTACTCCAGTGATTCTCAAACTTAAAGTAAGGGCCACTTGCCATGTTAAGTATGCAGATCGCCCTGTCTCTCCACAGACAGAGAATCAGGAGGTCTGAGGGTTATAAAATATTCACTCAGTACAGGTTCACCAAGTGATTCTGGTACAAAAAACCTTGACTCTCTTTGTGGTTGCTTGTGAATAAATTATCATAGCTTCGTATCCTGTTTTCTCTGCTGTAAAGTGAGGTGGTTCAGTAAATCAAAGAGGAACTTCCAAATTTGTTTTTTCTGCCTTTGACCTGTCACACACAGAAGGCAGGATACACACACCTGGTGTTAAAGCAATAGGTTGGGGCCAGAGAAGATGTGTGTAACTGAGGTCAAGAGACACGACCAGCATGGATCTGGTCCCCTTGTGCTTCTGTTTCTAGTAGGGAGATTGTTTGTTGTTTGCGTCATTTAGTTTTTGTCTAAGTAAAGTTCTTTGAAGACAATTGTGGGCAGCATGAATATATTTTCATCCAGGATGTAACTACTAAGTGCCTACTATGGACACAGCACATATTAAGTGCCTATTGTTTACCTAAGACTGAAATTTGTGAGTGAAGGCATACGTGTTCATGAACTGGAAATCTGACGGCGCACCACATTAGTAGTGATCGTTTATCAAGTGTACATTTCATCATATATATCAAGGGTCTCGTTTCATTCAAGCATACACAAGGGAAATCCTGTCATTCCCATTTTATAGATGCAGAAATAAGACTCAAGGATGTTAAAGCTTTGTTCACATCCACCACATCAATACAGGAATGTGCTGAATTCAAATTAGGGTCAGCTTGGCCAACATCCATCCTTGCAGCTCAGAGCTTGATATGCAACATCTCAGGAAGTGCCCCTGGCTAAGATTACCCACACTCTCAACAGGACCACTTACGCATTATTTAAAGAACACATTACTTTTGCATGCATCCTGCCAGGTCTTGGGTCTAAGGAGGTTAAGGGGTTATCTGATCATGGAGTTGCTAACGGTCCTGTTCCTGTAGCCAACAGTTTGTAGGGGACATGTTTATGATATAATCAGCTTCATCATGTCCTGAACTGAACGCTGTAATTATGTCATGGACCAAGTCTTTGCTCTCCCAGGTGGACCAACACATTTCTCCAATGCTAAGTATTTTTTTTTAAAGATTTATTTATTTATGCATATAGAACTGGGGTACAGGCTGGAGGCGCAGAGGCAGTGAGAGGATCTACCAGAGACAGAGTAGGGAGCAGAACAGGCCGACTGATGGGGCCTGAGGGGAGCAGTGGGCGGGTCAGGGGAGGTCTGACATGCCATGTGGATCACCTCCGGGTCAGGGGATCAAACTCATGTTGAAGTGGCTTTAGCTCCTCAGTGCTATGCTTTATCCCACTACACCACCAGGGAGGGCTCACTAAATATTTCTGTAAAAAGGAGGACCCAAGAAAATTCAAAATTATTCTACCTGATTTCAAGACACATTCAAGACACATTTTAGATGTGTTATTTTTCAAAATCTATTCCAAAGAATATCGGGTTTCTTTTACAGACCACTAAAATCCTTTACTTGTGCCTGCAAATACAGCTCAGAAGACATTTTCTTCTTTCGCTTCATCATATGCAATAGGGTCTTTGACAGAACTTAAAATTCCCAAATTGACACCTGGCACCTGCTTTCCAGGGATAAGTTTTCCAACATCGTTATTTCATGAGGCAAAGCTAAAGCCATTTCCCATTGCAGATAACTTGTATTGGGTGATTGCTCATGGCCTTTAATAGCACCCTGCCCGCCCCCACCCTCCCCCCCTTAAAATATCAGTGAGAGTTTTAGTGAAGTCATATAATCCTTGCATCAACTTACTTTTTCCATGTTTGCATATTTGCCATCAGGACACATGGGCTGGCGAAGGGTAGATTCCCTGGAGTTTCGTCTCTAATCTTGTGCCGTGGCTTTACATTTGTACAGCAAATAACTCTGAATCAAGTTATTGCAAAAAAAGGAGCCGTGGGAAGCACAGAATCTGTCTGTGTTAGCTCTCTGTCACCAACTACTCAACCCAGCTTGTGGCTTTACCTAAATGATAAATGGTCCTATTGTTTGGGCTTTCGTATTAAAAAAAAATAGGACTCAATCTAGATTAAGCCGGGACAGAGACCCATTTCATTGCACTGTACTTTAATATTCCTGAGACCCAGGGCATTACGGGAGGCTCCTTCTAACAGCCAGCTCTCTCCAGGGCGGACACTGTGCTCTCTTTGTTTCATCTGATCTTGCAGCTAAATAAGAGATGGTCACTTATCCTCACTACTCCCACATCCTGCTGGATTTCTGTTGCTAGAAGAGAAACTGACCACACGGGAGAAGGTAGAGGTTTCAGGCAGGGCATTTCAGCGTGTGTTTACAGGCAGGACTGACTTACTCAGCAAATCCTGCTTAGAGGAGCTGCAGCCAATGAAGTGGCTAAATCCCGGCTTGCTTGGGGCGTCTGAGTTTGAGCTGCTTGCAGAAATGTAAGGCAGTGCTTCCTGGTGCTGATGGCAAAATGGGACCCATCTCCAGCTATTCCTCGGGCTCCCCAGCTTTGCAGACCTGGGAGAGAAACTACATCTATGTAGTGGTGATGTAGCCAGCTTTCACAGCCGAGAGAATCCTTATGGATTCAGGAGACTGGTTTTTTATTTAGATTTTTATTTTATTTTATTTTTTTGGAAGATGAAATGCTTCTCTCGTTACCTGCCTTACATCTTCAGACCTCCGAATACCATCCTCTCTTCCAGCTGCCACACGGAAGGTACAGACCAGAGAGGGAGAGTGTCTGGGTGGGTGGGAAAAGTGGGCTGGTGGGTGACTTCCCACAGGCTCTGCTGAATCTGCTTTCGTAGCAAGTAGATGACTGTCATTCCTGGCAAAAGCTTGTATCTTTCAGACTTAGCTCTGCTTCTGAAATCAGTGTTTTTTACAGGAGAGGGAAGTATTTTCCAAAGAGCAGTATACTGTTGCAAAGGTGATCTCAAAGGTGGTACAGCTGATTGGGAAAAAAAATAATTCAGAAATATTTTGCCCATTTCCGTTGTTTTACTTCACGTGCAAACAAGTTATTGCAACTAATGTTAAGGTGATGTGTTTTAGCAGGTGCTGCCACTGCATTGATCCAAGCTCTCTGTTGTGTCACTGTCTGTTTAGTAACTTGGTGCATGCCCAAGATAGCAATTAGCAAAATAGAATTAGCTTACTTCATGACTGTGGAGTGTCGCGGGCTCGGGCTGGGCTGCTCGGAGTCTGTGCTGGCGTGCAAAGCGACACAGCTGATTTTCAACACTTGCTGGCAATGTGCTGTGTGGCGGTCCTAAGTTAAGGTCTTCAGGCAAGGGGGGCTTGAGCCTTGTACAAATGGTCCCCCATTCCTGGTAGCTGGGAAACCTCCTTGGCCGCCGCCTGGCCCAGCATGAGAAGCATCCGTGTGTGTATGCCATGTGCACGTGTGTACTTTGTAAGCCTCTGCCAATCCCGTTCCTCTGAGCACTGCAGGTGCTTGGAGTCGTAGCTGGTCTTGCATCTTCTGTGTGTGAGCTGCCTGTCTCCTTTGCGCTGACGGAAGTGGTTGGCTGCTTTTCAGTCTTAGAGGTTGTCCTGCAAATGCCAGTTGTGCTGAACTGAGGAGGGTGAGGAGCTCTGACTCGGTTGTGTCCTGCCACATTCTTCTTCATGCAAGCGGTTTTGAAAGCCCAGAGTAGGCATCTGGCTCGGGGGGCTCTGTATATACAGTGAGAGAAGTTTTTACTATGCCACAGGTGATTTCCAGTCAGCACCCCCATGAAAAGGAAGAAGTTTGAGACACTCCTGGAGTTAAGACTGACAATGGGATTTTTTTTCAAGATAGTGTTACTTTGTGATTCTTTTTTTTCCAATTGGAAATTTGCCTTAAATATTTGCCTTATTGGTGGCTGAAGGAAATAACCCATTGAGCAATCTTTCCTCCCTCATGGAGAGGAGCAGAAAATCCCTATCTATGTTGTAGAGGAATGGTGGGTGATGAGATGGGACTTCCCAGGGGAACTTTCCAAATACAAAAGACTCAAGCTCATCTAGGAACTTTCCTGGGTGACTTTCTTTTCTTGATGGGCCCCCAACCTGTCCTCTCAGCTACAACTTTGAGAACCAAAATTCTTGATCTATTCCATTGCTGTTTTGTGTATTAATTGAATGAAATATCCTACCTCATACAGATAAATCATGACTACAAGGTGAACTTTCTTGAACTGTATCTTAATAAAAATGGAACAAATTTATTCCACCAGTATGGAAAATCCATTTTGTTCACATCAAAACAAATCATTTCGGATTAATCAATCTTCACCAGATTTAGGGATGAAGGTGGGGAGAATTGCTTTAAATTTGTGGTTAACCTAATAAAGGTAATGAGCCAAGATGACAGCAGCTGTCAAGCCTTACCTCAGGGTTGAGGCTCTGGACCTATCGGGAAAGGCTTGAGTTAAATCCCAAGTGAGCAGGGCCAAGTCACGCAGCTGCTCTATGCCTGAGGGACCCGAAAGCTTCAACATCCCAAGATACTTAGCATCAAATGGGGTTAGAGTTCTTCATAAAAACTTGGTACATAATCAGTGCCATCTGCTTTTGAGTTCTGTGCCCATGTGCTTTCTTTCTATTCAACTTTTCTTTCATCTTAAGCAGTAAGTGGTTTCCTCAAACCCATCATTGTTTGTCTGAGGAGAAATATGTGACAAGATGAATCTAAGCTTGTTTTTCTTGTTGTGTTAGCAATCATATCACTTGTGGTTTATTCTGGTAGTTACTGCTGAGAATGTCAAAGTTTATTTCACTGAAAAAGTGAGAATGAATAATTTGTATATATCTCTGTGAGAATCACCTAAACACAAGTTACCCAAATGGTCCTCTTAAGAAACTATAGAATCTCTTTAAGAATTTCAACAAGTCCTGAGCTGCTTAGGGGGTGTGGTCACCCTATGTAGAAACTGTGTTGTCCTCCCAGCCCTGTTTTGATGTTATTTTCTCAACACAAAAGAGACCATGAACTTTGGACCATAGTTGCGCCATATGCCAGCTGGGATGCCAGGTGGGTTCTTAACCTGTCTGTGTTTCAGGTTTCTCTTTTGTAAGACATGGGTGATAATATTCCATCGGGTGGTCACAAAGGAATACATTTAGCATGCCATCACCTGGTAACCTTCACTTGCTCACTCTGACCAAGACAGAATCTAGGCTCATGATACGTGCTGACATTTTTGTACACAGGGTGTGTCAACAATATGTAGTTCACAAATATTAGTTCCTTTCCTCTCACTTTCAGCCCTCCATCAGCCCTCCAACCTGTTTCTTTTTTTTTTTTAAGATTTATTTATTTGTGCATGCAGAACTGGGGCACAGGACAGACAGATGCTCAGGGCTGGCGAGAGGCTTCACCAGAGACAGAGTGGGGAGCAGAACAGGCAGACCTACAAAGTACACTGCTGAGGGGAACAGCAAGTGGGTCAGGAGAGGTCTGCCACGCCATGTGGTCACCTCTGGGGCAGGCGGTGATCGAACTCATGCAGAAGTGGCTTTAGCTTCTTAGTGCTGTGCTTCAACCTCCTGCACCACCAGGGAGGGCCCAGAATAGTTTTTTGTTTTTTTTTAAGATTTTATTTATTTATATAGAACCGGGGTACAGGCCAGAGATGCGGAGGGTGAGAGGATTCACCAGAGACAGAGTGGGGAGCAGAACAGGCAGATTGATTAAGTACACTGCTAAGGGGAGCAGCGGGCGGGCCAGGAGAGGTCTGCCACGCCATGTGGTCACCTCCGGGGCAGGCGGGAATCGAACCCATGCAGAAGAGGCCTCAGCTTCTCAGTGCTGTGCTTTAACCCACTGCGCCACCAGGGAGGGCCCCTCCAACTTGTTTCTTTATCTAGATTTGATTTCCTATCTCTTAGTCAAAATAATTTTCAAAATCAGATCACCCTACCCCCAGACACAATGCAATGGCATTTAAAACCCCGATGGCCCCCATGGCCTGTGGGTCTTGTACATTCTGCTCCCTGCCTGACTCTCCTCCCTGACCCCAAACACAATCCATCTTCTGGTTTCCAGCCACAGGCCTTCTTTGGTTCTTCAGTACTTTCCTGTTCCCCTAGACACGCCTGCTTGTTAATTCTAATCGCCAATTCTCAGCTCAAGCCAAGAAGTCATCCTTGACCCTCAACTGATCCTGGTACTTAAAGCACAGGTGTGCTTGACTTCAGGATGCCTGTCCTACTTGTCATTATGGGTGAGCTGATGAAACTATCTAGTTAATAGCAGCCTCCTTGATAGACTGGGAGATCCTAGGAGCCACCACGTGTGATTTTTTTTTTTCTTTCTGTAGTCCCCCTGGGACAATACCAATACATAATAGGCATGTAATATATATATATGTGTGTGTGTGTGTGAATATATATATATACACTCATACATATATATATATTTATTTAAGTAGAATTTTCTTTTTTGGTTCACATCCTCATTTTTTTAAAGATTTATTTATTTATTCATACAGAACTGGGGTACAAGCCAGAGGTGCAGAGGCAATGGAAGCTTCACAGAGACAGAGTGGGGAGCAGAACAACAAAGTACACTGCTGAGGGGAGCAGTGGGCAGGTCAGGAGAGGTCTGCTGCACCATTTGGGTCACCTCCAGGGCAGGGGATCGAACTCACACTGAGTGGCTATGGCCAGCTTGCAATGTTGTGTCCTAACCCATTGTACCACCAGGGAGGGCCATATATATTTTTATTGAACAAAAAGGTGACAAACACCAAGGGTGTTTTACAGATAATTTTTTTTAAATTTTTTTATAGCTTTTCCATGCTAGGTTATTTATTTATTTATTTAAGATTTATTTAGGTATGCATACAGAACTGGGGTACAGGCCAGAGGTGCAGGGGCAGTGAGAGGATTCACCAGAGACAGAATAGGAAGCAGAACAGGCAGACAGATGAAATACACTGCTGAAGGGAGCAGCGGGTGGGTCAGGCGAGGTCTGCTGCGCCATGTGGGTCACCTCTGGGCCTCACACTGCAGAGTGTGATTGAACTCACATTGAAAAGATTGTGGCTAGCTTGCAGTGCTGTGTTCTAACCCATTGGGCCACCAGGGTGGGCCCTTACAGATAAATTTTTTAAAAACATTCTGTAAAGCATTAACTCTTCTATGAATGCAAATTGTGTGAACCATTGTGGGTTAGAAAGCTATCAGTGGCTATGGGGCTGGTTTTATGACTATGCTCTAATTTGAAATAAGAAGATATAAAAAGGAAAAATCGGAGGTAACTAAATAATGCGATGCATGACAAGGCTTTGAGAAGACATTTGGACCCTCCTCCCTTCTCTGGGGACTTCATTAAAAGACACGTAAATAACTCCCTGCCCCATGGTGGGGAACAGTATATCCAGTAAACTAGGGTCAGGACTACAGGGACAGAATCCCAAGTGCAGCAAAGAAGAAACTATTTCAGAAAAGACAGGGATTCGGGAGGGCTCACAGGAATGAAGCAATGAGTGAAGTGTGAACAGCCTTACCTCATGTTTTCCACAGGACCTAATTTGGCGCCTGGTGCCAAAGGGCTGTTTCAGGCTAGCTAACAAATGAGTAGAAGCACTTTCTTTTCCTAAAGGAACAAGGAAATACACTTTTCCATGCTTTTCCTTTCCCTGTGTTTCCATGATGCATGATGCACTCATTCTGTAAAACTCAGCTCAAGTCCTTCTAGGGAGACTTTCCCTAAAACTCCTAAATTGGGGTGATTATACTGGCTCACACAAACCATAGTAATAATGGGGAAAAGAAACGAGGAATAGAAGCAGAAGCACCTCTCAAGGCCTGTGGATCAACAGTGTGTGCCCAGGGCTGTGCCTGGGTAATCTTACTATCTCCTCAGGACAGTCTCATGTAAAATGATGTTGCCTTCATGGTATGAGGGAGGAAACTGTCACACACCTAACTGACCCACAGCCACAGGAAAGAAGGTGACAGAACCAAGATGAAAGTCCAAACTGTCCCAACTAAAGCCAGCACTCTTATCCACTACATCACATATTGCCTTCTGAGTCTCAGTATAGAACAGTCTCCAGGTCATAGGGAAATGGCATTTACAAATCCGTCTCTGGTGGCCCAAGGGTTTCTGTCCTGTTCTTCTTTCGTCCCTGCATTTAGGCTCCCACGGGGCTAGTCTCTGAGTCAATACCAAAGAAATTCTTAAATGATGACCTGAATGAGATTGTGAATAAACAAACTTGCCCACCTTATTTCAGTGCTCCTTCAGCAGAAGGAAATTCTTGGCTATCTTCCAGTGAAATCCAAGAGCAAACTTGCTGGAAGTCTCCAAAGCCAGGAAGAGAATGAAACACATTTTTCTGATATTTTGTTATGTCATGAATAATAATACAGTAAAGAAAACATCAGTGCCTACTATTTGCACGCTTGTACTGTGTCTGTGGAGATAGCCATGGGTGTGTGTATTCTTACACCAAGTCTAGGACTGACGTGATTAGTCTCATACATGAGGAAACCAAGTCTCAGACAAGTCATGTAACTTGCCCAAAGTCACACAGTTGTTAGGTGCAAGGGCTCACAGTAGAACCTGTGTACTTTAGTATTAAGGTTCATGCTAGGAAGGATCCATTACTATATGTTGTGTCTCTTTACATATTTTTTTCATGGTTTTGGAATTCTCTGTTCAGCTCCTTCCACACAGATAGAACCAGCCGCTCTTGAGGCTCACAGCAAATGCGTTCTACCCACAGTTCCCCTACTGCTCAATACTTAGCTATGCTTCAAGTCCTTCCCAAATGCACATGGAGATTCTCTGTAACATGGAAATAATAGTGCATGACCTCAGGGCTTATGATAAGGATTAGTGAGACAAAATCTTCATTAGTCAACATTGTTTTATGTTTAAGTTGCCTTGAGCATTGCTGTCTGTGCAGTAATGAACTGTCCCCTGCTGCCAGCTAAGCCCAGCCTCCCTTGGGAGATGTATCCACCCTCTCCCCCATCCGGAACCCCGTGCGTGTCCCTCTCGCTTACCAAGTCTTTCCTCTCCAGGATTACCTGTTGCAGTCCTCAGCCAGGCTGCCAACCATTGCACTAGAAATATCCATCTCAGCGCCCTGTTCCCCCAGCAGCTACTGCTCAGCCCCTGATCCTATTTTTAGAAAAATGCCTTTAAAGAGTTGTCTGCATGTAGCCACCATCTCTTCTCCTAATTGCTCTTTCCATCGCTCCACCAACACTGCTCTTGTAAGAATCGCAATAGCAAGGCATCTATGCCCCCGGTCTCCCTGTGCCAGTCTCTCAGCTTGAAGCAGCCCTGGTACAGGTGCTGCCGGGTCCTTCCTGAGTTCCTTATCTCCACTCCCCCTCTTTCTCTGTGTCTGAGCCCAGGACTCAGCGGTCTCTGTGATCTGTTTGCTCCTGGCCCAGCACTTCCAGTCCCATGGGCTTCAATCTCATCTACTCGGTTTATATTTTCAATCCAACATTTTACCTAAAATGTACCTTCTTCATCAAACTGCCCACCCAACATTGTTGCCTGGATGCATAATAGATTTCTCAAATAAGAACCCTGTTTTCCAAACCCCAGTTCCCAAATCCCTGATTTCCAAACCCCTGAGTTCCTCTCAAGAAAAGCCAGCTTGTCCAGCATTCTTCTCCAGTCTGCTAAGGAACTCTAATCTCAGGGCTCAAGCTGAAAGCCTTGGGGTCATCTTTGAGTTCCTTCTTTTTGTCATGTTCTTCTTCCAACTCTACAGTAAATCCTCTGGGGTCTTTCTGTCTGTCTGTCTCTGCCTCTCTCTCTCTTACACTCACACACACACACACACACACACACACACATTCTGCAGTTCCTTTTACTCTGCTTTTCTTTGACTTCATAGCACTTCTCTTTCCTTGACATGTTACATATTTATATACTTGCTGCTTGTCTGTTCTATGGAATATAAGCTACCCGAAAGCAGAGCTCACTCTGTTTTGTTTATTCCTAGATCTTCAGTGCCTAAACAGTATCTAGCACACAGTGAGCATAATTGATTGACTAATTGATTGACTGAAAGGACATTTACAGGAAGTCTTATCAGGCAGCAGAGTGGGTTCTGAAGGCAGAAGAACCTGCGTTCCAATGCCCATACATGACATTCACTTACTTAGGCAATTGTCCTTGTCTAGGGGTAACATATGCAAGTATTATTATGAAGGCAAAAAAAAAAAAAAAAAAGTTGGCAAAAAACACTTAGCATAATGCCTATGAATATTTAGTGAATGGGACTTGGTCTTTCATTTGTATCCCTCTTGCAGCAAGAACACACTAGCATTCATAGATGCATGTAGATTGAGCTTCTTGCCTATCCACATAGCCAGCACATAGCCCGACCCTGTGATAAATATTTCATAGTTACTACCTGTGGGGTAAATGAAGATGACTCAGGCTTTTGTGCTATTGGCCTCTGTGGCTTTCACCTGTGGCCTTGACGGAAGGAGGCGCTTGGGCGCGTGGGCTCGGGGCCTGCAGGCCTGATGGCCGACACCTGGAGTGTAAGTGGGCGTGTGTAAGTGGGCGCACCTGAGCTGAGAGTGCTCCTATAAAGGCAGCGTCACAGAGCGCAGAACGCGCTGGAAAGCAGTGGAGGGCGTCGGAGAGCGTCGGAGAGCGTTGAGAAGGTCAGAGAACCATAGGAGAATGAAAGAGAGGAAAAGGCATATAGGAGTTCGCAAAGAGCCCCAAGTTGCTGTCTCCCTGCTGGCATGTTTTCCCTACCTGTGAGTCTCATGCCGAGGATTCCCAGTTTGTCTTTCAAGCTGCCTGAGCCAACGATGAACCTACCAGGCCTGGGATGGTCGCTACAAAACTACAAAAATGTGCTGAGATAAATGCTGTTCGGTGTCCCTACTTTACAGATGAGCAAGGGAGGCATAGAGCAAGCTGTTCAGTAACTTACCAGCATCCATGGCTAATAGATGCTCAGGCTGCCCAACTCCAGAGCCGAGGCTCAGCTCTTCCCAGTAATCTCACTGTCGTGGCTTCAGCATGAGACAATTTAAAACATGAAAATGTTTTATCTCTTAAGACATTAACATTGCCAGGGAAGGGCAGGGTGCTCACCGGAACTAAGAATCATCTGTGGCTAGTGCACAGGCCCGGCCTGTCGAGGCAGCCTTCCGGAGGTGTGCCCCAGAACCCTGGTTTTTACCGCTTCCAGGTGGAGTTCATGAGCAGTCAGAAGCAGGAAGTTGAGTCTTAAATATACAAAAGTCAGGGTTGCGGATTATGCATATTTAAAGCTCCAGGGAAGAGCCCGGGACAGAGATCCATCAGTTCTGGATTCCTTTGAAACATCAGAGAAAAAATCCTGCAGCTGAGAAGAGTTGCTTTTGGAAAAGACCTCTGATGTCTGGCAGAAAAGCCGTGATCCTGGGAGGATTCAAGGTTAGTGGCGTCCATTTACACATTCCATGGAACTCTGGTATTTGTCGGCTTCATGGAAGCTATGAATTTGCTTCTCGATTTCATAAGTGGATACCAGCTGAGACATCTACCTGGTGTGCGGGGAGTCATTTGCTTCTTGGGCTTTGGTCTTGGTCTCCTGTGAAGGGGGACATTAACCCTGGAGATGATCATTCATGCCAAGTATATAGTGTGCTAGTCAGGCAATTCTCAGTGCAGTCGTCTGTAGCTGTCAATTTTTTCATTTTCATTTTATTTTCTTACATCATTGTTCTCCCTGCAGATATAGTGTGTTTACTCCCACCACCACAGCCCCCATGAACCATCACCAAAGTTCCTTTTGCTTCCCACCACCTTCCATCCCTCTCCTTCCCCATTGTCCGCCCCAAATCCATGGTCCATTTGCAAGTCCTGTCCTTTTCTTGACCCTTTGTCCAGTTTCCCTATATTCCATCTGTAAGTGACACCATTCGATATTTTTCTTTTTCCCTCCCACTTTTTTTGCTCAGCATAATCCCTTCCACCTCCACCCATGTTGCTGTTAAGTGGCACGAATTGCTTTTTGGATAGCTGTGCAGTAAGCCATTGTGTGTGTATATAACACATCTTCTTGACCCACTCATCTGCTTTGGTACATTTGGATTGTTTCCATTGTTGGCTATTGTAAATAGTGCTGCAATAAAAACAGGAGTGTGGGCTTCCCTTTGAATTAGGGTTTTGTGTCCTAGGAGGGGAATCACAGGATCCTATGGTAGACTCATTTCAATGTTCGAAGAAACCTCCACACAGCTTCCCACAATGGCTGGGCCAGTTTGGACTGCCACCAGCAGTGTAAGAGGGTTCCTTTATCTCCTCATCCTCAACAGCATTTGTTACTTTTTAGTATGGGTTATTCTTACAGGAGTGAGTGGGAGGTCATTATGCTTTGATTTGCATTTCCATGATTATAAGTGACATTGAATGTGTTTTCATATGCCTGTTGGCCATTGGCACTTTTCTCTGGACAAGTGTCTGTTTTCGTTCTCCTGCCCAGTTTTTTGCTGGGTTGTTTGTGATTGTTGAGGGGAGGCCCCAGAAACCAACAGGAGCTCTGGCTCTTTGATATGCGGGTGTTGGGCAAGACCTGGGCCGCAGTCCAGAGACACCTAGATTATGGTGCTGGAGGCCTTGATATCCCAGGAGACTGATCCTGCTCCACAGAGTCAAGTGGGAATGTAATTAAACCTCATGGTGTCGGTGTGTGGTGGTGACAGTGCGTGATGAAATATGCGCCTCTTTTGAGTTTCTGATATTAAATCAGAACTGGGAGTGGTCACCTACTGTCAGGAGTTACTAATAAAATCCCTAAGAAATTCAGCAGGGGATAGCCAAGGGAAAGGGCGGAAATGATTAATAGGCATCGGGCCCTCAGCTATCTTTGGGTGATTTGATCACATGGGGATATTTACCACAATTGTACATGCAGGTGTCCACGGTTCACTAGGAAGAACTGGTGAGATTGCGTCTCCAGTGGGAAAGACTTGGCTTTAGAATTATAAGCCAGAGCTTCAGCTATGATTTAAAATGATTTATCCGCAGAGTGGCTGTTTTCTCAACTGTAAAATGGAAGTAATAATCCTGCCTTTTCGTGTTGATTATAGGGATTAAAGCCATTGAGTGGAAAGTGACTGGTGGCCACTTACAGATGGTGCTGCCCTAACTGCAGCCGCGGCTGTCTAGTCCCAGCTTCCTCCTTCGTACTGTCTCCATCAGAAAAGCGTCCGTTTCTCATTATTTGATTCTTTTTTTTTTTATTTTTTATTTTTTTATTATTTGTTTATTATTTTTTAATTTTTTTATTTTTTATTATTTTTTTAAAGATTTATTTATTTGTGCATACAGAACTGGGTTACAGGCCAGAGGCTCGGGGCGGTGAGAGGCTTCACCAGAGACAGAGTGGGGAACAGAACAGGTAGATCGACAAAGTACACTGCTGAGGGGAGCAGCGGGCGGGTCAGGAGAGGTCTGCCACACCATGTGGTCACCTCCGGGGCAGGCGGGAATCGAACTCATGCGGAAGTGGCTTTAGCTTCTCAGTGCAGTGCTTTAACCCGCTGCGCCACCAGGAAGGGCCCATTATTTGATTCTTTTAACCTTATCCCCTTTATTAATGCTCTTATAATATACTCTGGTCAGTGCTGTTCTGATTAGTATTTCTGAATTCATTATTTGCCTTTGGTTCTTGTGACCCAAGGCTATTCCTTCATTTTTGAGTCCGTTTTATAAATCGAATAGAAAAATTCCAAACAATGAAATCATCACCATCAATAGACCGGCCCATTAGTTTTCTGAGTCATTGTTTCTTCACTGGCAGATTGAGCTGGGATGAAAGAAGAGCTGAGACAGCCAAGACCTTTCTCTTCACAAATGTCTGCAAAAGGGTACTTACCAGGAAAAGCAACAGGAAAAAGTAAATAAATGCCTTCAAAGATGTTCATGATAATGCTCTCTAGATCCCATGGTTAATATGCAGGGATGCTAATACTTGGAAATTTTAGCAGTAAATTCAGCAGTCAGAGAAGCTTCTTTCATAAGACATTATTTATCACTCATTTGTTTAAAGAATGCAAGCATTCCCATAAATAACATCTCTATTTCAACCAATATTGGCTAGGCAATAAGTTTTCTGGTGGTAAAAATAGATATGGTTCCCATCCTTGTGGAAAACAAATAAGTGAATAAAGATAAACTGTGGCAACGGCAATGGACAGCACATAGTATAGGGACAAATTCTAACAGGTTTTTTTTTTTTTTTAATTATGCATAGAAGAGCTAGGATATAGAGTAGAGGTTTGACGTATGTGGGGAGGGTGTATGAGAGGATACACCAGAGACAGAGTAGGGAACAGACCAGTTGGATTGACTGGAGTACACTGCTGAGGGGAGCAGTGGGCGAGACAGTAGAGTTCTGCTGTGTCATGTGGGTCAGCTCCCTGGCGGGGGATCGAACTCATGCTGCAGTGGCAGTAGCATGAGAGTGCTCAGACCTAACCTCTATGCTATTAGGGAGGCCCTCTAGTAGGGTTTTGTAAGGCAACAGTGATGTGTCTGTCTTCCCTGAAGATGTCACTTGAGCTGAGATCTAAAGCATGAGTAGGACTTGGCAGAAGAGGGAGAGAACTTTCCAGGAATGGAGGGTATGTGTGTGAGGCCCTGATACCATTGGTCACCACCACCAGTTGGCTGGGGCACAGACAAGACACACAGAAAAGCATGGGGAAGGGCGGGGTCACAGACTGGTGTGTGCCTCTGTGTTGTGAATTAAGGAGTTTGGCTGTAACCCAAAAGAGCAGCTGGAAATTATTGAAGGTTGGAAATTTGGAGTTGGGGGGTGGGGGTTACCCAGAGGATATTAGCAGCATGAGACTTTCTGACTGCCATGAGGCAAGTAGATGAGAAGGGTTCAGAATGGATGGATATATTTTAAGGAGCTGGACACTCCAACCCAAAATATGTGGTTACTAAAAGCAATACTTATTGTTGCATTTCAGTTGACTTGTGGATGGTTTTGTGTATGACCTGAATTCTCAATGCGTACTTGTGTGTGAAAAGAACATTCTTCTGAGCATGGAAACCTGTCCATTGTCTTAGCATCCAGACAAAGAAATTTGTTATTTTCAGTGAGCTTTGGCAGGAACACACGATGCTCTGTTCTGAAGAGGCAGTAAACATTCCAGGCATTGAAAAATAGTTTGCTCTAACAGACACAGCACTTGCAAAGCACAGTATTTAGAAGGAAGAGAAAGGCTGTTTTAGGACAGAAACACTGAGGATGTTTTCCTGTCATGTTTATTTAGCAAGAAATTGCTGCTGCAGCAAACCCCTCTGCATAGAATAGTGCATATGCTCAGTGGTCTATATTCATATTTAAACAGCCAGGTGCCCCCCTCAGGAGAGTCGACCAGTAGTCTGTCTCAGGAGCAAAAGTTAGGAAGTCAAGTCCTACCTTATTATCAGCCTGTCTTCCAGGTCCTGTAACTCAGATGAAGGAATGGCTAACCATCTGCGTAGGAACCCCAAACATAAAAGCCCACAGGAGCCAAAGTAGGCAGCATTCACCAAAGAGGCCTGATCTGGGCTGTTAGAGGGCGTAGTGAGGTGGAGCCTTGCCAAATGGCAACACAATTCAGTTGAAGGAAAGGACGAAAGAACAGGTCAGTTGAGGCTTTTAGCCACTAATTTCTCTCACGTGGGAGACAATCGCAAACTTTGTGTTCAGTGGAAGACCTGAAGCCATGCAGTCCAGCCATGCATAGGGGCTCTGAACCCACAACAGCATTTCTGATGGGACAGTCATGGGGAACTTGCTCCCCTACAGAGCTGTGCATTTGTCCCACTGCTGGAAAGGCTGACTCAATCTTAAAGATGAATTCAAATCTATTTCTTAGAACCACCAAATAATGAAGCTGAGGTTTTTCCCCTCATGACCATCTACACATATATAAGGTAGTTCTCCTGATTCGAGATAGTGGATTCCAAGTTCCTTCAAGTAGCAGTCTGTGACTTCACAATTAGTAAGGACATGGAGGTACAAGGCCCCATTCTAAGCATGTTAGCATGTCACTTCCTGAGTTCCGACAGCAATCCCCACATATTACCCCCACTGAAAAGGTGCAGGCAGTGAGGTCTTGAGAAGTAATAACTTGCCCAAGCCACACAGGGAGCAAGCAACGAGGTAGCTCTTGACCCAAGTGGACTGCCAAGCCTTGTTTTCTCACCTCTGATACACAGGCATTGCAGTCACAGTCTTGCCTTTGAATGCAAGTTCCTACACTTTGCACAGCCAACTGACTGCTCCTGCCTAAGCCTCCACTTGTTTATCCAAAGGCCCTGATCCTCAACCCTGCCTTGCCTTCTCTATTGTCAGATTAAATAAGGTACTGAATGCCATGTAGCAGCACCACAGTGAGTGACTTGGACTAAACAGGCACTCATGAAAGACTGAGGAAATAAATATGATTTAATAAATGAAGATCAGTAGGTCTTCTTTTCCCAGCAGAGCTTTCTTACTCTTTGCCCCAATTCTGAAGAAAAAGGCCTGTTTTATGTTGTCCTCAGGAAAGTCATCCAGGAGCAAGGAGTCACAGTGTGAAAAGAAGACAGTAGACTGGAAGACTGGACCGACAATAAAGGGATGATATACCAGCGCTACAGATTGTTGATGAATGTAGACCAATAGCACAGAAGTCAAAAGCCTGCCACCAGCTTTTGTGAAAAGAACCAGTTTAATGCAAGGTCACCTGGCAGGAGACTGGAGGCAAGGCTTTGCAATCAGCCTCCCTGAGGATGGGGCTTTCCACAGTTCCTGGGGGAGGGGGGCTGAAGAACAAGCAGAAAATTGAGATGATAGAGTCTTACTGGCTACTGTCTGCTAAATCATGGTGTGAACTGAACTTGGAGCCAGAGCACCATTCTGACTGTTGTCTGTCCAACCATGAGTCAGGCATCTTGTTTTCTAACTTCCAACTCTGTTTGCAATGAGATGTCACCTCAAGGACAGTGGATACTCTGCAGGGTCTGTCTTCTGAAACAATTTTTCTACTTATAAAAAAAAAAAAAATCAAGTGTTTCCCCTTGTTTGATGTGGAGAGGGAAACACAAGGCCCCATTCTAATGATGCTCTTGCAAGCCAAACAGGCATAGGAAACCAGCATGCTACCACAGTTTCCAAATTGTATTCTAGAATGTTACACAACCTAGAAATAAAGCAAACAAGCTACAAGGTAGTAGACATTTGAGTTATGTCTCTGATCAAAACTGGCCAATGGCTTCCCTTTCACCCTGGAAAACCTAACATCCTCCTATGAATTCCATGTGCTAGAAACCTTCACCTCTATTGCTGTGGTAAAATGAAAAAAAAAAAAAGTTTCAAGGATAGTCAGACTTTTGACAAGTTTATTATACATTCAAAGGGAGAATTCAAAGCCAGGAAGCAATCAAACAGGTTTTACTCTGTGAGAGCTGTTCCAGTAAACCCAAGTTCAAATTTAGTATATATAGGTAGCAACAGTGAGTCATTGACATTGAGAATGTAATTCCCCTTAGCTGGAAGGGCTTCTAGTCCCAACTTAAAGATACACGGATGCTAGAGGAGGGCAATGAGGATTTTTTTTTTTCTTGCTAATGAATGTGCTTCACAAATGCCAATACTGAGTATCATTGTGAAATAATTTTTATCTGAGAAGACTGACTTTATCTTCAGACCACAGATTCCTGCACACAGGAATCTGTGAAGATGTGTGGTCTTTTACCTGCTAGACCAGGAGCAGGATGCCCAGAATATTTACATGTTTACACTTCCTGTAGCTTTTCTTTCACTCTGAATCAGTGACACCCACATCCTTGCTGCTCCTCAAACATACCAGCACATTTCCTCTCCAGAGGAAATGCATGTTGTTCCTTCTGTCTAGAATGTTCTTCTCCCAACATATGGTTCTTTTCCCTCACTACTTTTAAGCCTATGCACAGCTTTCACCCTGTCACCAGGCCCTCCACAAGGCCACACCTATCTTGCCTTCATTTTCCTTACTGGATTTTCTCACTGCTTCACATATTGTATTGAATATAACTCATAGTTGCTTGTTATCCTTCTCCCCTCACTAGACCCTAATCTGCATGAGAGCAGGGGTTGTGGCTGTGGCTCAGGTTGCACCTGGCATGAAGTGGGTGGGGAGGAATCCTTGTTGAATGAATGATGGATAATCAGAGTAAATAGAAGCAGCAGGGTTGGTGAGAGGCCCCTGGGTTTTTTTTTTGCCTCCCTTTGGGGATACTGATTCCCAACTTAACACACATGATTATCTGCTGTTCTTGGTTTAACAGATAGATTTGGGGGCTCACACACTCCACTCTGGAATTCTTTCTTGGTATATCCTGAGTAGACCCTGTAAACTCCCATCTTCAAGAAGCCTCTGACACTCAAGTGCAGTGTGGGTGACTCTTGCTCACAGGTGTGAACTGAATGGGTTTATACACCATGGATTTTTTTTCTTTACTATCCTTGGATTCTGCACTCGGAGTTTACCAGCCGTTAGTTTTGGTTGGCTCCCTGGTTGCAAAACCTTTGAGGACCAAGAGTCCCTGTAAGTTACAACAGGATTTTCAATTGCATAGCGAATGGGTGTCCCTAAACCCTGTGCTGTTTGACAGACAAATAATTCCTGCAAGAACACTGTCTTAGAATAGCAGAAAATACATCATGTGTTGTGTGTGTGTAAAAACACTACTGGATTTTGCATGGCTTCCTTCTTCCATGTCTAGCTCAAGGTGTGCGAACTCTAGACTTAGAATCAGGAAGCAAAGCTGCTAGATAAAAGGGAGCTAAGTGGGCAGTTGATGTGTACCTTGATCTCTTAGTCTCAGTAGGAGGTTATGTGGCCACAGACCTGCTAAGAGAGAGGTCTTAGAGGAAGACACAGAACCAAAAGGGCAACATTCATTTCCTCCCTTGGGTGAGCACAAAGTGCAGCCTGTGCAGGGGGTGGGGGGTTAGGGTGGGGAACCCTGTTGGCCCTGGCGGTTCACATCAAACCGGGCAGCAGAGCTGGAAGGCACTTGGACGGGCTGATCAGAGCCTCCTCGTCCACCCTGCGGAGAGCTCAGGCGTGCGCCCGACAGCGCTCAGCTAATTGGTGTCATGAGCCCTGACGGAAGCCCCTTTGAAGATAGGGGTGAGTCCTGTGAATACCGTAGAGTGGCATACTGATCTGTGTGCAGGCTGTGTAGCAGGGGGAAAGAAAGCTCCCACAATGCCCTGAAGAGCTGCCTCCTTTGGTACTGCTGGCTTATGCACTGCTAAGCCCCCAGGAGAGAACCCGCTCACAGGAACTTTTAAAAGGCTGAGTGAGGTGTGTGTAATGGTGCTATTATTTTACAGCTTTTAAAAGGAAGCTCATTTGTCTTTGAAATTGGCTCTATTTATACAAAGAATCAGCTAAAAAGACTATTATCTGATATTAAGCTTTCAAGAATGTTCTCGTAAGTACCAGCTTCCCCACTCTGGGTACCTAGCAAGGTAATTCAGGATCGGGGTATGCGATGTGTTTGTTCACTTTGTGCTTGTGCGTGGCCCACAGCAATGGACTGACCTTGACTATCTAAAGCTCAGGGCTGGGGGTGTGGGGCAATTAGGTATTACCTGAACCCGACCGGCTACAATTTCTTCTACTCCCATCTCAAACGTGCCATCTGCCAGCTTGCACTTTCTCTAACTGACCCACACTTGAGCTTGCTGTACATGCTGAGAACAGGCCCCTCCCAAATCACTTCATTTGCACTCATTTTCAGATTTCTGTTTGGAAATTGTATTTTTGGCTCTGATGCAGAGATAGTCAAACTGAGGTGCTAAATGGAAATAATCCTATATGTGAAGCAGTAGCCAGGGCTTTTGTTTCAATTCTGTATTGATCCTCAGATACACTCTGGGCATCATACACAATTATTTATTTGATATAGAACTCTCAGGCTGTGGCACAGGCCTCAGTGAATTGATTGAAGTTTGAGGCTCCCAGCAATACCCAACTTTCATTTAAAGAACCACTTCCCTGGCAGGATCCAATTTTACAACGTGAAGGAAGAAATCTTCCATTCTATAAATTTGAGCTTCTTAAAGGTTAGGTCCCCAAAGCTTATAACAAGATAAACAAATGAAATAAATGTGTCCCAGTGCCAGAGGCTTAGCTGGGACTCAGCATGCATTTGCTCCTTATAGTTCTTCCTCCTGCCTTTTTCTACAGGCACAGGTGAGTGTTGGCTCACTGACTGGCCCATTTCTTCAACGTGAGCTTAGCATGACTTTAAACACTGAGTATCCAGGGCTATAGAAGACAGATGAATCCTATTTCTTGTGGACTTTGTGTTGCACTGGGGAAAGACGGGCGAACAACCTTTAGAACATTCGAACTAAATAAGGTAGAAACCAACATTAAAAACAAAAATCAAAACAAGGAGATTCAGGTAAAATTTAAAAGATGACTGTTCCTATGCCCAACTGCACGAGAATCCCTCCACATTGGTCTTCCGGCACATGAGCTTCATGCCTGGTCTCCCTGGCAGCCGTCAGAGCATCCACAGCTCATTTTGGGCCCTTGCTGGCAAGAATTTCTCAGACCTCTGGTGCAGATTTGTCCTTTCCCCATCTGGCACTCTGTTTGTGCAGAGAATGGTGGGCGGAAGCTGCTAGTAACATGGTCCACTGCAGAAGTAAAGCCCCCTCGGAGCTTGGTATGCAGCTCAGCAGGGATCCATTCAGATGTTTTTGAAGCCTCTTTGAAGTACCAGGTAGAGAGCAGAGCATAGAGAAATTTCTGGAAACAAATCAGCAGCAGCCCTATGGTGCTTGCATTCAGTAGAGATAACAGACAACTCTGAGTAGATATCAATAACCAGAAATGTAAACACAGTGATGAGGGGTGGAAAGAAAATTAAAAATGGAATGAAGAACACAGGGAGTGACTGGGCAAAGGTGAACTACCAGTAACGAGTAAGCAGGGAGATCTGTTGTGAATGGGATGTATTAAATGGACCCTTGGCTGATGAGAAAGGGCCAGCTTTGTGATGACCCCAGAAAAGAACATTCGAGGAGAATCACCTGCTTGCAGCAAAGACTGGGAGGTTGAGCTGGGATGGGGTTGATGGATTGGTAGAAAGGTCTTGGTTAGAATACTTTATACTTTTGTGGTAGATTCGGTAGCTTGATTTTTAAAAATTCTTCATGTGTAAGCACTGCAATTCATTATACTTTTGAGAGACTTAATGTATACTGGTAATTTAAAAGATCTTGGATTCTCGACAGCACATATGTAACTCTGCAGCAGAATAATTTAGTGAGGAGCCCTGGAGTCAGACTGCCTGGTTTTCGATCTACTAATTGAGTGATGTCCGGCAGCTAACAACCTTTCTTTGCCTTGTTTGTCATCAGCAAGGGCTCAAAATATTACCCAATGTGTAGGTGTCTTCTGGTGACCAAGTGAGACCATGAGCACAAAATGTTACCAGCATGCAGCAAGTCATGCATTAGGGTGCTATAATCCCTCTAGGAATTTGTTTTTTGATCTCAACATTTGTCATCTGAACAATAAAGTGGAAAATAATTTCCCCACATCTTTGTTTGGGCACCATGGACATCTTTGAGAAGTGTTCCGTGTAACTAATGGAAGCAAGTCTCCTACAATTCTCATGAAATTGATGCTAGGCCCTGGACAGGGCTTCCCCAAGGAGGTAGTTGTGTTTGCACTGTATAAATAGTTCTCCTCCATTGTCCTTTTTGTCCTGTCCCTGCTATTTTACACCACTTAACACTCCGAGTCATGGTATGCATTTACTTAATATGTTGCTTAGCCTACAAGTATGTAAACTCTTGGAGAACAAGAACTTTTTGCATTGTTCAATAAACCATTCCAATGGTCTCCAAAAGTAGTGCTTAATATATAATTCGGTCAACAAGTATTTATCTACACACTCCCTACAATGTACCCAGAAGTGGGTGGCTAATGGATTAAAGAGATTTGGACCTAAAAATAACCCATATTTTTAAAGCAATTGAGTTTCTGGTTTCTCAGTGACCCAGGAGAGCAATGATTCACT
Source organism: Condylura cristata (assembly GCF_000260355.1). Classification (NCBI taxonomy): domain Eukaryota; kingdom Metazoa; phylum Chordata; class Mammalia; order Eulipotyphla; family Talpidae; genus Condylura; species Condylura cristata. Next base: position 35,436,195 of record NW_004567122.1, on the reverse strand, counting down.
AGGTGGATCTGCTCCAATAAATACAAAATATTGCATGCATTTATTATTCACTTACTCATTGAACAAATAGTAGCTTCTGACTTCTTGCCAGAGAACATATTTGATGCTGGTAGGCAATGGTGAATAAGGTCCTGCCTCAGAAGATTACGGTCTTGTCATTAATCATTTTAATTCTTATCACCAGCTTCAGCAATATCATCTTTTTCTGTAAATCTGAAGACTAGAACCTAGAGCATATAATAAAACCTTCTGGCAATGTGCCCACAAGTGGGCAGTCAGGAAATGCTATTCCTGGCCTGACTCATCCTCCTCACACCGCTCCTGGGGTACTAAAAGCCTGCGTGCAATACTGTGCTACAGATGGCTCATGTACACATGTCTCTGGGACATGTGTACAACAACTCCTCTCACCTACACACAACACATGCAAAACAGACACCTTTATCTATCTATATATGTTGGCACCAAATATGTTTTTGGCATTAAAGACTCATCCCAAGGAACTGGGAATAAAATTCCAGGTGCACAAGGAGTATAAGGTAGATAGGAGTAAGAATCTGTCAGCGTTGGTCCCGCTTTGCAGGATGCCATATCACACCCTCAATTCACCGGCTGCCTGTTGGTAAGACAAACTAGACTATTGGGAGGAAAACTTTTCTTCTAAAAAGGGAGCACAGGCAGGTGCTGCAAAAAGGGATTTCAGGGTGCAAAGTGCCAGAGGATGTGAGTGTTTGCATGTTCATTTCCCAGATTCAAGGAGGTCTCCTCTATTTCCTTTTTTGTCTCTGAATTACTCACATGGCACTCAAGGTCTCCTTAATCACAACGTCTTGAGTCTGGGCTGAGTTTAAAACATTGGTGTTACCCTCGTCAGCCTGCTGGAAAGATGCAAGCAGATCTTGTATCCCATGGCCTCTTGCATGGTGATTTAACTGTTTCATCATGCATGTGTGTTTTCCCAAAGAAATGGTAGGTTCCTTGAAGTGTTGTGTGTTTGGATTTTCAAGTTAGGTGGCCTGGTGCATGCGCACTAGAGCGAAGTTCTTTAACCTGTGAAGCCCAGTTAATACCTGCCCCATAGAATTGGTGTGGTACTGAATGAGTGAATTCACAGAAAGTGATTAGCAAAATTCTTGATGTACTTCCACTGCAAGATAACATTTGCTAATGTCCTTTGTAATATTTACCCTCCATTGCACTCATTGTGATCTGGACACAAGTTAAACCATGACTAAATTGTTATTGATTGAAAAACAGCCTTCCTAATGATGATTGTATGATTATAATTTAATGGATTTTAAGATTGAGGCTGATCCTCCAAATACGCAAAAATAACTATTCTATATGACAAAAACATTAACATAGAAAGTCGAACCAGAGCAACAATTATTAAAACTCTTTGCAAAATGATTCACTGATTTTATCTTTCTAATGTCAGATTACCAGATAGAAAATTAAAAACTGAGCCAACTGTCTACACATCTGAGTTCTCCCTCTCCTCCCCACTTTTTTTTTTTTCAATTTCATCAAAATATTTGAGGTTACACAGATATGGTCTCTTGGTCTGTGTGGTCTCTATTACCTTCTCTAATACTTAACTATTTTTCTCTCTTCCTAGTTTCTCCTATTTCAAACTATAAATATCTTGGTATAAAATATCTTGGTATAAAAGTGAATTTCTATTTTGCATGTGATTCTGTTTTGGGGGTACCAAAATGAATGGGTCAAAGTAAACCCTAGTATCAAGCAAAGTTGTATTTCTGATTTTCCTCAGCTTGAAGCCTTGAGAGTCTATTAATGAGACAGTTGTTCTAACAGAATAGAAAGATTCACAATGACCTGACTTTGGCCTCCCTTCTGGGGATGATGTTAAATTAGCCGAGTTCAGAATTTGCTACTAAAGTTTTGTTTGGTCATTGTGATATAAATTGTACCTCTCTCTTCTACTATTACTAATAACCAAAAGTTCTATTGGGAAAATGCGCATTGCTTCAAAGTTCCCCCTTATTCTTTATTTTTAAGATTTGTTTATGCATACAGAACTGGGGTACAGGCCAGAGGTGCAGGGGTGGTAAGAGGATTTACCATAGGCAGATTAGGGTGCAGAACAGGCAGAATGAAAAAGTACACTGCTGAAGGGAGCAGCGGGTGGGTCAGGAGGAGAGGTCTGCCATGCCATGTGAGTCACCTCCATGTGAGTCACCTCCGGGGCTGGTGATCAAGCAGCTACAACTTGCTTGTAGTTCTGTGCTTTAACCCTTTGCACCACCGGGAAGAGCCGTTCCCCCTTATTTTACGTGGCTTTTTGGTTTGTGAAGTTCACTTGGGAAAGTAAAATGAAATACTGTTTAGCTTTGTGGTCTCGGGAAAATTATAGTAACCCCTAAACCTCAGATCTATAAAGAATGGCTCATAAGAGTGTCTAATGCAAAGGGTTGGTGTGACAAATGAGATAATCCAGCATATTTTCAGGCACAGTTAAGAGATCAATCTATGTTAAATCATTTTTATGACAAAGAGGTTGATAATGGTTTCATGAAAAGAGAAAGCAGGTAGGTAAGGGAAAAGTTATGGATGATTTTAAACTTTATTTACTTTATTTCTTTCCATGTGAAAAATAAAGGAGCTAAGGAAATGGCACCTAGATCAGCTGTGGTGTGGGAGCTGCAGGTTGTGTCCTGTGTTCATCCCTTCACTTGTAGTTGCAAAAAATAAGTAATGAGGACCTCTTGTGGGTCATTTTTTTTAAAGGTTTACTTATGTATGCATACAGAACTGGGGTATACAGGCCAGAGGTGCAAGGGCGGTGAGAGGATTCACCAGAGACAGAGTGGGGAGCAGAACAGGCAGATTGATGCAGTACACTGCTGAGGGGGAGCAGCGGGCGGGTCAGGAGAGGTCTGCTGTGCCATGTGGGTTACCTCTGGGGTGGGTGGGAATCGAACTCATGCTGAAATGGCTTTAGCTTCTTAGTGCTGTGCTTTAACCTGCTGCACCACCAGGGAGGGCCGCATATGTTGTTTTTGATGATGAAAAGATAGTAGTGAATAAGACGATCAAAAGGAAAATTAAATAACCTAGATAACTTCTGTTAGCTGAGAATTTTGAAGAAAATACTACAGAGAAATGTGACAATGAAAAATTGAGTAGCTATAAACAAGGTGATCTGGAAAACGCCAGACCTGAAGGAAGTGAGACTGTCAGGTACACAAAAGTCAGGAAAGAGGGTACTCCAGGCAGGGGGAGGAACAAGTAAAAGGGAACTTGTGTATCAAGGAGCTTGCTATGTTGACATAACAGAAAGCTGGCAATGTGGCCAGGGCTGGAAGCAGGACCAGGAGAGCCAGCACCCACAGTCACAATGAAGGAGGAGTAGGTACAATTTCACAGCTGTGATGGGGACCTTGGCTTTCGTCTATACATAATGTGGAGCAGGAAACTCCAGCAGTTCAAAACAGGTCAGGGACTTAGTGTACTTTAATTTTTTTCAAAGATCACTTTGGTTGCTTTGTGCAGAGGGCAGGACTGCCACCACAGTTTATTGGGAAGAGAGGAAATAGGAGAGGGTTGGATTAGAAGGCAGCAGAGGTCATGGAGGGCAAGAATTGATTTGAAGAACTTATGTGGCTGCTAGAGTTGATAGTATTGCTCGTGGGCTAGACAAGTGAGTGTGGCACAGTGGGAGGACTGTGAGTGCCATCCCTGTGAGAATGGTTCACTTGCTATCAGGCTTCTATAAAAAAAAAAGAATCAGAATGAACCATTACATCTCAAACTACCTATAACCCTTCCAGTTCTAGTCTGGCCAGATCTCAGCAAGGAGACACAGGCTCGCCAGGCTTATCTTCTCACACAGGTTCCACAGATAATCACTCAGCTCTGAGCTACAGGACCAATTTATGTATACTAGGCCAACAAGGCAAGCAAGACAGACAGACTTCTGTTTTAGTGGTGCTTATGTTCTAATGAAGAAGTGAAATTAATGTAAAGTGAATACAATAAATACTGGACACCTTAACCACCATGGACAAAGTAGGCAAAGTTTGTATTAATAATGTGTTGGGTTGAGATGTCAGCATCGCTGTTCAGGTGGCTTCTCTGCAGAAGGATCAGCTGTTTGAAGGAGACTGACTTTGAGTTATGTATTATGATTCACGAGTGGCATCACATAGGCCATTAGATATCTGGGATAATGGGAAGAAGATAGAGGAAGATAATTAGAGGTAGAGGTGATCTTTAAAGTCATGGATCTGGAGGTCAAGGAAAAAAGTAGAAATTGAAAATAGAAGACTCAGGACCAAATTCTGGGAATTCTATAGTATTTGTATAGGTGAATAATCAACAAAGATTAGACCAATCAAAATTAAAGGTAAAAACTGGAGGCTGTGGCTTCACTTAGCAGATGAGTTAAACTCTCTTCACCCATCTTCATCTTGCTGTCCCTTCATAATGTTGAGGGACTCTGATAATGACTAATTTTCATGATGGGAGCTTAGGTTCAACAGAAACACACTGCCTCTCGCTGATGTAGAATGATATGCTCTTCATCAGAATCTTCCCAGTCCAAATCGTCCAGATGAGCAATTGCTTTGCTGATGCAGGAAGGATAAGTCTCTGCATTGTAGGAGCTTGACATCAATTGTAATGTTCCCTCATTAAGCCAACAGGCATCCGAATCAGTGATGCTCTCCAAGGCTGGCAGAGAGGTATCTCCTGTGCCAACAATATCTAATGACTCCAACCAAGCAACATAATGGGCTCTTTTTCTAGAGGAACAAACAACAACATTGTCTAGGCACAATGCATCCCTGTGGAATCTAACCAACTGCATACATCTTGGTAAAGCAGGCACAGATGTTATAAGAATAAAAAAATAAGAAAGATGATTTGGAGGCAGGGGCTGTGGGATAGAGAGGAGAGGAGAAAAGAAAGGTAAATAGTGACATAATAACCACAGATAAAAATCTTAGACTAAGAGAATAAAAACATACAGTAACTCAAATTAAAAACTCAAACAATAGATTTAAGAGCTGCTGTATTAGAGCAATTGAGAGAATTACTGATGAGGCTGGCAGGTCAGTAAAATATTGGGTTATCAGAAAAGTTGTGATGTATTTTTCTTTGAAAAAAAAATCATAGAAAAAAAAACACAACATGACTTTTCTGACAACCCAGTATATCCAAACTGAAAGAAGTATGAGAATAAGAAAAGCAACTTCTTGTTGCCTGAGGTATATGAGTAAGTTTGAAGTTGACAAATGAAGTCAAATAATAAGAGAGATACTGGGCAAAATTAGCATTTGAGAAGACACTACTGAAATTTTTAGAAAACTGATGAAAGTCATTGGATGATAAATTTAAGAAATGTTATTAATTCCAATCAAGGTAAAGAAAATCATAGACACGCTATATTACTGTTCAAAGACAAAACATAAAACAACCACCATCAAAGGAAAAACCAATTATACAGCTGAGTTTCCTGTAGAAGTTATGACATGCAGCAAGCAATGGAATGAGAACTTTAAACTGGGGGTGAAAACAACTGCCTCTTTAGAATTCTGTCGCTCTTAAAAGTACCCTTCAAATACAAAGATGAAATAAAGATTATTTTCATGAAAAAATCCCTGAGATGATTTATTATAAGCAGGCATGTGTTGAAATGCAGAAAATCATGAATAATGACGTGTGTTAAGTATTGATACAAAGTTAAAATTTATTAACTTTTATAATCATGTTCATAGTTATGTGTAGATAAAATATAGTAAAAATGAAGATAAATTAAAAATAATGAAAAGTAGAAGAAAGATGATGTGAATAAGGGAATTAAAGTTTTAGGTCTTCGCTTTTTTGGGAAATATCAAAGATGCTCCCCAAATTAATTATTATTATTATACTACACTATAAATAACATATTATCATACATAGTTAAGCTATTTAAAAGGATAAAAATGTAAGTAGCAAGTTAATAGAAAACAAAAATTCAATGTTAAAAAATGATTAATTGAAAAGAAGACAAAAATGGCATGAGAACTATAAAGTGGGACACATAGAAAACAAATAAGATGATCAATTTACGTTACTGGTAAATAGACTAAAAACTCTAAAAGCAAAGATTGGAGATTAAATTTTAAAAATCTATGGTGTGACTAGGTAGGATAAGGTCTCTCAATTGGGTATTCAGGTGAAGTTACCACCAAGCTATGCTTTCTGTATACATGTTACTCTTCAGTAAAGGGGGTTAGTGTAAGTAGTGAGGGTAGTTGTAACAATAGTGTAAATTGCCAGTGGCCCTAGATTCTTAGAATCAAAGGGGAGAAGGTCACTAAAACTTACAGGAAAAAGCCCTGTTCAGTGCTCTGCTTGGAAAGGAACCGAGATCCCAGGCCCATAAAGCAAACCAACTGAAGACCTTTCAGAGAAGAACATGGGTATACAAATCCCTGCCACTTCTCTCCTGTGGGGAATCCCTATTATCTAAACCCAGCCAGTAGTCAGAGCATGGGGAATGGAAGATAAAGTCAACTTCACCGATCTCATCTGCATGAAAAAGAAACACCAAAGGCTGCAAAGTCTATTCCAGCTAACTGTCCTCTTGTTGAAAATGATGTTGAGTCTTTATTCATGTACTTATTAGTCACATGTGCATTTCTAAAGAAGTGTTTATTCAGATAGCGTGTTTAACAGTTGTATTACCTCAAGTTAAAAATATTCCATTTGGGGGTAGCGTAGTGCCCATACTTATTTTTTTCTGAACTGTGGAGTTTCATATTGTTCAGGTAGACCTCAGTTTTCAACCACAAAGACTCAAGAGTTCTTTTGTTGTAGACTTTTTGAAGTCCTTCTCTGTTCTTTGCTGTCTAGTCCTCACCCCCCAAATGAAACCCGACTTATTTCCTGAAATCCTGTCTTTTCAGCAGAGCAAGTCTGTTATCTTAGGCTTGACTCCCTCTCCGCTACCTGAGGGAGCATCAGATGCCACCAAATTGAAAGAAAAATGGAAAGACTTTGCTTGTTCCCATTCTCTTAGGGATTACAGTTCTGTTTCTTACTGTCTGATGTCTGAAAGTAATTATTCCCTACATTTTTTCCAATTTCCTAGTTGTTTGTGATATAAAGACTAGTGGCATACCAGTTGTTCCATCACAGGAGAAACACAAGTCAGAGATAAATTTTTTCAGTTCTGGTATACATGACCAACCCCGTAAGGCATAGAGAGCTCATATTTCACAGTGACTATGAGAATTAATGACAACATATCACAGGAAATATTGCAATACAAAGGAAACTTTTGTTTCCTTGGTATTTTCTCCTTAAAACCCTTTCATGAGCTTTCAGATTCATGGGGGTTTTGCCTGGTTTCATTTGGATGTTTCTTCCTTTTTCAGTTACGTACTCAGTGGCTGAAATTGCAGGATGATTAATTATCAACTAGACATCGGTCTGGTGTAGTATTCCTTCAGTATTATGTCCATTACTCTTTAGAAACTAAGGTATTTTCTTAGTAGGAGAAATAGAGCTCTGGGATCTTTAGAAGGTCTCTTACTCCACGTGCAAACCTCATAAGCAGAAAAATACTATTAAAATTTCCAAACATTATCATCATACTTTTAGACTTCTATTTTTCTACCTTCCCAGCTTCTTTTGTTTGTCAAAATTGACTGTGATTACTTTTTTACAACTTCTTTAGTGTAACCCCAAGTTTTTCATGATATATAACCTGGTGTATCACTCTATTTTCAGTCTTTTATTCACTCAAATATGTATACATCTTGTGTGATTTTTCTAGCTTGCTCAGTAGATTCTAGGAATGACATAACATGCTTCTTACTCCTAATGGAAATCAAAATCCAATGGGAGTAGAGTCATTTATCAAATAATTACAGCAGTAAGTACATAATATAAAATATATATGTGTGTGTGTTTTGAAAAAAAAAGACACAAGATATTTTACTGGTTATGTCAGTTTGGTTCTTCAGGAATCGCATGCCAAGATAGATTTAAAGGTGTTAAGAGATTTATTGGCGGAAATGCTCAGGGAAGAAAAACAGGTGTAAGGAAACAGGATGGGAGTGTAGCAATCAGTGATATAAATCTTGACAGCTTTATAAGGAGACAGCAGCAGCAAATGAAGGAAGCTTGGCTAGAAAGATCATAGGCTGTTTGCAGTCCTAAGAAAGTTTCCAGCCCTTGGGGAGCTCCAAAGCAAAGTGTACCTCATCGAGGAATCTCTGTGGGAGAGAACCTAGTCCATGCTTTGCTTAGTTACAGGTTGGGAGCAAGTTGGGCAGAGCTGGCTTCAGCGCTGATTTTTGGGTGCACAAGGAGCGTGTGTAGCTGAGGATCCCGCTAATTAGACGCCTCCGGCACTTCTTCCTCAGAGAATCTGGGCAGAGTTGTCCCATAAGTGTCTGACAAGATGCAGAACCCAGCTTGAGAGTTATAGATGGCTTTTCTGGGGCAGATTTAACAGTGTTTAAGTGAATACTTAAGTTCCGGTTATATAGTGAGACTATACCTTAGAGGAGTTAAGGACTGGATGTTGGCAGGAAATCCTATGCTTTTAGCAAATTTCCTTTCAAACTAAGGGATAGATTTTAAAAAGCAAAGCAAAGGTCTTAGGCCAGTCTTAAATCTCAGTTCACCATCTTCCATCCTTTTAGTTATTTAGAAGCTAAAATTCTTCTTTCTCTCCCAATGGCAGTGATAGATATTTTTATGCATATATCTCCTTCCAAAATAATTTCCTTAGTACCTAACACTGGTAAACGCTATCTTACCAACCTTTGTATTTTGGTTTGTAGAATAGAACGAATGAATAATTTCTTTGAATTTCTTCTGTGTCGCTTGCTTTTCTTGTCCTCAGCAGGTTGCATTTGTATCTTCAAACAGCCACTGTTGTGAGTAGCTTTGATTGTTGAACAGCAGTTATTCAAATATTTATAGTCAATCTGTTCCACAACAATATTGAAAACAGCAGTGCACAGTTTAGGAAATACATAAAAATCAATGGAGCAAATTTATGTGTCAGAAGATGTACATTTCTAACGATGCCAGATTTTCCATTTATAATTCTTGCAAATGAAACACTTTGGTTAGTCATAAATACTGACCTCCCTGAATCTTTCCCTGTGAATTATGGCCTTGCAGTAATAAACAGAAAGCAATACTTGATTTGTAGGCTGAACTCAACAAAGTGAGAATTCAAAGCTAATGCCTCTGATGACGCTAATTCATTTTAACTGGCCAAGAGGGACCTGGCAAAGACTCTTTTATAACACCATTACCTTCTGTTCTATCTATCTTGACACATTTTCTCCATCACACCTATATGTATTATTGAATCTGGCCCCAAGAAAACCTCACTAAATATTTGTTTGTAAATCTGAAGTCAGCTTGAAATAGTACCTAATTGAACCCACACCTTGGCTCTCCTGCAAGCATCCCCACACACAATTGATCCTTCTACAGCACCAATGCACATCCTCCAAGACCCACATAACTAAGTTCACTAAGCTACTTCTTTTTATCAATTCAATATTTGCTATAGTTTCTAGAATTTAGTTGGGTAGGACTTCCTATTTAGAAAGGTCCTTAGAAATAATAGAATCCAAGGATGAAAAATATTATTTCTTTGATTTTCTAGGAAAAAAACACTATTGTTACCAGTCAGGATGAAAGGAACTTGAGAAGCCCCAAGTCTGCCTGCTTTAAATAGTTTCCGCATCCATGGCATCAAGATAAAACATACTCTAATGCTAAAGACCTTTAGTGGAAAGGAACTTTAATACAATAAGTATGCAATAAAGAAAAAAATAATTTCCTAATCGGGCACCTGAAGTTCCCCATCCCCTCATGCGTAAATGTCCAATTAGCAGAATTGGCCCAAGGCGTGACAGCTGAGGCCAAAAGCCTGGCACACGTCTCAGGCACCTCTGGTGGGGACGCTCAGGAAAGCAGAAGAGGGGCCAGGCACGTCTGGGACAAATGGAACAAGTCAAGATACAAGCTGTCATTGTCAGCCTCCCCACGGTGTCTCAACACATCTGTTTCAATGGTCTCCTTCCATGTCCCCCAAGCCCCTGACACCAGTCTGAGGCAATGCAGCTTCTTCATATGTCTGTCGGTTCCATGTGCTGCCTCCAGGTCTCCTTGATCATCATCTTCCTTCCTTTTCTGGTCTTCAGCTTCTTCCCCTGTCCCTGCCCAGCTCCACTCTTCCCTGGGTGGGACCAGGAACCTGGATTTACTTGCTAAAAGATACTGCCTGCTCCCCCCCACCATCATCTTTTTAGCAAGTATCTTTCACACTGAGAACAAAGTCGTGCTCTTGGTTCTCTGTGCAGAGAGGAAATAGACACTTATGTTGTTGGCAGGAAGCTTAAATTTTAGCAGGGAAATAGTATAACTGTGCTTAAAGGAAGAACTGCTAACTGCTGCTGATGATATTGATTATAACTAGTATTTATTGAGAAAATCTGACTCATGTCCATGATCTCATTTAACTTCATGATCATTCTAGGTGTAAGTTACTGCTATCCTCATTTTGTAATGAGAGAACCAAGGCTTAGAGAGTTAAGAAACACACTCAAGGCTCTCACTTCCAGAGGCCCAACCCAAAGCTGTAGTCTATATGATGCCATGATATGTTATTAAGACAGCACGTAAGCCTAAGAAGAAAGCAGGACAGATGGCTTCCTGCTGGAGCAATCAGAGAAGGTTCCTCGGAAGAGGTGGCATTTGACCTGGACATGGACATAGAGAAATAAGGGACTTTCCAAGAACAAGGGCCATTCCAGGCAGAGAGTGGAATCTAAATATAGACACAGAGGTGGGGAAAGGTGCAGCATGCACAATGCACTGCAGGGCTATCAGTAGGTATAAAGCGAAAACAGGGTAGTAAAATGCCAATAGTTCATGCCATTTCCACCAACCCATGAACTTCCTCTGGAACTGTAGACAGCCAATAAAGAATGTAGACTAGGGTGATGATATAAGAATATTAATCAACCAAATCCTGTAAAACTGAAGGAAGAAGGGTCTGGAGATGGCTTATTCATTCATGCAAAAACCATATACTAAAACACCTGCCATGCTTCAGACACTGTGGTAGATACTGAGGCAGCACGAGTGAAGAAAACAGACAAGACCCCCAGCCTTCATGGAGCTCTTATAGTTGGAGGAAACAGACATTGAAAAATACACAGAGGTTCATATATTTTACATTTGTTTAGACGTGAGTCTTATGTGTTCAGGTATTATGTGTGTGTGTATGTGTGTGCTGTATAATATGAATGTGTTAGAAGGTGATAAATATTGCAGACAAAAGCTAAGTGAGGAAAGAAGGAAGTTCCTCAGCAAGAATGAAAGGGCATTTACAACTTGAATGGAGTATTAGCTGAAGGCCTTGCTGAGAAGGTAACATGGACAAAGACGTGATATACGTAAGATAATGATGCATGTGAACATTTGTGGGAAGAGTATTTGAAGCACCAGGAAGCATGAAAGCCACGCGTGTGCCTGTCATAGCCAATGCCATTAAGAGGCCATGTGACTAAAGTGCCCTGCAGAGGGGCGCTTGCAGGAAGTCTCAGCAGGCTAGAGACAAGCAGCATTGCAAGGGCTTGGCTTTTTCTCTGAGTGACAAGGGAAGCCACTGGGTGCTCAAGAGCAGGGTGACGTGGTATCAGTTACTTATCATTTTTTTAAATATATAATTTATTTATATATATTTTACATCATTGTTCATTTTTCTACGATATTTGCTTTCTTTTCTCAGGTGTAGCCCCATAAATTTCCACCACCATAAATTCACCTGTGCACCATCACCGTAGCCCCTTGTGCTCTTCTCACCCTCGTTTTGATCCTTTTCCCTCCCCTGCAGAATATATCTGATTTATAATTGTCTGTTTAGTTTTTGTTTTTTCCTTGATCCTCTATATTCTTCTGATAAGTGAAACCATCTGGTATTTTTCTTTCCTTCTGACTTATTTCACTGAGCACAATCCCTTCCAGCTCCATCCATGTTGCTGCAAAAGGCATTAGTTTATATTGTTGATTGCTGAATAGTATTCCATTGTGTATATGTACCATATTTTCTTGACCCAGTCATATATTTTTGGGCACTTGGTTTGATTCCACGTCTCAATTAATATAAATAGTGCTGCAATAAACCGGGGTACCAGTATTATTATTTTGTTGTTGTTGTTAATGTTCTTGTGTCCTTTGGGTAGATCTGTAGGAGTGGAGTTGCCGGGTCATATGGTAGCTCCATTTCCATTAACCTGAAGAACCCCCACACAGCTTTCCATGATGGTTCCCACAAGCAGTGTAGGAGAGTTCCTTTTCCAGCACAGCCTTGCCAACATTTGTAGTTGCTAGTTTTCTTAATATGTGCCATTCTTAGTGGTGCAAGGTGTCAGTTGCAATTCTAATGGAGACCCTGGCTTCTCTGTGGAAAGTATCTGGATGAGACAAGGGCAGTATCAGGGAGCTTAGGTGGGACACTCAGCTGAATAGGATAGTGGTTCAGTGCAGGGTGCGGGACCTTGGTGGGTGGTCATCAGCTGCGCTGCCCAACTGGTTGTGGATGAGAGAGGAGGGGGTCTAGGATGCTTCTGAGTTGTCAGTGCACTCGATGATGATTTGTTTTTATGTCTTGCTGAGTTGGTGCTGGTCTAAGTACAGTTTTTATACACTAACTTTGAAGCCCTTTTAGATTAAGTCACAAAATTGGAATTTCCTTTTGAGAGATAAATGAATGTCCCTGCAAAGTATATGCTTATGACTAAATACATTCCACATTGCTTTTGATTAAGGTACTAACTTTGCAAAGTGCTTTCTCATCTCATTTTATACTCACATTTCTGGATTACGATCGCTCTATGGGCTATAAAAGAGGTATTAAATTATCTCCAGGTCCATGATCCTGAACTAAAAAAAGTATACAGCTTTGAAAAGATACGGAACAATTGCTTGGGCAAAAAATTCATACTTAGGGTAGTTCTTAATTTGGTAGCTGTGTCTATAGATACAAATCCTGAACATAACATTAAAAAAAGTCTGCACATGAAGGACCAGGGGGAATAATAAAAATAATAATGAACAACTATATACTAGAGATATTTTTATGGGGGTGGAGTGGACGACGGGATCAAAAATGGGGGGGAAGTGCACTGGACTGTTGTGATGGCACACAGGTGAACTGGTGATGGGAAGCCCATGGGGACTACAACTGAGATGGAAAACGGCACAAAATGTTATAAAAATAAACTATTATATTATTTTTGAAAATGTCTCTACAATATTAAGTCATTGGAAACATGCAGAGCAATATTCTCAAGTTTTCAGGTATTCTAAAATATGCGGTATAACATTTCTTGAATTTTCCACCATAGATAGATGAGTAGAGCATAGGTGCCACTACCACCAATGTTACTTTCTCCTTTTCCTTTGTCATCCTTCTTCTTTCTCCCCTTAAAAAAAAAAATGCATTATCCATTTCTAGGTTAGAAATTTCTAGGTCTAGAAATTCAAAGATCCACTACCTGTCTTCAAGGAAACATTAATTATCTCAAGTTCTATTCCCTAACTTTTATAAATGGATTTGAAATACAATGAGTACATATACACAGAAGGAAAAAATATAATGGCAGTAAGACTAAAAAAATAAGTGAGGAGAATAATAGGAATGGGCTCAATATAAAAAAAAAAAAATGTGCATCAAAACATTCTATGCAGTGTTGACTGGGAGATTTCTCCCATTCAGGGAAAGAGAGAAACAGGACAGTCACTGCAATTAATAAGGTTAAAGCTCACCAGTTGCTTAGAAAAAGTATACATCTTTTCCTGGGCTTCAGTCATGGGGACAGTTTCTCCGGGGAGTAATAAAGACACACTATAGGCTCTCTTTAAGAGCTTCCTGATGGTAATATCTCTATGGACTTTATAGGGGTTTTTTCATATTTCTTGGTCCAGGGGGCCCGCCTTGTGGATCTGGTTTTTGAATATCATTTGCCATGCTTCTAATTAGAATTAAGCAGCAAATCAAAAAATCAAGTTCAGTTCTTTGAGTAGGCCCTGTTATTTTGGTTGTTTAAATTCAATAATAAACCAAGGTTGCTTTGACTACCAACCAAACACAAACTTGACTTGAGTTACTCCTGTGAAGAAGCACCCTAGAATGTGGCCTACCAGAACCGAACCCCTAAGAACCCCACAGACAAGTGAGGGGCACCAAGCAAACTTGCTTCTCTAAACTGGAGCACTGCCAGAAAATATGTCAATTGGAGCATTAATTTATTACAGAATTTGGCAAATTTTCACTATATTTACAGAAGCCTTGAATGTCATTCTCCCTTTATACAGATATTTATGTCCCCTCACACAAATGGGAGCATTCTTGGACTCTGAGAGGTACTGGCCATTTAGCTCATTGTTATTCAATAAATAATGAATATTGACCCAAAAGCCTGGCCTTGCTTTTTTCTAAAAGCTTTCATTTAAGATGCTGCATTTCATTATACTAACTTACCCACTGCCTCTTTGGAAATAGGAAATTCAATTCCACAGGGACAAATCGGAAGATAAGTATAAGAAATTGTATGGCTTGATAAATAATATGAATTCTTATAAACAAAGTTTTCTTTCAAGTCTTAATGAAGCCAAGTCTCAAAAATAGAAGTTTCTTTTCAAATCTCATCAGAAGAGGAGCTTCAGAGATGATTCAACCAAGGGATGTTTGCTGATGACATTGGAGTGTGAACCATATCAGTCCACACTCTTATCTCAATCAGTGGTTACAAATCTATGCAATTGGTGATATTATCTTGACTTTGTGGATAAAGGAAAACAAAGGCCCAGAGAGGTTTAGCAACTTCGTGAGTGTCACACAGCTTGTAAATGTCAGAGCACATTTACACAGGCATGAGCAGGAGGAGCTTGGCTGCTGAGCCACTTCTCTTTGCCACCACCCTTTACTATTACCCCTTTGGTGAAGTGTTAGAACTTGAAGTATTACAGGGCAGGGTGAGAGCACCTCTGCCCCCCTAAACCTGCCCCCTCTAAATAGGTTCTGCCATCTGCTGCATCCAAGCAAATCGTCCTCTAGTACATAAGACCTTTAATGGAAAGAAATGTTAACGCAACTAGTTTTCAGTAAAAGAAGGGAAAGACGACAGTTTCCAGATAAAGCCCCCAAAGTTCCCCATTCCCTCATGGGTAAATGCCAACCAAACAGGATTGGCCCTAAGCAGGACAGCTGAGGCCTAACCCCCTGCTACACGTCTAAGATGCCTTCTGGTGGGGACCCTCAGGAAAGGGGCAGGAGGGACCCAGCACTTCTGGAAATGAAGGAGCAAAAAATCAAGATGAAAGCTGCCATTGTTAACATCTCCATGGGTCTCTCACCCACATTGTTCAGCCAGTCCAAGTCAGCGCTGTTTCTTCACATGTCTCTCTGCTCCATGAACCTCCTCCAGGTCTCCTTCTTGTTCACCATCCTTCTTGCTTCCTTCTTCAGTCTCTTTTCCAGCTTATCCTCCTCACTACTCAGTCCACCGTTCCTTAGATGGGGCAGGGAATCTGGAACCCCTTGGTGACCACCCTATTTTAGAAGGAACCTTCAAATTCATTTATTTAGTTCAATAGTTCTTTGCAAGAGACCCTTGAACCACTAGAATTAGAATCAAAAAGGACAAAATGTAAAGCCCTTCTACACCCCCTCAAAAAATGCTCAGCAATCAAATAATATTTTAATGCAAGAACTTGTAAAACTCAATTAATGCAAAAGTTTATGATAGAGAAAATGTTGCAATTTAAATGAATATAGGATCGTTACACACAGGATGGATCTCTCCTAGGTTCCCTCTCTGTAAGTGGCACCTTCTGCCCAGTGCCAGCATCCCCTGGGAATTTTTTAGTAATTCAGATATCATGCTCTAGCCCAAACCTACTCAACCAGATGTTCTGTGGGTGAGGCCCAGCAATCTGTGTTCAAACCAGGCCCTTGGGTGATGCTTGACAGTCACTGGACAGTCAATAAGTTGCTGATAAGTAGCAGGGCTTGTGAGTTTTCTGTGAGCTTGAGGTGCTTCCTGTTCTACTACACTGTTTCCCATTCCTTTGGCCAGATGTAGTCAGCAGCTGTGTCCTTTGCAGGGTTTTCCAGGTTTTTCTGGGAATGTGTTTCTGAGCGGTGAATCAGTTTGCTACCGCAGGCCATCGTATTCTTTGATTATGGAAAAATATAATCAAATAGAGAAGAAACCATTTCAGGACCCCTGGGAGTTCGTGCGGCAGTGGTTTTGAACCTTGGTATATTAGGGTCACCCCAGGAGCTAGGAAAAAGTCCTGTTGTGCAAAGTTACCCCATCCAAGTAAATGAGTCTCAGGACCGCACCTGAGCACTGGTTTTATCTTTATTACCAGCTTTTTGGTGATGGCAATGTGTATAGGCAGTTGGCAAGTGTGGGAAGAGCCGACCTGGTTTCGTGCAATATCCACTCTCAGGTTCCATGAAACACACGCTAGAACTGAATCCTGCCTGCATCGATGTGCAAAAAGTTCTAATATTCTCCACTCTTCACCCCAACGGCCCTCTTTGCAAATTAACCCATCAGTGCCTCTGGCTTTCCAGCTGCCACCAGTCTTCATTTCATGATGGAGGCAGAGAAATTTTGAAACAAAAATCTGACTATAAAGCTTGGTCCCAATCCCCACTTCAAAATAATTTAAATGGTTTTCCATTGCTGCCAGAAAGACAAAACCCTTAAGCCTGCTGAGCCCAACTCACTCAGCTGAACTACAGGCCCTCTAGTCTTTGTTTGTTTGCTGCACTCTTGTTCCATGGCCTTAGCATACACTGTTCCCTCTGCCAGAAATGCTCTTCCCTGTCTTTTTTTTCTTTTCTTTTCTTTTTTTTCTTTTCAAAGATTTATTTATTCATATAGAACTGGGGTACAGGCCAGAGATGTGGAGGGTGAGAGGATTCATCAGGGACAGAGTGGGGAGCAGAACAGGCAGATCGACGAAGTACACTGCTGAGGGGAGCAGCGGGCGGGTCAGGAGAGGTCTGCTGCGCCATGGAGATCTCTTCCATGGCAGGCGGGAATCAAACTCATGCGGAAGTGGCTTAAGCTTCTCAGTGCTGTGCTTTAACCTGCTGCGCCACAAAGGAGGGCCCTATCTTCTTTTTTTTTTTTAAGATTTATTTATTAATGCATACAAAGCTGGGGTACAGGCCAGAGGTGGTGAGAAAATTTACCAGAGACAGAGTGGGGAGCAGAACAGGCAGAATGACAAAGTTCACTGCTGAGGGAAGCCGGGGGCAGGCAGGTCAGAAGAGGTCTCCCATGCCACGTGGGTCACCTCCCAGACTAGGGATCAAACTCGCACTGAAGCGGCTGCAGCTAGCTTACAGTGCTGCATCCTTACCTGTTGCACCACCAGGGAGGGCCCTCTTCCCTGTCATTCAGCTCTCTGTTGTGGTTTTATATCAACAGGGAAACCTTCCTGACCTCTCTGAGGAGGAAAACACCTACTGTCAGCATTTTTGTGATGATTTTTTGTCACTGAAGAACAAGCCAAGGCAGAAGTGAGTGGCAGTTCACCTGGGACAAAGCACTGTCAGAAGTTTTTAGAATAGCCTCTAATTCTCCTTTATGACATAAACAACAGTTGCAATAAGACGTTTATTTGTGTGGCCGTCTACTTAGCTACCCAGCTAATACAGTAGGATCTGTGAGGACAGGGGCCACATCTGCTTTTGCTCCCTATCAAATCCGTATCAGCTGGCTGGAGCTGGGAACGCAGCAGGTGTTTAATAAACATTCAATCAGAGTAGAAGAATGAGTGCCTAGAAGCGAGGCCAGCAGAATGAATAATTCCAAAGAAAAGATCTCAGCATCTGAGATTAATATTTAATCTTGAATCTAACTCTTCTGTTTCCTTTGATAAAAACCTTTTACTTTTTGGACTCTGTCTTTTTTCAACACTGCCATTGGATTTTAAAGTCGACTTGCTGTGTCCCTCAGTTGGTAAAGACAGGGGGCAAGTGGGCTGAATTCTTTTGAAAAAGAAAATTATTTTGAGCTAATAATTACTTTGAAAAATTCCAAAAAAAAAAAAAAAATCCAGAAGCCCCCAAAGCACTGGACAAATGTCCCAAACCCCTTCTGGTCAAATGTTTCTGTGACATTGAATGTTTTACAAAGGGGGCTTTGTAACAGGGTGGTCCCCAGGAAAAGGGGAGGTTCCAGGTTCCCTGCCCCACCCAGAAGGAGGATGGAGCTGAGCAGAGAAGAGAGGAATCTAGAGAAGGAAGCAGAAGAAGTAGGAAGCAGGATGGAGAGCCAGAAGGAGATCTCAGGAAGCCACATGGAGCAGCAAGCATGTGATGAAAAAACCAGGCCTGTTTCTTGGCCCTGGACTGGGTGAAACAGATGTGGGTGAGAGACCTGTGGGGATGTTGACTATGGCAGCATTTATCTTGATTTTGATACTGTTCTTTTCCTCCCAGACTTGTCTGGCCATTTCTGACCCTTTTCAATGGGTCTTGGCCAGAAGGTGCTTTAGTCTTGTGGAGGCTTTCGGACCTTGCTTTGGGCCAATCCCTTTGGGGTAGACTTACCCACAACGGGATGGGTAACTTCAGGTGTTTGATTTAGAAATTATATTCTTTGTCTTCTGTATTGTGTACTCATTGTATTGAAGTTCCTTTCCATTAAAGCTCTCATGTCTTGTATTGATGCGGCGGATGGCAGAACCTATTTAGAGCAAGCAGTTTAGGGGTTCAGGGGTGCTCCTCTCTCCCTGCCCTGTAACAGATTGACTGACACCAAGTCCTGATATGTAGCAGCTGCTATGCTTGGCTTTCTGATTTTGTAGAAGGATACTTATGAACCTACAAATACAGGTGGGCTCTTCTTTCCAGGAAAGAGCCTGGGTAGAAATGAAGCTGGCATCTTCAGTGGCATGTGCCCAAGCTGAACACTGACAGAGAGTGAGTCCCTCCACTTCTGGCCTGGCAATTTCACAAGGCTCAGAGAAAGCTGTTTACTGGGAGCACATTCTTGGGCAGGAGGTTCAGTTCCTGCTGACAAAAAGGAATGAACACCTGCATTTGCACTGTGCTTACCTTCTGCCTCAAAGGGGCTCACCCAGGTAAAAGTGCACCCCCACTGTGGTCTGGGGGAGGGGCAGAAATACCAGCACAACAAGCAACAAATTTTTTTGCATTAATTAAAATGCCTTTCCCAGGAATATGATAGAACCTCCCTGAGGCCTTTGCATCCAGTATGCAATGTGAACAGGGAATTAAAGCTCTTTTCTGCAGTAATGGGTCTTGCCTGGAGCTCCATGGGTCAGATAAGGAGGGGAAGGGAGGGAAGATAGGGAGGCAGAGACCTGACTCCTCTTCATTTCCCTAGAGTTTAACCCAATTAACTGTTTTACATTTGGGGTTTCATTCAAATCAAAGGCTTCATAGCTTTACCAAAGAAAAAGAGTAGGTTTTGGAACCCACACATTTAGATGGTACAAATAACAACCCAGTACTTACTGTCTTAATTACCTGCATTTTTTAAGCCAAAGTCCCCTGGGCAATTTCTTCTTTGTCCATAAAGATGTTGCTCGATTTCACTAAAGGGTCTATTTTATTCACAAAAATTAAATTCCAACCACTCCAAAAATTTTAGCACGCACTGCTGGGTCTGCCTTCAGCTCCAAATAATGAATATATTCATATATTATTTAGGAGTCATAATGTGCTTTTTGTTTTTTCTCTCCATCTTTTTAATTCTCTGCTTCTCAAGCAGCACACATGAAAATCGCCTGTGGGGCTTGTTAAGTCAAGGATTGCTGGGTCCACCCCCAGAGTTTCGGGTTCAATAGGTCTGGGGTGGAACATGAGATTTTGCATCTCTAATGAGTTCCTAGGTGTCAGCTGCTTCTGCTGGTCTAGGATCTACCCATTAAAAGTCTCATTTTAATTCACAAGAGCCCTGGAAATGGAGTTGTCTAAACATGTAATCTCAGAGTAAAGGCCATTCCAGGGGAACGGGGGAGCCTGGTTGGCACAGTTTCAGGGGAGGGTCCATCGAAAAGACTCCCCCCACTTGATTCAAACTTGAAGCCCCCTCAGGTGCTGGTCAACTGTGCCTGCCACTGTTGAAAAGACACAGTGATTGGGGCGGGGCCCTTCCTGTGCCCGCTTAACTCACGAGAATAGCAGAGAGGGCCTGTAAGAAGGAAATCAGTGGCAATAAAAGAGGAAAAGTGGTTTTTCCTAAGTTGACAGTTGTAAATCAAAGGGTAGTCCCGGAAACTGTTTGCTGTCCTCCAGGTGAACAGTAAAATAAAAAAACAGCTGTGGCAAAAAGCAGACTGCCTGGTTCATGATGAGACAGAAAACGTGCCAAAGTGTGAGGTGCTCATTTGCTGCAGTTTGGGACTCAAATTCAAATGGCACCATGATTCAGCAGAAAGCAGCCAATCAGATTCTTCCTACTTGCATGGCTTTTATTATTTCTTTTGTTCCTCAAACCCATAAATACCGCCCAACCCCCATCCTCAGGGAGACAGATTCTGGAGCTTTGCCTCCAGTCTCCTGCCAGATATCCTTGCATTAAAGAATTTCTTTTCTCAGAAGCTGTTGGTGTGCAATTGGTGTCTGTGTCATTGGGTAGCAGGTCTGTATTTAGCAGCATGCGCAGAATAAATGTCTTCACCGGAGCCAGATTAGGAGGGACTACCTGAAAAGAACTGGGAATCCAAAGAGTTCCTCTAAATCCAAGTCACCCTTTCCTCTCCAGATCTGGCTCTATGGCTAAAAATGTCAACTTTCGGCCCTCCCTGGTGGCGCAGCGGGTTAAAGCACAGCACTGAGAATCTGAAGCCACTTCCGTATGAGTTCGATTCCCGCCTGCCGCCTGCCCCGGAGGAGACCACATGGCGAGCCAGACCTCTCCTGACCCGCCCGCTGCTCCCCTCAGCAGTGTACTTCGTCGATCTGCCTGTTCTGCTCCCCACTCTGTCTCTGGTGAAGCCTCTCACCGCCCCTGAGCCTCTGGCCTGTACCCCAGTTCTGTATGAATAAATAAATAAATCTTTAAAAAAAAAAAATGTCAACTTTCTTCTGGGCATCTTTGTGAGGTGCCTATTCAGCCACCCCTGAATCCTCAAGCCTGCCCTTTCTAAATAGGCTCTGCCATCTGCGCATCAAGACAAAGCATATAAGACCTGTCATGGAAAGGAACTTCAATACAGAGAGACAATGAAATATAGTTTCCAAAGGTACCCATCCCCTCATGGGCAAAAGTCCACCCAAAGCAAGGGCCAAGAGCCTGCCACAAGACTAAAGCACCTTCTGGCCGGGACATACAGAAAAGGGTCAGACTTGGCCAGATAAGTCTGGAAGGAAAAGAGCAAAATCAAAATCAAGATAAAAACTACCATAGTCAACCTCTCCACAGGTCTCTCACCCACATCTGCTTCACCCAGTCCAGGACCAAGAAACTAGAACTGCTTCCTCCCATGTCTCTCTGCCTCACATGCCTCCCTCAGGTCTCCTCCTGGCTCCCCATCCTGCTTCCTCCCTCCTGAGTCTCCTCTCCAGATTCTTCTCCACCCTGATCAGCTCCACCCTCCTTTGGGTGGGGCAGGGATCCTAGAACCTCCCCTTTTCCTGGGGACCGCCCTGTTACACTATACCAACATCCAGAGGGAGATGCTGTCTTAAAACCTGACAACTGAGTGTACTTGGTCCTGGCAGAAGAAGCAAATTGGAAAAAACAGAACTTTGGAAGTTCTTTGCTTGATTCTTTTCCTTTAAAAGAAAAAAAAAGTGCCAGTAGAATTTCAAAAGAGGTTATTTTTCCTAAGGTCATAAAGCCTGTCTGCCTAAAAAGTGGGTGGAAATGTTGGTTCTTCTAAAATAGGGCAGGCCTAAGAACATGAGGACTTGTGTAGGAAGTAGAGCAGTGAAGGAATGATATTCCCATCAACTTCTCCCCAAATTGGAAACCTCAGAGTCAACTTCAACTGGCTGTTCAATGTCCTCAGTCTCTGACAGTGTCCTCATTCTCATTGCCTCTGCCTCCGTTGAATAAAGACTGGAATGGGGGATATCACCAGGGGTGAGCTCTGCCATCTGAGAACTCATTCTCTAAGGCTGAGTGTGCAGGTTTGAATTCAGAGATGGCGTGGGCACATCTCAGTTCACTGAAGCAGCTGCAGTATTCTGCCAAAATGGGGAAAGGAAATAAAAGTTATCTTTGGTAGCCTCCTACCTGCTTTCCCACAACTCTAGCTCCACATTTCCTGAGTAATTACAACAGACAGGGATCATTTTCTGGGGACTCTGAAGAAGGTGCTGTGCATGTTCATGACATGGTGGGACTTCGAGAGAAGTCTCTGTCCTCTTTGTGGCTGGTGCTATCACCCCCTCATTCATTTTTCTGCTCCAAATGAATTGAAACTTTCATTCTACTATCAGATTTTTCATGACCCAACCATGCTCTTTCTTAGGGGTCTTCAGTAGCTGCCTGTTGCCCATGGATTAACAGTCCCACCTTTTCAGCATGGTGTTCATGTTGTTGGCTAGAGCCACTAGCCATTTGTAGTCAAATAGGAGAGATGAGCTTGAGTTAAGAAGGCTAGGTTTACTTAGAAAACTGGTATTCTGGGGAGATGGTAGACTCACTTCTCAAATCATCTTGAATCTTGGGGATTGACTAGGCTTTTTATAAGGGTATCTTGAGTTTCAGCTGGTCTGTATGACAGCTCAGACTCCAGTTAGTTTCCTGTTGTCTTTTTTTTTTTTAAAGATTTATTTATTTGTGCATACAGAACTTGGGTATAGCCAGAGGCTCAGGGGCGGCGAGAGGCTTCACCAGACAGAGTGGGGAGCAGAACAGGCAGATCGATGAAGTACTCTGCTGAGGGGAGCAGCGGGCGGGTCAGGAGAGGTCTGCCATGCCATGTGGTCACCTCGGGGGCAGGCAGGGTTCGAACTCATGTGGAAGTGGCTTTAGCTTCTCAGTGCTATGCTTTAACCCACTGCGCCACCCGGGAGGGCCTGTCTTTTTTTTTTTTTCACATTTTTTGCAAGCTTGTGCTTGGTGCCTATTTGGTGAATAGGTTGTCATGTGGTATCTCCATGGTTCATCTGTCTGCAACAAACCTCAGTGGGGATTTTGGGCTAGGTCCTGGAGTTTTGCTTAACGATTTTTAGGAGAGTTAATTTGTTAATGATTTAAGGGACATTTGTAAATGTTCTAAAGATTATGGTCATGGTCAACTGGGACAGAAGTCTTTTCCCCAATTTGTATTTTGTTTGTGCACTTTCAAAATTACTACAATCCGTCAACCCAACTTGTTCTTTCACTTCTAAATAATCACATTCTCATCCATGAAAGCTATGTCCAAGTCACACCACATCATTTAAAACTACCCACTATTTGAATACTCTGAACTACTTCCTATGACATCTCTTTCTGCAGCCACAGATTTCCCCATCATGTAAAGCCAAGTTCAGGTTCTCTGTGAAAACTTCCTCCAATATAGTGGCTAGAAAATTGATTTCTCTTTCTCTCTCTGATGATCTGGCATTTCTTATTTGTTGTAGACCTACCTTAACTGTGAACATATCCATTAACAAGGACATGCTTAAGAGCACAGCCAGCCCCCCATCCCACTGTCCATGGTCCTGAAAAGTAACTGAAGGCAAGAATAATTGCTTATCCTACTGTCAGGATTAAAATGACCCCTGCCTATATACTTATCAGTACTGTCACTCAGTATTTTCATTTCTTATCTTTGATCAAAGAGTTGAAATTTGAACCTTGCCTCTGAAAAAACTGAAATATGTCATATATTTTAAAATTTATATTGTTGATTTTATGAGCTTAGGACAGTTGTATCCATCCAGCAGTAACAACTTAACCGGCAATGTCTAGGAAATCCAGAGGGAAAGTCCTCCTGTGGCTCTGCCCATTCTGTATTATATTCATGACTCCTAGTAGATCCCCTTGTCTGATCTTACTTCCGTGGTTTAGGGTATGTTTTCTATTCTGGAGCTCACAGTCTTGCTCACTGGAATGAGTACCCATAACATTTTCCTCAGAGTTCCTAGAAAATTATCGCTGGGTAAAATAGCTACTCAGTAAATGTGGAGTTAAATTTTGGGGAGGGAAGGTAGGTGGATACCAAAGACAACCTTCATTTCCTTTCCCCATGTTGGCAGAATATCACAACATGCCTCAGTGAACTAAGTGCCCACGCCATCTCTGAATTCAAACCCACACATTCAGCCTAGAGAATGAGTTCTCAGAAGGCAGAGCTCATCACTGGTTACACCTCCAATTATAGTCCTTATTTCCTTTGGGCCCCAGCCTCAGCAGAGTATATGGATTTCCCTGTAGACAGTTCATCTATTCCTTAATTCAACATGTAAAGATGACTATCACCATGTGTTAGAAACTGGGCCAACTATTGTGGATACATTACTGAAAAAAAAATTGATATTCCTACCAAGTAGTTTCAATATAAATACTGATTACTGTGGGAGTATATATCTGAATAGTAAAACCTAGAATGAAAATTCAGAAAGAAAAAAAAAACTCTCTGAGAAGATACACTTATAAGCAGAAACCTGAAGAAAATGTTAAGGGGAAATCAGCTAATGTAGACTAGATGAAAGAGTGATGACTTAAAGCCCTGAGATTACACTGTCTCTAGAAAGTCTCCCCAGTCCTCCCTGCCCAGAGTTGGGGCCCTAACACCTAAGAGATGTGTCTTTTGAGTTCTCATGCTTACCATATGTCTAGCATCACAGCCCTTACCACCTAATATTTTACAATACTTTTTTTTTAAGATTTATTTATTTGTGCATACAGAACTGGGGTACAGGCCAGAGGCTCAGGGGCGGTGAGAGGCTTCACCAGAGACAGAGTGGGGAGCAGAACAGGCAGATCGATGAAGTACACTGCTAAGGGGAGCAGCGGGCGGGTCAGGAGAGGTCTGCCACACCATGTGGTCACCTCCGGGGCAGGCGGGAATTGAACTCATGTGGAAGCGGCTTTAGATTCTCAGTGCTGTGCTTTAACCTGCTGCGCCACCAGGGAGGGCCACCACCTAATGTTTTAATTGGCTATTTTCTTGTTGTCTGCCCCAAGTCCACAAGATTGAAATTTGAAATCCGCAAGAAAGAACAAGAAAATTGTGTCTTGATCTTACTTGTGTACCTGATACTACAAGTGCCTCTTGCACTTGGCTCATTGCTGGGTATATAGCAATTTAAATAAAAGCCCTGCACACTATCTTACCACTCATCATGGCTGCGTATGACTGCCTGCCACCCATCAGCACCTGGAGCATGATCAAAGCAGGCTCCACAGACAGTCATGGACTCCAAGAAATTATTCCCAGAAAGGATCACTGGGGCTAGTGGGTAACTCTGTATCAACAATCTTCCCCACAAATGGGATAATTCTGAGCTTTATGTCCTATAGCAGGATAAAGCACCACTGGCTCCCACTATGCATTGCTTGAAAATGCTTTGTTGACTGCTCTCCCATTCCTTCCCACTTCTCCACCCTCCTACCAATGTTTCCTGGGATCAAGTCTCATTGTTAGATCCTAGACTCAGGGTTGGCTTCTGGGGGAATCCAAACTAAGGTGGAACTCACCACATATATGCTGAATGACTGAGATCCCTTGTAACTCAGCCTCTGTTTGATCAGGAAAGTTCTTACAAGCTCTCTAGATTTCACCTTTGTCCCCATTCTCCCGTAAAGTGTCCTCCCTGACTTATTAAGTTGTTGCTTAAATCCAGTGACCTATAGAGCACAGAAATTCTGTTTGAGCTGTACTGACTTGTTGAAATGGACCATCCTTGGTCATGGCCCTAACTTAACTGGGACACCATAGAGTCAGGGCCAGGTTCTGGGGAAGATATTCTGACTGCCTCTCTTGACTCCCAAGAACCAAAAATCTGCTTGATTAGCACTGACGTGTTCTATAACCAGAGAAAAACACAGTGCTTTGAATGAGAGGTCATTTTCTGCAGGTCACATCTAACTCTGGGGCCTGTTCCTGCCTCCTGGCTTAAACAGCAGCTCTGGCCTTAGAGAATGGTTACTGACCATTCCAGTGTTCTTCCATAATCCACCAAGTTTATAAATCACTCACATTTACGCAGAACTGTGTTGGCAATTTCTAGTCAATGTGACAATGATACTGGTAACAATGATGGTGATTGCAAGTGTCATTAATTGAGCCCTTCTATTAACTGTGTGCTTCACTTAAACTACCAATGTAAAAGTTACAGATAGTCCCATAAAGTCATTGTATTATCCCTATTTTGCAAACAAGAAAGTTGAGACTTGGAAAAAATTAACTTCTGCTCAAGATTACAGTAGCAATTTGAAGCATTCAACTCACATTCTGAACCCCACATGCAGGTGTTTTGTGCTCTTCAATACAGTTTTTGTCTGTGTGTCTTTGCATATTTATATACTATGTAGAAATATATCTAGATATAGATACTTTATTTCAAGGTAGGAGGATTCAACATGAAGTCACTGATTCACGTGAGCTAGTTTTACTTGAGTACCTACTATGTGGTCAGTACTGCTCTAGGCACTAAAAATACAACAGTAAACAAAACAGGTGTAATTCCTTGCTTTTGTGGTGCTTGTAGTCTAGTGAAATGAAATAAAAAAAATAAGCCTGACATGAAAATCATGTGGCATCTTTCAAGGGATGAATGCTATGGAGGGAAAAAAAGAACTAGGAGCTTAAGGATTCTTGAGAGGGGGTGGAATTTTGCAATATGAGGGAGGACCTCATGGTACATATGAGCAAAATATTAAGAAGGTGCAGTTACCAGGAAGAAGTTTTTTTAGGCAAAGAAAAAAATAAATATAAAGGCCATGAGTCAGGAACATTTACAGCCTGTTTGAGAAATGGCGAGGACATCAGTCTTGTAGCAGGAGTGAGTAAAATGGGTGAAACAGGAAACAAAGTCATTTTGAAAAAATCAGCCCTGCCTTTAAGTGAGAGGAAAAGGATGGGAAGATGTTAAGTAGGAGAGTGATACTCAGGGACTAATATTTCAGTAGGAAAGCTCTGTTTCTTTGATGAGAATTGACTTCAGAGGGCTGAGAGGAAAAGCAAGAAGCCCCATCAAGGAGTCACTGCATCACTGCAGTACTCCAGGGATAATGGGAGTCTCATCCTATGTGTTAGTATGAGGGGAGACAAGGAACAAAGTGAGTCTTTCAAGGGCTGATCTGCTAGAATTTACTAGTAGGTTAGATATGAGGTATGAAAGAATAAAGAGACTCAAGTAGGGCTCCAGGTTTGCTGGGGGGTGGGTATAGAAGGTCCTTAACAAGTACAAAGATGTAGTTGTTAATATCTGAGCTAGAGCATACTACCAGAGGAACATACGGAGACATAAATATCAGAATTTCTAAGTGGCTAATCCTCTCCAGTCTTCTTCTCTCATAATTTCTATGCTTTTTTTTAATTTTTTTTTATTTCATGGGGTGTCAATGGAATATCCTAAAAATCCATAGTAAATTCTTCAGGAAGAATGAATATGTAAATGTCACCAAGGAAATCTCAGAACTGAATAAGAATGAGAGGGAACTTTGCCTGACTAATCAGAATATGAAATTAAACTACATTAAATAAATTCGTATGGCACTAGCACCAGAATACACAAATAGCTCAGTGGAAAAGAATAGAACATCCAAAATATATTCATGTACATTCCAACTTGGTGTATGGGCAAAATCATAGTTTCAGTTGATAGGAGAGAACAGTTTATTCAGTACATTCTGTTGAAGCAATTGACTAATCAATTGGGAAGAACTTTTGAAGCTGGATCCTTACCTTAAGTCACATACAAAAAATTAATTCCAAATGAATCAAAGACCTAAATATAAAACCTAAACCTAAAACTAAAATTCATTAAAGAAAACCTAAGAGGAAATCTTCATGATGTTGGATTTGGCCATGACTTTTTTTTTTATTTAATATTAAAAAAAAATTGGTAAAATGAACTGCTTCCAATAAGAAAACTTAGTCAAAGTACACAATGAACAGAGTGAAAAAAACAATGTATGAAGTAAAGAAAATATTTGTAAGTTAGATTTCTGATAAGGAGTTATCCAGAGTATATAAAGAACTCCTGCAATTCAAAAATGCAAAAATAAAAAAAAATAGCCTGCTGAAAAAAAAAAAAGTGCAAAGGGCTTGAATCTGTTTTCCCAAAGGAGACATACATAAGGTGGCCAATAAGCATATGAAAAGATGCTCATCATTGCTGATCACTGGAAATACAAATTGAAGTTACAGTAAGGTATTACCTCCTGTCCATTAGAACGGTGATCACACAACAGCACAAAACAGAAAATAAGTGTTGGTGAAGTTGTGGAGAAATTGGAATGCTTTGCACTGTTGAAGGGGATGTAAAATACTGAAGCCACTATGGAAAACAGTACAGTGGTTTCTCAAAAACAGAATCAGCATGCAATCTAGCTAACCGCCTCTCGATATATCTCCAAAAGAATTGAAAGCAGGGCCTTGAAGCAATATCTGTACACCCATTTTAGTTACAGCATTATTTATAATAGCCAAAAGGTGGAAACAACACATGTGTTCATTGATTAATGGATAAGAAAAGTAGTTTGTAAATACAATGGAATCTTATTCAGTCTTACAAAGGAAGGAAATTCTGGCACATGCTTTAGCATAGACTACCCTTAAGGACAGTAAGCTGTACCCAAAAGACATATAATGTATAACTTTACTTATCTAAGGTATGAAGAGTAGTCAAGCTCATAGAACCAGAAAGTAGTCTAGTGATTGCCAAGGACTGGAAAAGTGGGTGGCAGGATGTTTTTGTTTAACGGGTACAGACTTCAGCTGTGGAAAAAAAAAATAAAAAAGTCCTGGATGTGGTTACAATTCAGTCTGAATACACTTAAACCAAACAAAAATGGCTGATATGGTAAGTTTTAAGTGTATTTTAACCCAACTAATTTTTAAAATTTTTAAATAAAGTGAAAACCCTTTAATTTACCATACACATTTTTTAAGCTGTGAAGGATTAACAGAACTAAGTGTAAAAAAAAATGACTTTTTTCCCTTAAAAACAGTTGGAGAATGGCCTTGAGAATCTGCTTTATTGCTCTAGTGCTCTAGTAGTTAAAAACTCAATATCCCAAAACTTAGCCTAAAGACAACAAACCTTTATGACCTCAGTTCCTGTGGGTGAGGAAGCTGGGATTGTCTCAGGTGCTGACTTGAGGTCTCCCAGAAGGCTGCAGTCAAATAACATGCCAGAATTGCAACCTAAGGCTTGACTGGGGTGGGAAGATCCATTTCCAAATTTATTCACAAAGTGAATAATCCTCGAATGTGCTTCCAGGCCAGCTCCCATGCCTGTGTGGTCTGCTGCCCTACCTGGGAGCTGGCTCCCCCAGGAGACGCCCAAAGGAGAGAAAGTTCAAGCGCCCAAGAGGAGCCTCCAGCCTTCCTAATTGATCTGTGGTGATTCAGCCCACCACATAGACCCTGTTCTATTTGTTAGAAGCAAATCAACAAGTTCATCCTACATTCAAAGGGAAGGGAGCAGATGAGGACATGAATAGCAGATGTGGGGGTTTGGGGGGATCCTCCTAGAGGCTGTCTACTCTGGGGCCCTTGGAAGTCTTTTCAGAAAGCAATATTCCCACATCTCCACAGTGTTGATCACCACTGGGTAAGACTTGACTATTAAACTCTAGAATAACAGGCAGAATTTATTAAGCATCTAGTTTATGCCTAGTTAATACAAAGATGACGTGGCTTACTCAGAGCTCTGCTTGGGAAGAACTGAATCCGGGTAACAGTTGTGAGCACTGCCAGCATCCGGTCAGGAACTCAGACCACAGACCCCCCAGGCTGGACAGTCCTAGCCAAACCCACCTCGGCCACTTACAAGCCTTGTGACCTTCAAGTAAGTACTCTCTTCTGGGCCTTCATTTGCTACTGTGTGGAAGTGAGAGTAGTGGCTGGTTATATGGAAAATCCATCAATAGACGTAGAAGGACTTAGCACAGCGTGAAGCACAGTTGAGTGCTGTGTTTGTGCGGACTCTTGGTGTGAACCCAGCATAGAGACAGAATCCTTGATTTTCTGTCTACTTTGACATCTTTGTTCTTTTTTCAGAGATCTTATTCACCTTCAGTCTCATATACTTTTACTGTTTTTAGCTACATGGCTTGAAACTCTTTAAAAACAGTGTCTCTCCAAAAGTTAAAATCATCAGTTTGCTTTTTTTTTTTTAAATAAAAATATTTATTTATTGCACAGAAGAATTGGAGTGTGGGCCAGAGGTACAGGAGTGGTGAGAGGATTCACCAGAGACAGAGTGGGGAACAGAGCCCGTCAATCTTCTGAAACACACTGCTGAGGGGAGCAGCAGGAGGGCCAGGAGAGGTCTGCTGTGCCATGTGGGTTATCTCCCTGCTCGGGGATCGAACTCAGGCTGTGGTGGTAGTAGGGTGGAGTCTAAACCCCTAGGCTACCAGGGAGGCCCCAGTTTGCTCTTCCTCCTGTACATTATCTGTGCAGACTTGAACTAAGAATGGGTCTCGAGTGGAGCTCTGGGGAATAAGGACCCCTTGTCCCATGTTCTATAAAACTGGTCTACTAGGACGTGGAGACCCATTCTCCTCCACACCGTCTTTGACACAACCATCCTCTCAAAGGGCAGGTGCACTTGTATCTCTCATTTGTAGAACCTTGTCAGGGATTTATGAAAACATACATGAGTGCTACGATGTCTCCCTGCTGTCAGCGTGCCCATGTACCGCCTTGAAGAATCCTGTCATCTGTTACCCCTTAGGACAAAGTGTTTCTCTTTAAATCGGAATTGGCTTGTAGTGGGAAATCACCGTCAACAGACTCCTTCTCACAAGAGAAGGCTCCCTGAAATCTGTGGCTCTAATGTAGACTCAAGACCGTGCTGATAGTCTGGTATGACTCGATGCTGATGTGGCCACTGCCCTGCAGGCTGGGGCTCAGCTGAAGGTGGTTGGAAGGAGGCTCACCCAGGGAAGTTCACAGTGGAAACCTTTCCAGAAATATTGAGTTTGGAAATAATTGAGTTTGGTTTGTCTGCCCAATAGTGTAATGTGAAGGTTTTCTTTGTTTATATGTGTATCTTTTTTTTTTTTAAGATTTATTTATTTGTGCATACAGAACTGGGGTACAGGCCAGAGGCTCAGGGGCAGCGAGAGGCTTCACCAGAGACAGAGTGGGGAGCAGAACAGGCAGATGGACGAAGTACACTGCTGAGGGGACAGCGGGCGGGTCAGGAGAGGTCTGCCACGCCATGTGGTCTCCTCCGGGGCAGGCGGGAATCAAACTCATGCGGAAGCGGCTTTAGATTCTCAGTGCTGTGCTTTAACCCGCTGCGCCACCAGGGAGGGCCATATATGTATATCTTTTTACATTTATCTGCCTTTATGGAAAGTACATGGGAATTTGCAGTGGACAGGACTGAGGTGCCTGTGCTTTTTTTCCCTGCCAAACAACCCACTGACCTTTAAATAAAATTGTGAATACTGGATCCTTCAATACCTTGTTTGTTGAACAACGGGGTAGTCACAGAAACAGGAAATAGATACTCACCTTTGTACCAAAATAAACTGTAGGAAGGTCAAAGACATGCCTGCAAAGAGGAAACTTGAAGCATTTTAAAAGCCATCATGGAATAGATAATATATTTCTCAATCTGATAGAAAATCCATAAATCAAAGAAACAAACTTTAAGATTTATTTATATAAGCACACAAGAATTGGGGTACAGGCCAGAAGTGCAGGGGTGGGGACAGTGAGAGGATTCACCAGAAACAGAGTGGGGAGCAGAACAGGTAGATCCACAGAAGTACACTGCTGAGGGGAGCAGTGGGTGGGTCAGGAGAGGTCTGCTGTGCCATGTGAGTCAGCAACCTGGTCAAGGATCGAACTCCTGCTGCAGTGGCTGTGGACAGCTTCATAGTGCTGTTGCTTTAACAAGCCTGGTGCTGCCTACGTTGACCACCCCAGGTGATGTTGTTGTTTTTTGGAGTTGTGGCCTTGGAGAGCAGGGTCCTTGGGTTCACTCTGGGAAAGATTTCACTAGAGCTCCCTTTTTACCAGCACTGGCAAGTTCACAGGCACTTCTTCATGACAGAGATGCTGGTTATATTCAAAAGGGTGGGTTTATTATAAGAGGGAGAGAAAAGTAAAGGAAACTTACATAGACACAAAGTGCCAGAAAAGGCTACCCTAAAAGGGACCGATTTGATGAGAGAGACCTGCATGGTGGCAGGAGGCCAGCCTTGAGGAGAGCTGCCTCTGAGGGACAGAGAGTTGGTGAAAAAGAGCACCTGCAGAGGCACGGGTGGGCAGAGGACCGCTGCCCTGTGCCAGTATGGAGACTGCCTTTGTTACAGGACACCCCAGTGTGAACTGGGCTGCCTGTCTGTGAGTCGTCACCCACTCGCTTAAAATTTAGTTGTATACTGCAGGCACACACAAAAAGGTCAATAATGGGTTTATTTACAAAAGGGGAAAGGAAAAGGTAAAACCCAGGGAAAGAGAGAGAGAGATACAAGGTAACTAGAATATTTGACCAGCTCGGCTCCAGTAACACACTGATAGCCACCAGCCAAGCATTCCCGAGAGAGTGTACATAGAAAATGGCCCCCTCTATAGATTCCCCCAAAGTCCCAGAATGCCTGCTTAGCTCCGCCCTTGGGTCCTCGCAGTTCTCTCCTTGGTATTGCTGGGAATTGTAGTTTCCAGTCACTGAAGTAGGGGGTGGAGTCCACAAAACTCTGCAGAGTTCCTTTAGGACAACCTTTCCTCCTAACACCCTCTTCTTTTCGGGAGGGGCTCACTCCTTCATAGAGTGGCTCCTTTGTTGTTGACTTTGAGTAAACTCTGCAGAATTTGAAAGGGCCCAGATTTCTCCATTGGGCTCACCCTCCATGTCTTCACTTTCATGTCTGTGTTCCTGGCACCACCTCCAGCAGTCTGACACCTTCTTAGGTCTTGGGCTCTGTGATCTCAGGCTTTGGTACCTAAGTGTCTTATTTTCTGTAGTTGGGTTAATAACTAGGATAATACGACTACCTCCAGTTCTTGTTACTTAATCAGGTTTCTGGCTGCTCTACAGCTTTCCTATCCTTCTCCTTTATCAGTGGTCAGTCATATTGATCTCATGGACCCCCAAGATGGTGTGATGAGGACACTTCACCTTGGATGTATTTTTCCCAAAACCCAAATCATGAGAAAACACAAGATCAACCCAACTTGAGACAGATTTTATAAAATACTGGCCAAGTTCATGAAAACTGTCACTGTCATGAAGACCAAGCCTAGGAAATTGTCAGAGGCTGGGTGATTAATGAAATATGGCCTCCTGGTTGGTTATGGAACAGGAAAGGGACATCAGGAAAAGAACT
>NW_004567122.1:35400794-35402354 GCF_000260355.1 Condylura cristata | reverse complement strand
TCACCAGAGACAGAGTGGGGAGCAGAACAGGCAGATGAACAAAGTACACTGCTGAGGGGAGCAGTGGGTGAGACAGGAGAGGTCTGCCGTGCCATGTGGTCACCTCCCTGGTGAATTAAAATATCATTAATAAAAATTTTTATTTGGAAAAATTTAGGTTTTAAAGGAGAGTTGCAAAGATAGCTCAGAGAGTCCCTGTACATCCTCACTGAGGAGTTTCATAGTGCTGAGTCTTAATCCCTTGTGCCATTGAGGGAGGCCTCAATGATACAGTTTTCACCTATCAACTTAAAAAGATTAAAAGTTTGATAACATGTTAAAAGTGGTTTAGGAAAACAGTGTTTCAGACATTCTTGGAAAAAGTAAAAGTTGTAACATTTTTGAAGGTCATTTTGGCAATATCTGTTAAAATAACTGAATTTATACTTGGACAAGGGAGTTTTATTTCTTTTTTTTTTTAAAAAGATTTATTTATTTATGCATACAGAACTGGGTTACAGGCCAGAGGAGCAGGGGTGGTGAGAGGCTTCACTAGAGCCAGTGTGGGCAGATTGAGGAAGTATTGGGCAGGTCAGGAGAGGTCTGCTGCACCATGTGGATCACGTCAGAGGCTGGGGATCGAACTCATGCTAAAGCAGTTTGCATACAGTGCTGAACTTTAATCTGTTGTGTCACCAGAGAGATCCCTCAGCAGTTTTATTTCTAGGCACTTACCTGAGAGTTATATTGGCATGCATACAGAACATACAAGATTATCATCATGGCATTTTGTGGTTTTAGCAAAATATTAGGAGTAGCTTTGCACATGAACCTCAATAAATTTTGGCACACATTTTCTTTGGAAAATTTGCAACTGGGAAAAAAAAGTTGAACCTATCTTGTTCAAGCAAATTTAAAATGCCCTAGCATTTTGGTGAATAATATATCATTAGGTACTTAAAAAGAGGGGCTGTATGTGATGTTCTTATATTTTGTTTTCTTTTTATGTGCAGTAAAGCACATCTGGAAGAGTTGATGTAGGGGTGGAGAATACATTTCTCACCCACTCTCTCTGATTTGTTGTACTGTTGGAGTAAATAAATTAATGTCAAAGATAAAGAGAAAAGAATACATTGAATTCATGTAGAGTCTTCACAGATGTAGACCCTAAAGACAAAGGGGCAAAATGAGGGTATATATATATATATCCTGACTTAAGGATGGGATAAAGGCCTGGCACTTTAAAGAGAGAAAGGAATTCGCATGATGTGGAGAAGGGGATTCATCCAACAAAGACCAGGTGTTCACTAGTTACAGGTTTGCCCTACTGTATAGGTAGATTTCTCCAAGAGGAAGATATTTCTGGTAAAAGTTCAAATTTTGGGTAATACCTTCAATTTTCATTTTTCTAGGTATTTAAGAGTAGTAATTTTCCTGTGAATCTTCTGGGTTGTCACTGAACTCAGTTCAAAATAACTCAGTGCCAAAGTCTTAGGGATGCCTGCTCTGGACACATGGGGAGCCCTTTCTTTTATACACAAGCAGTTGAGTTAAAAGAAATATTACTCAGCAATCAAAATA
>NW_004567122.1:35363752-35399469 GCF_000260355.1 Condylura cristata | reverse complement strand
ACCAGGGAGCCTTAGATTCTTATTTGAAATGTATAAATGTGTGCAACCATGAGTGAATGACTATCAGGAAAACTAGGATTTCCCGGACCCCCATCACCACCCGTCACCCTGGAGGGAAGGCTCAAATAGGAGAGAATCTCTGAGTTGCTACCAGGCCCTGCCTTTGCCCCTGTCCTTGGTGTCTTGCTGGAGCCTCTTTGTCCAGGTCCTGGGAGCCAGGACAGACAATTCAATAAGCCCAGAGTTAAGTTTCCCAAAGTGACTGTGGGCAGCCCCTGAATAACCTCTCATGGTTAGCACACAGTTACATAAGCAGAGTGGGCAGTCTTTGAGAAATGTCCAGGACTTGAAGGGGAATTTTCCTTCCCTCCATGAATAGTTTGCTTGCTGCAGTGAAGATATTTTTGGATTTTGGCTGAGTCGGTCGCTCTTTTTGGCTGTGATGCCCCTGGGGAACTCCTGCAGGAGGAGGTAGAGTGGAGGCTGGCCAGGCAGACAGGGCAGAGAGAGTCCTGGTGTCCTGTCTCTTTCTGCAGCTTCTGAGCTGCCATCTCCTGGGCCGTGTGGAGGGGCGGTGCCCCGGGGGCTTCCACAGCAGAGAAAGTGTATCCAGATGAACCCTCCTAGAGAAAGGGCGTCTTCACCACATACTGCCTTTCCACAGGCGCCCCTGACCTCCAGGTCATTCTCCATGGGGAAGTAACTTGCGTCTCTCTGCCTCAGTGTCCTCATCTGTAAAATGGGAATAGTGCCAAAGTAACCTGTTGGAAAGGCTATGCTGAGAATAAAATAAGATCATTTGAACTCTGCCTGGTACCTTGAAAATCTCAGCAAACTTGGTTACTTATTTATCATTTGAAATAAAGGTACATAACATCTAAGAACTAACAAACACCTGGCTATAGCAAAGTACAGTTTGAGATTGAACTTGAGAGCAAGTGTCATTTCAAATTTTTAACCAAAATGGAAGTGTGGGTTTCCAGGCAGAATTAAAGTCCTTTTTATTCCTGTGGTCAATAGCAGGCAGCGTGCCATAAGGAATAAAGCAATCTTTAGATTACACAAGATAGGAGCTGTCTAGCTGGGGAAATTGCTTCCATTCTGTGAGACTCAGCTTTCCAATCTATAACTTGTGGGAAACTATAGTAAAGACTGTAAAAGAGGATTAAATAGGACACAGCTTTATAGTGCTGGGCAAAGACAACGATGGTTATCGATCACTTTGAAAGCCCTGGAAATTTCTAGTTTCATATAGTGGTGACACTCCCCACACCACATCGGTTGATTATACTCAATGGGGTGATCTATGTCACGAGCAGAGCTTTGCCCTTGAAACAATAATGCCATGGTTATTTGTGTTGCTGCTGTTTTTATTCGATAGCCAACAAAATTTGTGAACACCTGCTTTGTGTTAGTTCTTATGTGTGCCGTGAGTAATCCTCCTCCTATCCTCTTGGAGGAGAGGGCACAGGGAGAAACACACAGCTAGTTTTGGATGATGGTATATTTTCTCTATACAGAAAATAAAAGGTGTGATGAGTTAGAGTATCAGAGGGTCATGTCAGAAGAGGACACGCTTCAGCTCTGATGGTGTGCCCAGCGTCAGGCTCTGGAAGAACACAGTTTCTGAATTTGCATGAAAGTGGAGCGGAGTTTTCATAAGCAAGAATTCCTAGTCCTCTTCCTGGGCACATTTTCACATCATGAAGCTAAAACCAGTGCAGTCATTATGGACAGAACAGCCTCTTCCTTTGTGACATAATGACCTGGCTTAGCTCCGCGAGTTCCTTGCGAGCCTGTGATCTGTCTATCCACCACTAGGTGGCAGTGTTCAATAAGAACAAAAGTGGCATTAATTAAAGAGGGCATTTGGGAGTATTAATATTGCAGGCTTCCTAATGAACTTTGGCAAGGAACACTAATTATGGCTATCCTTTCTGATGACTGTGCAGGATCCCTGGCCTTGGGACAGTGATCATTTTCTTCCAGATCACCTTTCATTTTCTATATGAAATTGATCTTTTTAAATACATTTCATTGAAGTAGCATTGCATTATATGTTATGTAAGTTATGCAGCATTATTAAACTACATCTGTATACTCGTTAGTTCTCCACTAAAAATCCAATTATAGCCTTTACCCTACAATTCACCCTTTTTTACTCGATGAAATTGATACTGGTTTTGACTGTTATAAAGGAATATGCATGTTTAGGAACTCTACAAAGACATTTACAAGTTGTAATATATTGCACTGATGCTCCAGCTTTGCAGTGAGTCATGTTATTCTCCTTCATAATAATAAATCTGACGACTAGGGTGTAGCAGCAGCCGGTTCGTGACAATACTGGGTTCAAGTTTGGTCCAAGGTCAAAGTCTAGCTAACAGTAACCCTCATCTGCTCTGTATTTTAAGAATTATTATTAAAATGTATTGTTGAAGCAGAGCAAATGTTTCCCATACTCAGGTATCATGTTCTTGCCCATACATTACAAATACTGATATTTTCTTTTTTGTTTGTTTATTTAAAGATTTCTATATTTATGCATACAGAACTGGGGTACAGGCCAGAGGTGTGGGGACAGTGAGAGGCTTCACCAGAGACAGTGGGGAGCAGAACAGGCAGATGGACAAAGTACACTGCTGAGGGGAGCGGCGGGCAGGTCAGGAGAGGTCTGCCACGCCATGTGGATCCCTCCGGGGCAGGCAGGGATCGAACTTATGCAGAAGTGGCTTAAGCTTCTTTGTGCTGTGCTTTAGCCCGCTGCACCACCAGGGAGGGCCCAGCACTTTCTTTTTATAGATGAAGCTGCTGCCTGAGGTCCTGTGTGGTCCCCCAGAACCATGCTGGACATCCCAGCTGCTTTCCCCTCATCCTGCTCATCAGCGCCTGCTCATCAAAGAGAAGCTCCAAGTCCTAACAAAGTTCATGGTCATAAAATTCAAAGAATTCTTTACTTGCTATGAGCTATGAGCGGATGCTGACAGATTAACATTTATGCTTAATATTTCTTTTGCTTGAAGGCAGAGACCATCGTTTTGTCTCTGAATGAATGACTGTGAGTAGGAGGTGAGTAGGAGTACAGTTTAAGATGCTTTGGCTTGTGGTCACACCTGTGCCGTACCTGTAGGTGATGAGTTACTAGAACAAGGAGGCAAGTTGCAACCTGGTCCAAACACTTGCTTTGGAAATACACATGGGGACACTGGGGTCCAGAAAGGTGTAACTTCTCAGCTACCCAACTAGTTGATGGCCAGGTCAGGCCTGGGTTCAAACAGGACCCTGCAGCAATGCTCTTCAAAGTATAGGAGACTGAATCTAGACCAAAGACCTGTTCACAGTGGGCTCTCGAAACCGCTCCTACAAGATTAAGTATACCTGGGGACCACCGAGTCCACGAATTGGACAAATTGTGACACACTTGCCAGAACCTCTTATATGCTAATATTTACCATGACTCTTTGGAAAGGAATCTGAATGTTTTCAGTTGAGCAAAATTATTTGACTGCAAGCTTTTTTTTCTACCACACCCATTAACAGCTCAAGTAAGGGTCCATGTTTAAAAGCATCTCATGGACTTAATTTTGGGGAGCAAATGTTGCAAGGGCTTCCAGGAACTATGGACAAGCCAAAGGCATCCTTGAGAACCGCACCCATCTATAATAGTTGAGGGTTCTTTGTGGAAAGTGTGCCTGATCACGCCTCATAAAAGAAAAGGTGACCTGAAGAAAAGAAAATCAAAAGTAACATATTATTTTTTTTTGCAAAACTTTGCAAATGAGAGTGGAAAGCCCAGGCTGTATGGATGACTCTTTTTATAAGACAGTTCCTTACACCATATTTTGGAAATCAGTGATGACAATGTGACTTCAGGACAATAAGTTAGAAAATTAGTGTCATTCAGTAAAGCAAGAACTTGGGCCTTGTGTTAGTAGGGTGATTGTTTGCAAAGTAATCTTCAGACTCTTTAAAATAGGAATAAGAACATTATGTAAAACTTGAGATAACATTACATATGCAAAAAAATGGAGAAAAAAATGTAAAGGTGCCATCTTCGTTCATGATGCACCAGCTGAGAGGGGAAATGGGACTCCAAGAAAATGGGTCAGTAACAAAATGTGCTCATTTAAATGTTTCACAAAGTGAAAGGCTAAGAAAGAGCAGAGTAAGGGGAGAACTACCTGGCTGAGGAATTCAGAGTCAGTGAGGCAGGGAGAGAGGGATGGGTCCCTCTCTGATGGATCCCAACTCCATTTGCTACATGGACAAGTTCTGAGGAGAGAATGTATGAGGTACTGTCACGGCAACCTTCGATAGGATATCAAACTGAGGCTTAACGCACAAGCCTTAGTGAAGAGAGCAAGACTCATGCAGGTAATGGATGTCTGCTCATCACCACTACACAGGGTCGTTGTAAAGACTCCTAAGAAATGCCCCTAAACGGGGACTCATAGAATGCATGGGTTTAGCTCACTTTATACAGTATGTTCTTGAATAACTGCCCTGATCTTCCTTGGACACACTGAATGTTCTCTTGTGAAATTGCATCATCACATCAAAGATGAATCAGCGCAGGGAAGGGCCCAGCTGTGGCCTGCCCATCAGAGCCGATCTTCTCCTTTCAATTCGGCTGAGAACATCTGAGTGTTCGTGGCCAGGTGCTTAGTCACCTCGATGGAAAACCAAAGGGAGCAGTCTGGTGGTAGATGAAGTATGGTAGCCTAACAGAAATGGGTTAAGGTCATAGAGGTCTGAGATCAAATCCCAGCCCTGCACTGTCCCTTTGACAAGTTGCTTAACATCAATGGAAAATAGTGATCTGATCAAATAAAGCTATGCTTGTAATTCTGGAACAGGGTCTCTTGGTATCCAACTAGTAGTGGCTTCAAAGAATTTAAACTTTAGATTTTTTTTGTAGCCTTGAAGTTCCCTGTCTTTTCACTGACTTACTGGCATACATGCATGCACTCACACTTTGCTGGAACTTTCTTCTTCCTCCTGAAAAACACGGCAAGAGAAGTATTGGCAGAGAAGTGAAGAGAAAGGAATGGAGAAAGGTTGTTACAAGCAAAGTCCTGACCCAAAGGGGCCAACAGGCCTAATGTTCCTTTCATCCCAAGTGCTTCTAGGACTCAGACACAAGTGGAAAGAAGCGCCCTCACTTTGTGCAGCTGTCTAAGAACAAGTTAAAGCAAAAAAACCTAGAATGGGAGTCTGGAAAGTGGGAGGGAATTGACTGACTTTTCTCCTTAAAGCTTACAGCTGTCTAAGCAAACAAATCCCAAAATAACTGAGTAACTTTTGCCAGTTTTTTTCCTAAAACATCTCAGATGGTGACTCCACTATTGATTCTATTCTCTAGAGAAATGCAGGCAATGATCAAAAATTGCCAGAGCTTCAATGGGTCACAGACCAGAGCATTTTACTAACTGAACCACCAAAAGAAATCTTTTTTTTTTTTTTTTTTTTTTTTGGTCAGCCTTCATTTTGTACATTTTCCATCTCAGTTGTAATCCCCATTGGCTTCCCACCACCAATTTGCCCATGTGCTATGGGGTAGCATCACCATGCCCTCTTCCCACCTGTTTTTATCCCATTCCCCTTTCTACCCCCCATACCATGTCTCTGGTTTATAGTTGTCCATTATTCTCATTGTTATTTATTACATTTGTTTCTCTCCCCCCCCCCCTTTTCTCTTTCCCCTGATCCCTGCTGCTCCTGCTATGAGTGAAAACATCCAATATTTTTCCTTTTCTTTCTGGCTTATTTCACTAAGCATGATCCCTTCCAGTTCCATCCATGTTGCTGCAAAAGGCATGAGTTTATCTTTTCGATTGTTGAGTAATATTCCATTGTGTATATGTACCACATATTTTTAATACAGGCATCTGTTTTTGGGCATTTGGGCTGTTTTCATATCTTTCCAATTGTGAATAAAGCCGCAATAAACATGGGGGTGCAGGTATCCTTTTGAATCGATGTTGTGTCCTTTGGGTAGGTACCTAGGAGTGGGACTGCTGGGTCATATGGAAGCTCCAATTTTAGCAGCTTGAGAAACCTCCAAACAGCTTTCCATAGTGGTTATGCCAGTTTACATTCCCAAAACCCTTTTGATTTGCAACTCATTTTCTTAGTCCTCGCTGGGGAACTAATGTCTTAATGGTTGTGGATTCAAAGGTTGCCAAGTCTGTCCAGTACTGATATAAAGACGTTTGGTTGGAAACTATCTGTAGGTATAAACCAAATCATATTTTTTTATCTTTAACGTGGGTTTTCAATGAACTTTTCATATAGGAAGTACATCCTCACAGAACTATGATTTAAAAGGTGATTCATAAAGACTAAGTGTTTAATAATCACATGCAAAAGAGTTCAAGTTCAGTAATCACAGGAATTAAAATAATAAGGGGGTGATAACTTTCACTGGTCCCATAGGCAAAGGTTAGCACCAAAGTGATACTTGAAGTTGTCAAAGATGGAGCAAAGTAGATAATTTGTTTTGGTGAGACATACATGGACACAGCTTTTCTAAAGAGCAGCTCAGTAATAAGTCATCTCAGTTGTCAATGTGCTACTCTTTCACTCAGAAATCCCACTTAAATTTCATGTTAAGTTGACAATAATGGAACAAAAGAAGACTTAACTTA
Organism: Condylura cristata; assembly: GCF_000260355.1. Taxonomy (NCBI): domain Eukaryota; kingdom Metazoa; phylum Chordata; class Mammalia; order Eulipotyphla; family Talpidae; genus Condylura; species Condylura cristata. Next base: position 35,392,822 of record NW_004567122.1, on the reverse strand, counting down.
TGTGAGTGATATCACAGCCCTCCCTCTCCATGAGCTTTTTTTGTTCAGTGATTTTTGAATCATCCAAATGCCTAGGCAGAAAAGACTCATAAAATGATGGCATAGCCACATAATGGGATACTCCGCAGGCTTCAAGAAATCATGATGTAAATACACAACCACCACTAATTAAACAACCCCCCCAAAAATGTGAATAGTTAGTATTCTTTAGATGACGCCAATTAACAGCAAAACTGTAACTTCACTCTGTGTACCTGAAGCCAAAATCCAGACAGTTGTAAAAAGTGGTTGTCCTTTGTTGTCTCTGCTTGGTGGGAAAGAATTATATTTCCTTACTTCTTTATCTGTGTTGTTGGAATTTTTATGAGGAGGTTATATTGCTTTTATATTTAAAAAAATAAGCAAATAAGGTAAAAAAAAATAGCATAAAGCAATGATTTGGGGTAGAGAGTTACCACACTCCAATGAGAAGGGTCTTAGGCTTCAATGTGCTAGAAAAAGAAGGTATTGTTTGCTAGGTTAAGAGCGTTCCTAGGTATCTTACTTAAAAATGAGAACTTGTCATGTGGGTTTCGGCTGCTGCCTCGCTGACTGGGTGTGCCACCTCAGAGCCTGTCTGCTTTCTTTAGATCTGTCTCCTTCCTGGGCGGTTCCACTCGGGTCTCATGGCTTTCCATTCTAATGACGGTCCTTCTCCTTTGTTCTGCTCAGAACCTGGGTGATTTTTATGTCAAAAAGCCTGTGGTTTTTTTTTTTTTTAAATGACTTATTTATTTATGCATACAAGAACTGGGGACAGGCCAGTGGTGCAGGGGATAAGATGATTCACCAGAGACAGAGTGGGGAGCAGAACAGGTGCTGAGGGGAGCAGTGGGTGAGACACGAGAGGTCTGCTGCACCCTGTGGGTCAGCTCCCTGGTCAGAGATTGAACTTGTGCTGCAGTGGCTGGCGGTAGCTTGATAGCCCTGAGACTCTAACCTCTACTCCGCCAGGGAGGCCTGGAGGGATTTAAAATTATACAGCCCTTTAAAATTGATCATGATATTTCTCTGCTTGGAGGAACCGTGGCTCCTCCATGGCTTTTCAGGATTCAAATCCTTAGCTTGAGAAATACCACCTGGCTCCCTTTGACCTCCTGTGCTCTCTCATTCTTTTCTCCTCTCCACCCCCACATACCACACCTCCCCTTTAGTCCTCCTTCTTCCCTGGTTCTTCCTCAGTAAGTCAGCTGGTTTACCATTCCAAGTGTCCCTCTACTACAGGGCACCCCAAATCTGTTTTAGAACAAAATCTGTTACAGGGCTCCCCAAATATGTTAGAGGACAGGGGGAGGGGGCACTCCTGAAGTCCCCAAACCTGCCTGCTCTAAGTGGGTTCTGCCATCCACCGCAACAAGACAAAACATATATTAACTTTAATGAAAAAGGGACTTTAATACAGTGAATATGCAATAAGGAACACAAAGAATATAACTTCTAAATCAAACACCTGAAGTTACCCATCCCCTCGTGGGCAAAAGACAACCCAAAAGGGATTGGCCCAAAGCAAGGCCTGAAAGCTGCCACACGACTAAAGCACCTTCTGGCTGGGACCCATGGAAAAGGGTCAGAAATGGCCAGACAAATCTGGGAGGAAAAGAGCAAAATCATAATCAATATAAACACTGCCATAGTCACCTCCCTACAGGTCTCTCACCCACATCTGCCTTAACCAGTCCATGGCCAGGAGACAAGCCCGGTTTCTTCATCACATGCTTGCTGCTCCATGTGGCTTCCTCAGGTCTCCTCCTTCTCCATCCAGCTTCCTTCCTTTCTTTCTCCTCCTCATTCCTCTGCTCAGCTCCACCCTCCTTCTGGATGGGGCAGGGAACCTGGAACTTCCCCTTTTCCTAGGGACCACCCTGTTACACCTCCAGCCAGATTGGAAAGCTCTTCAAAGAACCATCACTATCATCACAACTCATTCACAAGGCTTCAGTTTTTCTGTTCCTCAGTCCTCTCTCCCTACCCTTTCCTTCCCTTGTGAACACCTCCTGGTGCTTGAGCTTCCCGTCCCCTGTTCAAGCCCTGCCTTCAAGTGCTGGAAGTCTTTCCATTGTCCTCTTGTCCCTGCCCAGCTGACTTAGCCCCTCCCCACACCCCCATGCTTCCGCACAGCCACACAACTATTTACTCTCGCATGCATACATAATGTTTATGCTCCCACTGTCTACCAGACCCTGGGCTCAGGGCTGGGGGAGAGAGAGCAAGCACATTGAGGCCAAGAACCTGTTCCATGGAGTTCCCAGCACACATGACACCTGTGTACAGTCCCTGGCTCCTCCCCAATTAACTCCACCACCAGGCTAAGCCCCTGGAGATCAGGCACCCTGACTTAGTCTACCTTGATTTTGCAGTTCCAGAAAAGAAACTTCAGACACTCCGTTAGCATGTATCTATTTCTGGATAGTTAGATGAAGAATTAATACCAAGAAGACATGTTAGGGAGGTAGGGTTTGACCGTTTGCTGTATGATTGTTTAATTACCAGATTCTGCTTGAGCTACTTTGCTCTTAGGATTGCTTGTCTGCTCTGCTCTCCCTCAGAACCAAAATGCAGACTTGAATAACTTAGTATATTTTACTGGACGTTTGTTAAAATACCTTGGAAGTGTTGGATTTAACTGTACTAAGATGGCTATGTAAAAAGAAAATGCAAAATTGGAAGAAAGTTTAAATAGTAACTCAACAGCCATTGTGAAACACTCAGACCTACATCCAATCACTCATTAACTGACTGGTTTTTGGCCAATAGTCTACCTTCTCTGTGCCTTGGTTTCCTCAGCTCTGACATAATAGCACCCTCTGTAGAAGGCTGGGAAGTTCAGATGAGCTAGAGGGAACTTGACTCACAAAAGTTTGGATGTGAGGATGATCGTGTCCTTGTAGTTAATTATTTGAAGCAAAGGGCTGGGGATGAGTTAGGTGCTGACATACTGTGACCTTCGGTGTCAGGAGGGGCTGATTTGCATTCTGCCTCCGCTATTTATGACTAGGTGTTTCAGGGCAATTTACTTAACCTCTGAAGCACGGTCTTTGTCTAAATGGGATTACATCACAGAAATCTTGTGAGGAGAAATGAAAATCACAAATAGAAAGATATAGAACGACTGATAGGCATGTGGAAAGTGACGGATAAATATTAGCTTTTACTAGTTTTGATAATAACAAATAAAAAGGCTAACAGCATACCTGTACATTCCTTGTTTCTCTGAAGAGAGACATATATCACATCTGGGAAGAGTTTCCATTCACAGATGGACCAGGTGATATTCCCTGCAAAACCAAATGACAACATCACTAGGCTTAAGGCTTTGAAATGATCAAGATTCTGTTTAACAGAGCGAAGGGCCTGTAAAGACACAGCTAAAGGTAGACACAGGCAACCTGGCGAATGGCTGGCTTTCAGAGATGGCTGGAGTGTGAAGGGGAGGGGCTCTCGGAGATTGGTGTCCAGTGGTCTCTGCTGTCATAGCCAAGCAACTCTGTATATTGGTTGTTTGAGTTAGTGTCTTGGCACCAACATTTGGGGAAAGAAAAGCAATAAAAGTGATGTTTGATGATCAACTGCTACTTCCCCAAGTATTTGTCCTTGTGTCCCAGTCCCCAGATCACTATATTTTGAGCAGCTACAGAACATTTGACTTGCAATCAATGCAGGGATTGGGGATGGGATCCAGCCTTCCCTTCAGGCTCCCTGAGCACCTTGTGGGGTGAGATGAGCATCATTGAGAAGGAAGATTAGAGAACAGGACAGCGCTCCTTGTGTTTCCCTGCCTGTTGCTACCCCCACCCGCCACCCCCGCCCCCCAGCCCACTGCTTTTTGCACAAATTAGAAACACATTGTTTCAGGATTGTTTGCTGCTATATGTCAGAAAATTAATGCAATTAAACCATGATGGCTATGTGATCGGCGCCTCCATGGCTACCATTGTCCCAACTTGATCTGCAAGAGTCAAACCTTGGAGGATGCTCTTGTTTGCTTGTATCCCATCCCCCAGCATCTGCTGAGTTTTTACTTCTCTCTGAAAACTCAACTTCAGCAGTCTTTGGAGAAGCCACTGCTAACCCCCTCCCCACTGTAAGTGCAATCCTGGCCCTTCCCCCCACCCCTCACAGACATGCACATTCGCTCAGAGCCTGAACACTGAAGTGGGTAAAGTCCTGCTGATTGCAGTTAGGTGATTACGTGAATGTGTCCCATTTTAGTGGCAGAGCTTCTACTACAGAGCTTCTACTGGGCGCTTGTGGGAATAGACTTCTGGGTCCCAGTCCTCCTCTCCTGAATCCAAACTGCTGGGTGCAGGGCTTAGGATGCTGCATTTTTAAAGTAAGACTGAACTGGGGCGGCTGATGTCTGCTCACCTTATTTTGAATAATTGAATTTTTATATATTTTTTACATCATTGTTCATTTTATTTTTACAGTGTTTTGCTTTGTTTTCTCAGATGTAGCCCTCATAGAATTCCACCACCAGTTCACAGCACAAGGGAATATGACTTAAGTTTACTTTTCTAAGGAGCAGGGCACGGATTTGCCACAGGCAGTGAGGTGCTGGGCTTTGTGCTTTACTTGAAGAGAGTTGCTGGTCATATCTTCTTAGTGAGAAAAGTCTGTTAATCCCCAAAGTCTGTTAATCCCCACATGTCATCAACTCTGGGTTTTATGCTTACATGTCTATGTTGTATTCTGGAAAGGTCAACTCTCAAGTCTGTGAAATGTGTGTGCACACTCGTGTGTGTGCGTGTGTGTGTTACTCCCCAAAGTTTGTGGTGGGAGGGTAGATGGAAGAGTTAAAGAGCGGAATGAAGAGGATGCTAAGTTTGAAGTGATTATTTAAAAAATAAGCATGATGACAATAACCTGAGTTACTTGAAAAGCTAATGGACTGAGTTGGACATATTTTTCTTTTCAAGATGAAAAGAGTAGTCTTTAGTCAAATACAGGTTGATAAAATCATGAGCAAGCCCTTTGGAGGAGGGATCAGGACAATTAATTTTCTATGATGACAGATCCACATAGTTGTGAATCTGATAGGCAAATGCAAAGCACAAGTCAAGCACTCACACAGAGGCTTTCATTCACCGGGTTAAAGTGTCTAGGAGAAGAAACTGCAAGGACCTTGCAGTGATGAGCATGGAAAGTTTTGAACAAATACATGCAACTTCAATACCACAAAACAGGTTTTACTGGAATGAATTAAATCTTTTGTAAATTCTGAAGAATGCATGCCATCTGCCTTTGACTGAGTTCCAGTGACCATTGATGTAGAGCTCAGTTTTCCAGGTCTCTTTAAAAGATGACTAGTGTCAATGTTACCCAAAGAGTGAGCAGATACTGGAACAGAATCCTTAACCTTTCCCAGGTAGAAGTAAATCGGAGTTCTTGTACTCTGAGGGCAAAGTTCTTTGTTCCAAATAACCTTGCGTTGAGTTTCCGAAGAGAATAATTTCTGAAGGTTTATCTTACAAACTTCAGTAATCCCACTTCTAGGGATCAACCTGAAGAATATAAAAATCCTAATTCAGAGGAATGTACACACCCCTGAATTCATTGCAGCATGCTTTGTTGTAGTTAAGTTATGGAAACAACCTAAATGTCCATCAGTGGATGACTGGATAAAGAAACTGATGTGTAGACACAGTGGAATACTATTCAGCTATAAAAAGGGGCCCTTTGCCATCTGCTATAACATAAATGGAACTTGAGGTTGATAATGCTAAGTGAAGTAAGTCAGAAGGAAAAGTCAAATACAGGTGAGCTCATTCACATGAGAATGAATGAATGAATATAGAAAAATAAGACAAAGGAACAGACAAAATGAAACCAAACAAACCCTAGACTGTAGAGTTGAGGCTACTAGAGGGAATAGTGGGGATAAGGAATAAAGGAGTGAGGGGGCCCAATGGACTATGGTGCCTTAGTGGTAGGTGTCGTGTGGTGGCACATATCTGAAGAGGTGTGAACCTACACCTGTGAGTCACAATGTTGTAAACCGGTGTTAACCCAATTTAAAGAAATTACAATTTTTAGAAGAAATTATTTAGCAAGTATTTATTGAATGGCTTTATTACCACAGGAAACATACTGCTAAGGGATGGAATGCTTTGCATTTTATCTGAGGGTGCAGAACTCACGACTTGATTAGATAACAATTTTAAGCATTGCATAACTGAGTGCTGTGTATCACTGATTTACTACTTCAACTGTGGCCTGAGGAGATCTGTAGCTTTGATCTTAACATATGGGGGACAGTCAGACTTGCTGAGTCAGCATCTGCAATTTAACAAAATCCCTAGTGGTTTATATGCACATTTAAAACCTACCAGTGGGTGCTTGGATTGATATTGAACTGGATGCATAAGAATTACTGAGGCTTTTTAATTATTCTCATTTCTAGGCTTCAGCCCTAATCTGTTATGTTTTAGCATCATGCTAAGAGTCTGAGCTCCCGAGAAGACTGAGTAGGTTTAAATTATGGTTTTGCCTTTTACTGTGTTAACAACTAAACAATTCTGCCTGGCTAGTTCTGCTGCCTCATCCACGAAAGAGGGACTTTGGCAAAACTATTGATGGGTAGGGGGAAGATATTTCTTATGGCTCTTGGCATATAGAAAGCAATAGAAGAAAAATTGTGTTCTAATGATCAACAACATTTGGAAACCATCACACCGTGGTTATGTACCCACCTTATTTTATTAATTACAACACAGGTTTCCTTGGCTAACAGCTGAGTGAAGGAACAAGTGTCTTGTTGCCACCATACCCTTGACACATACACACCCGTATCACATGTAACAGGTGTTTCTCTGCAGATCTGAAACCTTTTCCAAACACATCCATTTTCCGAAGATCCAACAGATTTACTGTCTTAAGAGCTACTCAGACATCATTTCAACGTTGATCATTTCATACGAGCAGAGCACTATTTTTGTGAAAGTATCCTTATACACTCAGCGGCCCTAGAGAATTCATGCCAACCAGAAACCTTCCAGATGGAGTGGGTATCCAGAGGAGGGAGAAAAATTGACCTCATTTAGCTCCCCAACTTGAAAGAAACGCTCTCCTGGTAAAGCTGAGCGACGTGATCTTTCCTCTTCAGGACACAGTGATGTAACATGATATTTACTAGGAAAAGAAAATTGCCCACACACATACCTTGGTCCACCCCACAGATACCAATTAGCAGGATTCATCCCTTAATTTAGAAATACCAGTGACCTCAATTCTTCCTTAGTGGCTTACCAAGCTAGGTGACGTTATTTAGCAAAGCTCCTGCAGGTCTGTCCTCACACGTCTCTAGCTTTGAGAGTCTTGTTAAGCTACCCATATTTGTCCTTAGATATGTGTGGTCTTTCATGGGCATTTGTCAGTGTGTAGCTGTTGTTGTTCAAGCCTGTTTTGAAGAGGTAAATGTGAATAATGACTACTACATGGGGTTATTTTAAAATTTGTGAAGCTGGCATTGGCCGAAGAGGTCAGGGTCACATTTAACACCAGCGAAGCACACGTACATGACAGTCATCCTCCCAGATCCCTCATTTACTTGGGATCTCATTTCCTTTCTCCAGTTCACCAAATCTAATTTTCTATTACTTTATTATTTAAATGACATGATTTATTTGGCCAACTCATTTAAAAGCTCAGCAGTCCTTATGGCTTTTCCTACCTACATGGTGTGAAGTTCCCCTCAGTTAAGAGTAAAAGGTTTGCTCAGTGGCAAGGTATACCAACCTGCTAGCTCCAGATGTTCCCAGTATTCCCTGGAAGATAAAGCTGTACCCTAATGCTTTTGGTAACAGTTTGCAAAAGAGAATACTATATTTTAGAACTATAATATATAACAAATGTAAATATAGCCAATGTAATTATATCCATGTAAACATGCCTCTTTTTTTTCCTTTTTTTTTTAAGATTTATTTATTTGTGCATACAGAACTTGGGTACAGGCCAGAGGCTCAGGGGTGGTGAGAGCCTTCACCAGAGACAGAGTGGAGAACAGAACAGGCAGATCGATGAAGTACACTGCTGAGGGGAGCAGCGGGCGGGTCAGGAGAGGTCTGCTGCGCCATAAACATGCCTCTCTTTAAGTGCTTTTCATGTATTTTGTACATTTTCAAAAAAAGATTTACTTATGCATACAGAACTGGGGTACAGGTCAGCAGTGCAGGGGTGGTGAGAGGATTCACCAGAGACAGAGTGGGGAGCAGAACAGACAGATCGACAAAGTACACTGCTGAGGGGAGCAGCGGGCGGGTCAGGAGAGGTCTGCTGCACCATAAGGGTCGCCTCCGGGGTGGGGATCGAACTCATGTTGAAGTGACTTCAGCTTCTTAGTGCTGTGCTTTAACCTGCTGCGCCTCCAGGGAAGGCCCTTGTACATATTTTTAATGCAACCACTCTCGGACAAGTAAATGAAGGATGTCACTTCTTTATCAGAAGCCATATTATAGGTAAATTCATAACTCATACTTTTATTCACGTGTGCATTCTTGAACAGCTCTTATATTTTCTGAGCCATGATTCAGTAATCGGTTTTGATGAGTAGAAAGGCATACAAATGGAGCTTGCTTTTTGGCTTTTGGTTTAGAAAGCCACATCTTTTATATATATTTATTATTATTTCATGTACATTTCACCTCTTCGTTCAGGTATTGGTTTTATTTTGAGTGTTTGTGGTGGCACAATCCAAATTTACTGGGATTAAGGTCCTCGACCCCTCCTCAAATTCTCTTTTGGCTTCTATCCACTTTAGGTGGCAACGTTATATCTGAAGTGGGTAACCACTTTCTCATCTTGTGACACACATACCTGACAGCCGAGGTTAGTCAGGTACTCTCATTCTCTCACATTCTGTCGACTAACCCCCCGAACCCCACCATGATCTACCACCAGTCCTGATGGCACACTGCTCATACCATTGTACCCTGTGGGGGGTTTCAACTTTCAGCAACAGTAGCCAACTCTGGCCAACTTCAGCAAAACAGGAAACTGTTGACAAAACATGGGCAATTCAGCAAATTGGAAATTTGGCCAAGAAAGGGCAGACATCAGAGTAGTAGTTCAGGCACTGGATATTGAACTGTCTCATTTGCATGCTGTTCTGAATGACTCAGGCCCAACCTTATTTTTTTCTGCCCTTGCATTGTTCAACTCAAGGTCCAAAGTCTTGCAAGAGAAAACCTGATTATCTTAGCTTGGACCACATATAAGGTGTCTTGACTGACAGTCTCACTAATATCAGACTGGTGAAGGAAATATGCCCCCTCAGATAGCTGTTGACAGGGGGATGAGTCACATGCCCTTCCTGGCATTTCCTAGTTTATAGGATATAAATGGTAAGTGTAGGAAAATGTAGCCACTCTAAACAGGATAAAAAATAAGATAAAAAAAAGGCAAGAAAGGAAAGGAGAATTAATGACTTCTTTTTCCATGGAAATATAATAAACATCATGATAATATTTTCAGTTTACTCAGGTAGGCAGAGTTCTATCTATGGAACTTCAGAATTAGCAGAGTACTAAAGACAATAGATTTTAGTGATTCTCAAATGCTGGAATGGGCTACTTCTACAGAGTTACCAAGGAGCTTTAAAAATACGTAGCTCTCTGGGCCCTCCCTGGTGGCGCAGTGGGTTAAAGCACTGCACTAAGAAGCTTAAGCCAATTCCGCATGAGTTCGATCCCTGCCTGCCCTGGAGGAGATCCACATGGCGTGGCAGACCTCTCCTGACCCGCCTGCTGTTCCCCTCAGCAGTGTACTTCGATCTGCCTGCTCTGCTCCCCACTCTGTTCCTGGTGAATCCTCTCACCCTCCACATGTCTGGCCTGTACCCCAGTTCTGTATGAATAAATAAATCTTTAAAAAAAAAAATACGTAGCTCTGGACCCTCCCTGGTGGTGTAATGGGTTAGGACTCAGCACTGCAAGCTCGCCACAAACACTTCAGTGCTAGTTAGTTCCCCGGCCTGGAGGTGACCCACATGGCACAGCAGACCTCTCCTGTCTCACCTGCTGCTCCCCTCAGCAGTGTACTTCATCAATCTGCCTGTTCTGCTCCCCACTCTGTGTCTGGTGAATCCTGTCACCACCCCTGCAACTCTGGCCTGTACTGCATAAATAAATCTTTATATATATATATATATATATATATATATATATATATATATACACACACACACATATATATATATGTATGTATATATATATATGTATATATATAGTTCTTCCTGAGTCCTGCTTTCAGTCATGTCCTATTTGAATCTGGATTTGTCGCAATAAATTTAAGGACTGCCAAGTTGGTGAGTAAGGACCTGAGATCAAAAGACCATTCTTCCAGGCCTTGCAGTCATGGAGAATCTCAAATTTCAATTTTCAACCTTATCACTCCATGAGCATGTATATGATTAAAGAATACAGTCCTAGGATTGAAAGATGACAGCATGCATAGTTTTAAATGAGGTAGCCTTGCTGCCTAAATACATGGCCACTGAGGTAGAATGTTTGTCATATACATATTAACTACTTGGTAAATGGCATTTAGTTTCCTATTTTGTGTCAAAAGCATTCATTTGTTAAATGCAAATATTTGAAATGTATCATAAACTTGGTCACATTTTTGGTATAAACATCTTCAAGCAACAGGCCTGGTCTCTTCTGGTGTCTGCAAAGCATAGGCCTGGCCTCCTGAGGAACACACACCTCTGATATAGCACCCAGTATGTAGAGCCCCCAGGGGTCCCATGGACTGCATAATGGTGCTGCTCTCATTGCACATTATCATCTCAGAGCTCTTAAAAAATACTAAGGCTTGGTTTCATCTCAGACCAGTTGAATCTGAACTTCCGGTGGTTCAGCCCCAAATATCTCTATGTTTCAAGGGCTTTTCATCTGATTCACTATGAAGCTAAATTGAGACCACTAAACACAAAGTTAAAAAAAAGAAAATGAGGGCTCTCCCTGGTGGCGCAGCGGGTTAAAGCACAGCACTAAGAAGCTAAAGCCACTTCCACATGAGTTCGATCCCTGCCTGCCCCGGAGGAGATCCACATGGCGCGGCAGACCTCTCCTGGCCCGCCTGCTGCTCCCCTCAGGGTACTTCGTAGATCTGCCTGCCTTGCTCCCTGCTGTGTCTCTCCTGCTGTGAATCCTCTCACCCTCCACATCTCTGGCCTGTACCCCAGTTCTGTATGAATAAATAAAATCTTTTTTAAAAAATTTTTATCATGTACTTTGGAATCATTGCTGTTGGGGAACTTACGTCCTCATGGGAGAGATGGACAGTCTCAAAAAGTGTGTTCTCATAAAAGATTAAAGTTTTGTAGAATGAGGGAAAATGGTCATGCAAATGCAGCTAAGGATGTGCCTTGAAGTGAGTGCAGGTAAAATATTAGTGAATTTGAGTTTGGGCTGAATGGTGAAAGGATCTTGTAGAATTTGGCTAATGAGGACTTTGTGAGAATACAGTGTTTGGAACATGTATGGTGGCTCTAAAGAAGAACGCGAGATGTAAGTGGCTATGTAACCGGAAAAAGGTGTACTGCCACTAGCTGTCTTAGAGAGGTTCCCATCCAAACTGATAATGGGCAACAGAAAATGTATTGTTTCATTAAACAGTGTCATAGGATAGGGCTGATCTGAGGGATAAGGGCTGAGGCCTCAAATCTGTGCTCAGGTACTTTGAGTCTCTCTCATGGCTGCTTTACCTGGCTTCTGTCTGTGGGTTCCACCCTCTGACTATTGCTCCAAGGCTCAGTCATCTTATGCTTCAAGCACGAAGCCTCTTTGCCAACACACCCACAGAAGTTGCCATTGATCATGACTGACCAGACCCAGGTCACACACTGGGTCCTGATCTAGTCACCAGAGGGTGGAATGAATGTCCAGTTTACATTGACCCTACTCACCTCCTCTGGCTTTGGAAGGCGCGAGGTGATCACATTGTGCAGGGACAGAGCAGAGAACAGAAATACCTCCAGGTGTTGAATAGAGCATCATGATAGTTACAAGGAAAGTGAGCACGTGCTGGGTGGAAAGAAAACAGGGTCCACTGAGTAGACATTCAGAGTTTGAAAGGCCTTGGATGTTGTCAGTAAACTGGCCAAGGCTATTTGTACCCTGTCATGGATTGTTTTTCTTAATGTCAAGCGATGAGCTTTCCAGTCACTGGCCAAACTAAGAATTCTGGTTGTTTCTGGTTTGCTCTTCTGGACTCACACTGAGTTGAAGGGCAGGTTTCTGTCTCTCCTTTCTTTGTAATGATGTTCAACACAGAACAAGATGTGAGGTGATGAGCATTGCTTGAGTTTCCAGAGGAAGCTGCTCAGGCTCCTTCTGCCATTGTTTGCCACTATTGAGTAAATAGAAACAAGCCCCTCCCCCCCACCAACCCCCCTCCTACTGGTGGTCGTATTAGAGCAGAAATCCTATAATCAGAATTGTTTAGCTGGAAACTACCATTCTGTAATGGCCCTGACCGTCTCTGCCATCAGTTGAGTACATGGAATGGCAAAGCTATGTCCTATTACCTCTTTGAGAACTGATTAGCTTCTTTATTTGCAATGTGAGTCAGACCTAGAAAAGGTTTTTTTTTTTTTTTTTAAAGACTTATTTATTTGTGCATACAGAGCTGGGGTACAGGCCAGAGGCTCAGGGGTGGCGAGAAGCTTCACCAGAGACAGATGGGGGAGCAGAACAGGCAGATCAATGACGTACACTACTGAGGGGAGCAGCGTGCAGGTCAGGAGAGGTCTGCCACGCCATGTGGTCACCTCCGGGGCAGGCGGAATCGAACTCATATGGAAGTGGCTTTGGCTTCTTAGTGCAGTGCTTTAACCTGCTGCGCCACCAGGGTGGGCCAGAAAAGGTTTTTTATAATCCACGTACAATTCCCCGTACATCCACATTCAAATTGTTATCTCTCAATCTAGCAGTGCTAGTGTGATTTCAGATAATAAGAATATGCTGCAGTTCTAGCTTATGCTAAGAAAAGTCACAGTTAATCTGTAATGCTGGAACTAAGAAACAGGCTTGGGGCTCAGAAAAGTAAAACCATTGATTACAATGACTTAGGAAGGGGCAATTTTCAATGGGCTACCTTAACTTCTGCCCCAAAACTCAGAGGGGAAGAACAGATTACCCTCAATTCAAGTACTACTTAACATGGGAGCTCTAGCTGGTGTTCGATTAAAATACAAGTAAAGAAATTCAGAGACACTTGTCAAAGAATGAAAAAGAGACACTTGTCTTTCTGTATCTGATACCACCTGCATAGTGAAAGCTTCAGTTTGCACTGGGGGAGTTGTGCTGTACTAACTGTACTAGCTAATTGTATGCCCTTTTGTGTGAAGCTGTTGCAAGAGTGACTATATTTTAGGAAATGGAACACAAGAATAAAGAAGTTTTAGATGAATCACTTTATAGAAGTCACAGGATTTATGACTGGATTGGTTCAAAGCTAAGTGATAGATTTGAATTAATAAGCCCCACTCAGTCTTCTGGTCATCCTTTACATCCATCTTCAGTCACATCTTTGTCTCTGTATGGGAAAATTGTTGACTCATCAGCTCTTGGGGGTTATCACTCTACCTTGTTATTAAAAGGACCTGACACAGGTATGGTTTGCTTTCATGTCTGGCCCTCAACTCATTCTTAGGGGGAAAAAATGCTTCTTCCATATGATCAGCAATATGCTTTCTCAAGTTAGATCCCTCATGTGATAATTCCCTGCCTTCAAGAAGTAAACTTAAATGTGCATAGTACATACCATGTTTTCCATGATGACCAGACTGAAAATGTCTGCCTCTACTGTCCTCTAAACTCTCAGGGGGAAAAAAAGTGCTGTTTTTATTTCCCATTAACTCTCCCTGTGGGTGCACCCAGGAAACTCAGCTCTCAACATGCAGCAGCAGCCCATCCTCCAGGCCTTGCAGCTGAAAGCCTCTGAGTTGCAGTGGTGACCAAGGCAATCAATACATCAGGCTTAGTTGTTCCCAAACAGCTATTATAATTCAGACCGTGCATCCTGGCTAATTCTGGGAAATTAGATGCATGCTTTCCAAGATAGAAATCTGTTTGGCAGAAAATAGATGTTTGTTTTACAATAAAATCCATTTGGTTAATAATTAGCCACCCAGTTTTAGTTTCTTTCATCCATGCTGTAAATAAAATGTCCTGTACTGCCTTCCCCGGTAATGATAACCAGTGGACTTCCCCTTGGAGGAATGATACTACTCAGTCTTCACTTTCTCTTTGGTCATGGCTGTGCCTATTGCTTCCTGGCTCTTTTCCTACTAAATTAATATGATAATATGACAGGCAGGGAGTAATAGAGTGGAGGTTCACCAGGAGCCAGAGTATCAGCAGGAGTCATTCAGGTGCTAGAAGTTGAATATGATTTTGAAAAGAAATCTGCAAACTGTAGCCAATGTCTACTAGAAGTCAGATTGTCTATGTGGGTAACTGGGTTTTGAAAAATCCTAAGTTGCCCATTAGTACATTTCTATCAGATAGTCGAAGCAGTAAGTTAAACAAGGGCACATTTGGTTAACTGAAAGAAGTTGATCTACTCATCAATCTGCAACCTTTTAAATGGAAGCAAAACACTAAGCTCCTTTCTGAAACCGTATCAGACATTTATTTCCCCCCCTATCAAACAGATGCCTCTTTTCTTCACAGTATTTCTTTACTCTTTGAATTAAAAAAAAAAAAAAGACTACCAAGGGTGGGGGGAGGGGAAAGACATAAGGGAATTAAGGTTGAAAATGAATTTTACTGATAAAATCAGTTTTTCAGATGCTAACAACTTGAAATAGATAGAGCTTTTTACCGCCTACACAGACTTCTTCTTATGTGAATATTCTTCTTTTCTTCACCTTAAATCATAGGACGCAAGTCAGCCTTTTCAGGGGATACATTGGAGTTTCAATCAAACTATATAAAAACCCAACCAAGTGAAATCTGGTACAAGTCAATCACTGTAATAACATGAGCAGGCTAGGATGCTGTTTTATCTAATCCTGTGATTTCTTTAGACCTCCCAAATGCTTCGGAATTTCTCTGGGTTGCATGATTTAATGATGAAAGGAAAATAGGATTGTGAAATCCTTCTCTCTGTCTCTGTCCTCTCTCCTCATCTTTCTCCTACCCTCTCCTCTTTCTTTGCCTTTCCTCTGTGATCTAAGACTCAGAAATCTTTTTTTCCCCCTTCAGTTAATGAAATACTTTTCCACCCCACTCCCATCCTGCCTAGAGACATCATTGCCATGGTTACCTGGATACCTGTTCTCAAAGAACACATGTACCAGCAGTTTGGCAATTTAAACGTCTCAGTGTGTTGCACTTAGAAACATTAATGAGACCATTGTGAAACTACTAATAGTGAAATGGCATTGATGTTACAGCCTAAGACGAACACTTTAATCTCATTTACTCATTTAAAGAGATCAGGTTGAGGAGACTGACTTCGGCAGCTGAAGACCAAGTGACTGATGTGAAATACAGCAACCCCTCCACAGCTTGGGTTGCCCCTCCTTGAGTACATGTTGATGAAGCTGAAAGAGTAGAGTCAACAACCCATAGGAAAGTGACAAGCAAAAAGTCAAAGTGAAGAATAGTGTGTTTGGGGCGCAAATTTTCTTTAATAACGGCTCCATATGCGATTCCAAGGAAGGGGATGTTGAATCAAAATTTCATTTGATTTGAAAACACTGTTTTGGTATGCTTGATTGGAGACCTCTCGCTCAGTAGACCCTGGGTGGGCGGAGGGGGAAAGCAGACTTCTTCTGACCTTCTGTCTTTTGCCACCGAAAGTTTTTAGCACTTCTCTGAACCGGGAGTTATAACCTCAAGCCATTTTGGAGTTGGGTGATGATTTGCAAATCATTTGAACTAAAAATCCCCAAGTTTTCTGACATTGCAACTAAAAACAAATTTGAATAGATTCGAGAGCAGCCCCATAATGCCACTTCCTCTCACAATCTCATAGATTACATTGAGTGAGAGAGAAAGGGGGTATCACACAATGCTGAGAAACTCAACTCACTATGAATATGCTGGCTAAAACGTGTATTACCATGTCCTCAACATCATATTCTGATTGGGTTTCGAATGTGCAATTTTTTCTGTGAATCAGTGCAAGTCCTTTATTTAACATACCTGATCTTTTAGACAAGCGAACAGAAAACACTGAATTCCCACATTCATCTCTCAAACAACACAATATTTTAGAGAGAATTAAAAATCAAAACAAAGAAATGAAAAATTGCTCTGTCAGAATCTCAAGAATGCTACTGTACAGCTTGCTCCCGAACAAACAAAAAACCTGGCTAGGTCAGAGATTTAAAGATAAAAAAATCCAATTATGAAAACCCTAGGCACAATTATAGATTCATGCTTGGTACCTAAGAATGAAAAACAATGGTTTAGATTTCCATAAGAGAACATACTTATAAATATTCATGAATTTAAAGTTTTAAACTTCTGTATCTCATTAATACTGGTAGCCATAAGGGCAAAAACAGGCGGCAGAGTGTAGACTCTCATGCATTATTGGTGGGAGGAGCTATTGGACCATCTTTCTTTGTGTATACTTTGGTAATAGGAATAAAAATGTACACTTTTATTCTATCCATTGCATTTTTTGTAGACATTTATCCTAAAGAGGTAGTTGCACCATGTAACAAAAAGAGAGGAGCATATCACAGCAAGATTTATTATAATTTGCATGAAATGGCAGTCATCTTTATCTGCCTCTGTCCTTCAACTTGACTAATTTCTGATGATAAAGAAAGAAACCATCTGGTTTGTATGAAAAATATTTGAAAAGATGTTCACCAAATTGCTAACAGTTATTTCTGGTGATAGGAATCTGGATGATTTTTAATTTCCTCCTTATACTTCTCGGAATAATTTTACTATTTTTATAAGCTGTGTGAATTAGTGTTATCACTAGGGGCAACAATGAACCTATTACAGTTTGAATTGTGCCCCTCCCCCACCAAGTATAGTTGAAGCCCTGATCTACAGTATCTGAAACTGACCTTATTTGGAAATAGGGTCTTGGCAGATGTAATCACATGGAAATGAAGTCATGCTGATGAGAATGGCCTTAATCCAACGTGACGGGTGGCCTTTTACGAGGAGACACACAACAAGAAGATGAGCGCGTGACAGCAGATGCCAAGATCAGAGTGATGCACCAGTAAGCCAAGGGATGCTGAGCATTGTTGGCAAATACTATTACAGAAACTAGAATATGCGAGGGGAGCTACTTCAGAGGGAACCTGGCCTTGCGGACACCTTAGTTTCAGTCACGTAGCCTCTAAAGCTATGAGACTATACATTTCTGTTTTGGTGTTTTTTTTAAAGATTTATTTATGCATACAGAACTGGGGTACAGGCCAGAGGTGCAGAGGAGGTGAGAGGCTTCACCAGACACAGAGTGGGGAGCAGAACAGGCCAATGAAGTACACTGCTCAGGGGAGCAGTGGGCGGGACAGGAGAGGTCTGCCATGCCATGTGGGTCACCTCTGGGGCTGGGATTGAACTCATGCTGAAGTGATTTTAGCTTCTTAGTGCTGTGCTTTAGCTACATCACCAGGAAGGGCCCACATTCCTGACCTTTTAAGTCAACAAGCTTGTGATTCTTTGTTACAACAACCCTTGGAACCCCATACAAAAGTCTTTGTAACTTTGAGGAGAATTTCCATTTTTTGCTCTTGAGGTGGTAAGAAGATACATCATTGTACCTTGCCACACATGGAAGGGCAATCCCACTGTGAACAACAGCTTTCTACTCAATATACTAATCTGTAACTGAATTCTGGGTATATGGAGAAAGGAATTGAAAATGTCCTACTTCTCAGATGTTAGACAGATGACACCAATGCTGAAGTAGCTCTAGTTTCCCACCCCCAAAAAAGCCCCCCATAGACTTCTTCTGTAAATGATCTTAAGTGTCATGAAGTGCCTAGAGTCTTGTCTCATAGCTGGAGTACTTTAAAGAATTACAGGCCTGCTTATCATAATTTTCATTTTTATCCCACAACCACATTAAATGTGACTGTAACAATGAGCTGAAAGAAAAACTAGGTCCCAAGTGTTTTGGCATCTTTTCAGTATCGAAGGTCAGCCACATAGCAGTGAGCCAGAATGCATTGCGAACAGACATATGGCATTTGTTTGGGAGAGGAGAGGAAGGGAGGGGGTGTCCTGTTCTCCAGCTGCTTTCTAAAGTCAGTCTGGGTTTCTGTAATAACTTATGTTTTAGTAGCTTCCTAATCCTTTTCTTTGGTAATCATCAGAACCAAGAAGACATGACAGCAGAAAATCCAGGCTTTCTAATTGTGCTAGGATTTTGGCAATGTCAAATTGAAAGATCTAATTGGAATAGGCAAATAAACCATCTCAGGGTTAAAGCCTGAATCCAACAAGATGGCAGGCATGGTTGACTATGGTAAGGTAACTACTTAAGGGAAACATGATTATAACGCTAGGGTTGAGTCACTCATATTCAGTCTGAAATAACTAAATCCCAATGCTATTTTTATAACACTATACCTATTAGACAGCTCTCATGATAGGAACTCAGTTGAACACAGCTAATCCTACATGCACAGAGTGCATCTATATGTATCTAATATGCTTGGAAGATGGTCAGATGACCCAGGATTAGTCAAGAGCTTGGCTAATTTCTAAGTATAGAAACCCAACTCCAAAAGCATGTATCAAATAAAGGAAAGGGACTTTGTTGGAAAATCAAAGGGTGGAATAGAAGGGCTTCCTGTCTGTAAGGATTCATCAAATGTATCTTGCTGTCACTGGTTCTCTTTGGTGGCAACCTTATTGTCCCTCTTGCCCACATGACCAGTAGGAATTGGCACTAGACTTACATTCCTTGGGGTTAAAATCTGTGATGAAAATTCCCTCTTTCTCAGGGTCCATACATGAATAGTTGTAGAGAAGTTCTCTGATTGCTGGAGTAGCATGAACTGCCCATACATACCTGCTCAGGTAAATGGGACACCTTGAGTTGCCTTCAGGCCTGGATCTGCAGCCAGAAGGTAAGACACTGGGACTGTGTTGATCCTGTTAGGATAATGGGGTAAAAATATTAAATTTCCCCCAAAAGTGAGGCTACTGTTATCTAGAAGAAGAGGAAAAGTTATGTTGCCTAAAATATGCTTAGAGTACAGTAAACACTATTGACTCTTCCCTGGACCTTAGCCTCCATCCACTTGAAATCTTTGTTTCACCATTTTAGGTTAGAACTGCCTAATGTTACGTAAAAGAAAAATAGGTGATAGATTAGTTGGTGGGTAGAGAGATGACAGATGGACTAATAGATCAAGCTTTGCAGAGTTGACAAATGAAATGACAAACATAAGTCCACAAACAAGTAAATAAAAATTGATTACAGAATAAAACTTATATAAACTCATTCGTAGAGCAGACTCAGCTATGTTGAAATGTATGATATATATGTATAGCAGACATGTCAGATGTGTCGGGATGTTGAAAAGTATAAAGAACCCTTTAATTTTTAAATCAAGCTCTAAGTAAAGAATACAAAGTTACATTGAGAGAAATATATCAGAAGACAATGCATGAGGTTGGGGTTAAAATATGCAAGTAGGATACACAGTTACAGTCTTGCCTACAGTCAAGCAAGAATTCTATGGTTATTTTAGAGTCTCCTGTGATCCTTCTCATCTCATAAATGGAGACCTTTGAAATGTTGCTTTTGACCCTTTAATTGGAGTCTAGGCCACCAAGGCTTTGTCAGATGACTTCATCTATCAAGACTTAATATGAATTAAAAAAAAAAAACACACACCAAAACAACTGTGAAGTTGTAGCCAGTGTGATCTGTAAAGACTGATGTGTAAAAACTAACAGTTTACCCTGTTAGTCCTGGTAAAACTTGAGACCCTACTTTGAATTCTACTACCACCCTCCCTCCCAATTTTAGGACCCGGAATTTGCCTTGCTTAGATTCAGCGTTCATAACATTATCTTTATAATGAAGATATTTGGTCATGTTTAAAGATCATTTTATGACCATGAACAATTTTGTGGTGACATCAATTTACCTTTCATGTTGCTCATCTTAGGCTCAATTCCTGGGCCAAAGTATTTGCAGAAACTGTAAGGGGTTGTCAGATGAATTGCTGTCCAGAAAGGTGTACGAGTTCCAGTTTTCTCACACTCAACCTGGGCATCATTGTATTTCAGATTTCTGACATTTGCGGGGTAACAGTAGGATACTAACATCATATATCTCCTTAAAGACACTTTTTTCATATGTTAATGTATCTGAAAGCAGATTGCATCCTGCAAAGGTAGTGACTTGACATTGCATCATCGTTTTCATTTCCCGCAGTTTCTCTTTCTCAGTGGCCCCTAAAGTCACAGCATGGTTTCTAATCAATGGCTCTCAGAGTCAGTAAAATATGGAATTCAGTCCAAGCAATTTCAAGTTTTGGCCGGGCTTTTCTTGCCACCCACCAAGCTTCTGGGACCAGTTGCCCTTGCTAACTGCTTACAGGGGCTCAAAGTATGTAAATTCAATTCAACTTTTATTCAAGTCGCTGTGCATATGGCTCAGGGAATACAAAGACGAACATGACAGTGCTGTGAAAAACTTAATTAGGAAGGTCACTGCATAAAAACCATGTAATGAATTCCATCTCCAACCCTTGGTGGAACAAGGCGGGATAAAAATAAATAAAAACATTATCCATACTGAAGCCAAGTGCACATGAATTTCAGATCGTCTGTCCCACGTGGTGCATTTACTCATGCAGATAACCGAGTTAGGCTAAGATGCCTGCCGTTCCTTGAAGCCATCTCCTTCTTGAAGTTCTCTCTAACTCAAATGGTGTCCCCTTCCTCACATTTTTCACCTGCCCTTACTCTCCACATAAGGGCTGCCCCCCATGGGGTGCGGCTCTAGCTCTGCGCCCCACGATCCCTGCCTTCTGTCGGCAGGACTTGGTGCACTTCACTCCACACGCCATGGTAACTGGTGCACACGCTGTAAGGAATGCAGAGGTGGATGGTCTTGCACTCAAAAGCAGGACTCAGTAAGATCACCCAGCTCAATCCTAGTTCTGCCATCTTGGGGGAAATGATGCTGGGGAAAATCACTCTGAAAGCTCAGGTTTCTTGTGCAGAAATTGAAGATGACATTCCAAGGATTTGGAGAATCAACTGTAATACACATATAACACACTGAATTCAGGTGCTCGTCATTGGGGGACATATTAGCCCAGTGTCCTCGTCCTATCCCAGACCAGTGAGCTTGAGGAAGGAGGTGCTGGTATCATTAATGCTTTGAAGATGCCATTTCTCTAGGTCCTGAGCATTTGTGATCCCAGTTACCAGGTATGGAGTCCATGTAGTGTAGATATGTGGCAGTGTTCTTATAGGGAAATCAAGCCCACAGCCTTAGGAGCTAACGGAAATTGGGCAACAGGCTTCTTTTCTGTCTCTGGAGAGCATTTTTGCTCCGAGTGCACTCCTACTATCTGTCTGTCTCTAGAGAGAGGTTTTGTTTGTGTGAGCCCACTGATAAAAAAAAAAAAAAAGCAATCAAAAGATCTGTAAGAAGCTCCATAATTTTTTTTTAAGGACTGCTTTATTTTAAAAGATTTATTTATTTATGCATACCAAACTAGGGTACAGGCCAGAGGTGCAGGTGTGGTGAGAGGATTCACCAGAGAGAGTGGGGAGCAGAACAGGCAGATCGATGAAGTACACTGCTGAGGGAGCAGCGGGCAGGTCAGGAGAGGTCTGACGTACCACGCGGGTCACCTCCGGAGCCGGGGATCAAAGTAGAACTGAAGCCGTCACTTTGGCCAGCTTGCAGAGCGGCATCCTAACCTGTCACACCATCACGGAGAGCACCCATATTCTTTTCATTTTAGAAATCATCCATAATAGCTGTCTGAGCCCCCCACAACCCCCACCCCCTTTTCTAGCTGGAGTCTGCAAGCTGATAACCAAAAGAAGGGATATCGTGTGTTAGCAACTGTTGTGCAACTGTCCCAGACCGGGAACTTCATTGTCCATTCGCACAGATGAGAAGAGGATTTTTGAGCCCTCAAGATCATTTTTCAGGCCTTGAGTACTGACTCAGGGGACAGGCCAGCAGGCAGGGAGACAGCAGCCGGGTCCCTGAGTCTCAGACAGACCCTGCCAGAGTGAAGGATCCCCTTTATCCCTCGCCCTGTGGCCCAGGTACCTGCATTCACATATGCACAGGCCATGCCCTTTGGCTCCTCAGCCCAAGTGTTTGGTATCAAAGGTGTGTGCTCCATGCCAACACCTCTCTGCCCTAGGTATCCTAGAAGGAATGCAAGACAGCAGGTGACATAGAAGCTACTGGTAGGGGCAGAAAAGAAGCCCGAGTTACTCCATTTACTCTACAGCAATTCTTGCATGTGGCCAATAGTTTATTTCATTTACTGCCTGTGTTCTTGCAGAGAGGGACATGATGGTAATTTGGTGATCTCCTTAAACAGCAGGACTCACCAGTATATTAGTCTAAGGGCTGGACATGAGGCTTAAAGTTCTAATGTGTCAAGTGATGCTACTGTTTGCGTTGGGAAATCTCCTCTCATGAAACTAATGCTAGCACTACCTTCTCAGAAAGAATAAGTAACTGAGGCAGATCAGGAAGGCACCCCACCCGGAATGCCCTCACATCTAGCCTTACTGCTGCCTAAAGTGGTAGCAGTGGGGAGCTTGCATTTTCTGTGACAGTCCTTGCTGGCAGGCCATTGTGTTTGGCCACTGTAGAGGAAGAGTGTAAGCACCTGGACACGGAATACTCTGAGCAGCAGTAGAGGCGTATTCCTCCGTTATTTTTCCAGGAGTCCTGTGAAGTCCAATTGCCCCACCTTCTTGGCAGGGACACAGGTGCCTGAGCCAGGAAGGAATTTGCCCCAGTCCTGGGGAAGATCAGAACCATGCATCAAGCGCAGCCCCGCTGACTGAAAGCACGCACAGACCTCAGAAGTCAGGCCCAGTTGCCCTAAGATTTGCTCCCTTTTCCAGCCACATCTTCAACACACTCTCTCCATCTTTACACTGAAGCTAAACCAAACTTCTGTTAGTTCCCCCAACACAACGTGAGGAGACGTTGTTTTCTGCTCTCTCTTTACTTCCCAGTCTTCCTTGACCTGTCATACTTTCAGACCTCGGTTACTTGGCCACTTTTTCAAGACAGTAATTCCCGGGGGCTCTACTGCAACTCCAGATATTGTTCTGTGGCCCCCCTAGGACTTGAGAGTGACCCCATGTTGGCAGAGCCAGAGGGTAGAGTTCTGACTGCTGCATCCTTGCTACACTGAAGGTCGCATAGGACAGGTGTGGGTCTGGCCACTGGTGGGACCGCAGTGTCTACGTGAATATGTAAGTGCAGTAGCGGGCAGACTTCCCGTGGGTTTGGCTCTGTGAAGGTGAGTCTCACCTCCTCAGTGAGCCCCACCGGGCCAGCCCAGCCCAGCCTGTGTACCATTTTACTCATTGGCAACCTGATTTACCACAACACCTTTCACCCTTCAAAAGATGTTTGCTCTCTTCTCTGATTTCACTTTCATCTTTGACGACCTAGGAATCAAGTTTCCTTTATTTGGTTTAAACTTGGAGCTGCAATTAAAGCAGTCAGAAAAGGCAGCATACATTCTTTGACACTGAAAGTTCCCCATGCCCTCCACATTTTCCACCTCACTTGTGAAAGGTTACCTCTCTGATTTCTCATGGATTCTATTTGTTTCAACAATCCCTTGCTTCCAGTTTAGTAGACTGGCTGCCATGGAAATTTCAGGTGATCATTAATAGCATCACAAGTGTGGTTGATAATGGGGTTTTTACTTTTGTTTTTCCTCAAGAATTAGGCTCCATAGCCAAAATGAATATCTAACAGAGAATGGAAAAAATCCTCTCAAATAATCATTAAAAAAAAAAAAAAGAACTTTAGATTTTTAAAAGAAATAATTAAGGTGAGGTTTGACCTGCTCACTAATCAGAGGATTGGGTTCCCTGAACACACTTTGTGCTATTCTACTTAACCAAAGAGCAACTTGGGCATTTATCCAGAGTACTCCTCAAGGATCTAATATGTTAATTGAAAAAAAAAAAAGTCTTAGGAAATAACTTTACAAGCAAGCCATTCATTCAAGTGGAAACACATGGGATTATTTTCCAATCCCTTTCCTTGAAATCTCAGCTGCTAAAGCTAAGGACTTTTTTTTTTGTTCCAAATCAGACTTTTACAAAGAGCAAACAGAATTAGTTACAACTCTAAGGTAGAATACAACCAGCTTTAATTAAAGCGGCATACAATATAATTCCCACGTGAACATTTTAGCATGCTTAATGCTGTTACAGGTAAAGAACCACCACATCCTGCATGGTCCTCCCAGATTCTCGAGACCCCTCTTGTCCTCCACAGCTGTGATGTCTGACAGATATAGCTGTTTCTACCTGCCAGCGTCTGCGCCGCTCTCTCCAACGCCACGGCGCAGGGTGCCTTTTGGCATGCTCTGGCCTGTTAGTTTTCCTTTCCTCACTGTGCTGTGACCTTGCTTATTACAATCACAAATGTGATGTGCATAAAGCAGCCCTGAGCTGGGAGGAAAGGACTCCTTTGCTTTGACACTTGATGGCCTCATACCATTCAAAGACTCGGTATTTTAAGTAATTAAGTATATCTGTTAAAAACTGGCTAAATAAAGGAGGAAGCTGATAACTTCATCAGTGCTCTCAAACACAAAGGGATCTGAGTTCAGGAATCCTATTTCTCTAGGCACTTTGTGCACTAGTACATGAAGAAATGAAGTACCACAGTGAATAATTACTAAGTAAGTGGGTTAGCCAGTGCAAGCGATTTAATACAGATATACTGGTGAGGTCTGAAGAATTTGAAAGGCACCTCGGACCTAGGGAAGAAGAGTGAGAAATAGACAATTGTTGCTAATGACAGACCTGACTCTAGCTGGAGGCTGGAGAAGGGAGTTAGCTTAATCCTCTAACGCTCATATTAAAAACACAGGTCACCCATATGCAAACACACCCTCAGGTGTGCCCACATGCACACACAATTCTCTGTTCTGTTTTTGGCAGGTCCCCCAATAATGTTTTATTCAACATCATTTTATTACAATGTTGATGAGAAACAACAATCCCCGCATGAGGCTACTGGTGTTTGCTTGTTGTCTTCCCATGTCTGTAGAGTTTTTCTCTGGATATTCTGGTGTCCTCCCATATACCCAAATTTTCATATGAGCTTCATTGGCTTGTCTGAATGGTCCAAGTCTGCAGGAGCGTGGGAATGTGGGGTGTGTGCCTGCGATAGAGGGGTGTCCCCTTCAAGTTTGGGTCTCACCTTGTATCCTGAGCTCCCAGAATAGCCTCTGGCCCACCCATGAGCTGGGTTATCAGGTTGGAGAGTGAATGACTGACTGATTGAATGATCACAAATGCATGTTCATTCTAGAAGTGTTTTCAGTCTTTATTTACAAGTTTGGCGATGCTTTTGTGACCAGAGATATGCCATAAGGACTTAAGTCTTATTTATATCAACTAGTCGATGGCAAAATTAATTTCCTTCGACAGTGTCTTGCCTAGGCACTTAGGTCTAACAACCTAGTGAGGATTACTATACATTGAAGATTTAAGGAAGTGACTTCTTTGTTAGTCATGAAAATAACGAATGTCTGTTTCTCATTTGTAGTCAACTCTCAATTATCCATGAAAGAACAAGCCAAGGTAGGATTATTGAAAATTTGTAGAGAATTCTTGAACCTCACTTGGGGCAATTTCAATCCTTTCTGCCACCCAAACTTGTATCTCATTTAGCAAGTGATGACCTAAAAATGGCCTGGATTTCCTCCCCTGTGCCTCTTGCTTACATCTGCTGGAATACTAAAATGCCTCAAAAGACAAGAATTTGAGAAAGAAGGAGGATGACATTTGAATAAATCCCTGTAGGCAAACAAACCCTGAATCTTTGAACTAGTGCCATAGGGTGTGGGCTTAGGTAGATCAAAAAAATGCTGCCTGTTTAGAAAGGAGATATTATGGAGAGGGGGTGCTATTTCTGGACACTTCCAAGGAGACCTGTTAAGAATTTCTTGTTAAGAAATTGTGTGCAATTTCTTGCTAAGAAATTCTTTCTGAGCACTGCAGGGAGGTCGCCAATCCTCTGACTTCTCATTCTCATTGTGTTGCTGAAGAATAACAAACAGGTTGGTTCACATTCAGAAACATTGAGAGGAAACAAAAGAATACACACAGAAAACAATTTCATCACATCGTTGCTTGCCAATGAATTATTGCAGAGGTTCTGGTTTGAGTTACAGAGATATCACTTTCTCCTCCTTTCAACTGTAGTCATTGAGAAGAGCATTAAAAAAAATTGTCCTTGGCACAATCATGGACAAAATTTTCAGGTAAGGTCAAATGAATACCTAAGGGGAATTCTATTCCTGGGTAGGTAGGCAGAGTTTTTGTTTTGTTTTGTTTTGTTTTGTTTTGTTTTGTTTTGTCTTGTCTGGAAAGGACTTAATTATGATCTGGTGAGTAATTGAGCCTTTTCAAATTCAAAGTAATAGCATGTGGTGTTTGCTGAGTATTTTCCTAGCTGCTGAATTATACCCAAGAGATTGATCTCTGCCCTTCACTAAGAGGGAGGTGGAGAAAGAATACACAAAGAGAAATTTGAGAATAACATGTCAACTGAGAATCACAAGTGCCAGTTTCAACTAGACCAAGAGTGTCACAATGAGGGGAAACCACCAGCGACAAGGCCCAGGTGTGGACCTTCCATCCTGCATTTTTAATTCCACCCCTTTATTCTCTAAGTTGATCATTCATATCTTCCTTAACTCTGCTGTGGGGAGGGGAGAGAGAAAATCATCACACAACCTGGAAAAACTACTCAATACAGGCTGGTCATTTATATCTGGGCCCTGGTCATTTCATCTCTCTTCCCTAGACCACTACTGGATCATTGCTGCCATTCTCCTTCTTCCAAGAAAAAAACATTATAGGTTGACAGCTCCTGCCTCAGTGAAGACCAGAGGTATTAGTTTATTAAATCTATGAAGATGTGGCCTTTTGACTATATTCCCCATAAGAAGTCCCTTGGGCTTTCATTCTGAACAAGCCAAGCTCACCACCCACGCCCCTCACCTTTTATATCACCGTCCCTGTCGCCCCCTCTGTTGGGGATACTGTTCTTTGCTTGACTGCAAGTGTACCTTTCCCTGAGAAGCCTTCTGGACTATCTAGTATCAAGTAGTCCTTCTGCTTGTCTCTCTCTCACCTGTCTGCTTCATACCACCATTACCACAAGAATATGTCCTTTGATTAGTTTATGTGTATCTAGTTTGTCTCCTGCCTATAGGACATAAACTCCATGAGACTATAAGTCAATTTCTACTTCTGTATTCTACCCCAGCATCTAAGATAATTAATACCTGGCAGGAATAGGCATTCAAATAGAGGTTTAATTTTTTTTAATGGGAATGACTTATACTCTTTTAAGAATCTATTTAATCCCAACCCAAAACTATGATACAGATGTTTTCCCCATTTTACAAAAAAAGATTTGTAAAGATATCAAGACACAAAAGTCTTAAAATGGCAAAGCCAAGATATAAACCCAGACAGGCTCTCTACAGAGCCCACACCACACTCACAACTAATTCTCATTTTTTTTTAAGATTTATTTATTTATGCATACAGAGAAATGGGTACAGCCAGAGGTGCAGGATAGGTGAGAGGATTCACCAGAGACAGAGTGGGGAGCAGAACAGGCAGAGCGACGAAGTACACTGCTGAGGGGAGCAGCGGGCAGGTCAGGAGAGGTCTGCCGCGCCATGTGGTCACCTCCTGGGCAGGCGGGGATCAAATTCATGCGGAAGTGGCTTAAGCTTCTTAGTGCTGTGCTTTAACTCACTGCACCACCAGGGAGAGCCCACAACTGCTCCTCATTTTACAGTCAATCGTAATATACAAATGTTTCTGAAGGTTGAGATTGTGTCAAAAAAAAAAAAAAGTTAAGACTTCCAGTTTCTGGTTCCATGGAAGGAGCTTGGGAGTTGCCTCTTCATCCCAACAGAACTGAAAAACGGAACAGATTGAAAACACAACAGCTCCTCTTGGATCTGCAAGAGGGGAAGGACTCAGATAAATGCTGAGAATCACAAGTACCAGCTTGGACAGACAGCAGTGACTGCTGGTGCCCGGGCTCACCTGACAAATTGCTGGAGGCTCATGCAGACAGTTGGATTATTGATGACACTCGCACACATCCTGTCATAGGAAGGACCCATAATTTAGTGAGATTTATCTTCAGGAACATAACTAAGATCCCAGAGTAAATGTTGGCAAAAGACTCACTGTTGCCTTCCAGCAGGAGGAGGGGGAAAGGTACCATTTTTGAGATATGCCAGCGCACTCTGTTCTCCTTAACAAGGCTGCCTTAGGAGAACTGGGTAGTTCACTAGAGTCTCAAGTCCTGGAGCTTCGTCAAAGCCTAAGTACCTGGGGAGGGGGGGTACCCACTTGCAGTCAGCTCTATCCTTCTATGTGGTAGGAAGGAGCTGCCCAACTCTGGCTCTGCCTCACCAGCTCTGCCTCATCCTGTCTCACCTAAGGGGAGAGTTTGAAAACCTGAGACACACTTGTGAAGGTCACAGTCCCAGAGCAAATGAGTCACTGAAAGATCAAGACTTCTATGGACTATAGATTCCCCGGGTCCCACATCTCATCACCACGTCACTAAGGGCCCACTTACAGCAGTGTCTTTCAAATATGATACTATTTGAAAGTATCATATGTTCACTCACCATGCAAAGACTGCAAGGTATACTCAGAGGCAAAGAACAGGATGTGGAAAAGCAGAGTAGCATGAGGACCAGGCATGGGAAGTATTCTGGGATTAGCAGATTGAGAATTTGAAATGATGATGAATATGCTAATGGACACAGATCAGGCAACAACAGAGGGGTTCTTTTTGTTT
>NW_004567122.1:35356597-35363357 GCF_000260355.1 Condylura cristata | reverse complement strand
AGGAAGATGAGAACACAAGTAGAATAGATGTCCCCCTCAAGCAAATACCTGCACCGATGCGTATCATCTTCAAAGAACAGAAAATCAAAGATAATGCAAAAAATAAGAGATGAAGAAATTCATTTAAGCCCATTTCTTGCCTGCAGAATGTCCAGATTTACTACTATTGGATTCGCTGCAGTCCTCGACCAGATGAGGATGCCACATCTCAACCTGTGTCACAGCCACTCACTGCTCTTTCTCATGCAAATTTCTCATGCAAATGTTCTAACATTCAGTCCATGTCTTCAGAAATATCCACCCAGATCAGAACCTCATTCCTACCCCTGATTCATTCATTCATTCAACAGTTTTTCTAATAAATACTTATAGCGGACCAGGCTTTTTCTAGATCTGAGTGAACAACAAGAAAATCCCTGCCTTTTTTCAGTTATGCAATCAAGAAAATAAGGCTGCAAGCAGATACTAAACAATAAAGATAGTAAATAAAGGCTGTTCTATAGTAGCAGGTGATATTTTCTGGAAAGAAAAGAAGATGACAACAGGAAAGAGGGACAAGAAAGAAGGGCAAGAAGAAAAGGTAGTGAGGGAGAGGCAGGTATGGTGGGCAGGTTTGCAATCTCAGTGCCAGTGTGGGCTTCGCTGAGAGTTTGAGTAAAAATTTGGAGGAGAGAATTATCCATGTGAATAAGAGCATGTCTGGAAGAGGAAACTGCCCATGCTATGGTTCCCAATTGCTGGCATCATGTTTTCCAGAAGGATCTAAATCAGCTCGCAGGAAAGGAATAAGAGCCAGTCCTGTGACAGATGAGAACGGTGAACTATAGTGGGGGCGGGACACACCACGTTGAGGTTTTTAAGTCAGTGAAAGCTGATGGTTTTAATCCTAAGTGGAACAGGAAGCCACTGGAGTGTTTGGAACAGAGGAATGACACAATCACCCTTGTGATTATTCTGGCGACTATGTTGACAGAATACCAGGGAGCAAGAATCACTCTGGCTACTCTAGAGTCAAGTCTCAATCCATTGTGTGTCGCATATAAAAAAGCAATGTTAGAAGTAGGGACTAGCTTGCAACAATCCTGTGAGAGATGTTGTGACTCAGACCAGGGACAAAAAGAAGATACAGAATTATGATTTATTTTGAAGGTAGAGTCACCAGGGTTTCCTGATCATGTGAGGGAAACATAAGGAGAATCACAGATGACTCCAAACTTTTTGGCCAGAGCATCTGAGACAATGACAGTATTGATCAAGACAGAGTTCAGTTTTGCTGCAGTGACTTTGAGTTGTCCGGAAAGGTTCCCAGTGGAGGAGAGATGTAAGGATCTGGAGATGAGGAAACAGATCTAGTCTAAAAGTGGAAATTTTTTTTTTTAAGATTTATTTATTTGTGCATACAGAACTTGGGTGCAGGCCAGAGGTGCAGGGGCAGGGAGAGGATTCAGAGACAGAGTGGGGAGCAGAACAGGCAGATCATCGAAGTACACTGCTGAGTGGAGCAGCGGGTGGGTCAGGAGAGGTCTGCTGCCCCATGTGGTCACTTCTGGGGCAGGTGGGATCGAACTCGTGGAAGTGGCTTTCAGCTACTTAGTGTTGTGTTTTAACCTGCTGTGCCACCAGGGAGGGCTCTAAAAGTAGAAATTTAAGAAGCATCAATAAATGGGTGAGATTTGAAAATCCTCTGCATGGAGGAAACCCCCAAGGGAATGAGTGCAAAGGTCCAGAACAAAAGCTGAGCTGCAGGAGCTGAGACAGAGGAGCAATCCTCATTCTAGACTGGTGGGGAGGTCACCCAGGTTATATGAAAATGATAGACGCGAGCCGTGCAAACTTAAAGAAGGTATACTTAAGAGGTCTTCTCTCCTGACAATGCAATGACTGCCCGGAATTCTGTTTGAGGAGTTTCCTCAGTCCATGTCTGGTCTTAGCCAGCAGGAAAGGCACCATCAGAAGTGCTGGTCCACTGTTGGGGACATCTGGCTGACCACGAGCAGCCCCGCATCTGATATTTGCCATTGTGGGCTGAGAGGAAAGGCCACATGACTGAAAACAGACAGGAGGTGGTATTTGGAGAA
Source organism: Condylura cristata (assembly GCF_000260355.1). Classification (NCBI taxonomy): domain Eukaryota; kingdom Metazoa; phylum Chordata; class Mammalia; order Eulipotyphla; family Talpidae; genus Condylura; species Condylura cristata. The sequence goes on along the minus strand of NW_004567122.1, from coordinate 35,361,279 downwards.
GTTGCTAAATGTTTTTAACTTGCTGCCATGAGCTTGTGTGGGTCATAGCAATGGCTGGATATAATTTGTTGCTGAAATTATGTTACATGTGTAAGAAAGATATTCTTGTTCTTGAGTCATTAGCACATGTTGGCCTTAAGAAGGGAAAAGGGGCTCCCTAAAAGAACAGAGATAAGGGAATGAAGGGGGAGTATTTTATGGTTTTGATTTGCATTATAATTAGTGATGGTGAACAATTTTTCATGTGTCTGTTGGCCATTTGCATTTCTTCTCTAGAGAAGTGTCATTTTATTCTGCCTATTTTTTTGCCAAGAGATAAATATCAAATGGTCTCGCATATATGTGGAATATAGAGAAACCGAAGTTCAAGAAAACTAGCAAGCTGACCATAGATCTGAGGCAAACAGCAGGGCGGGAGATGTGAGGGTTAAAACAGGAGGGACGAGCACCAGGGGATGTGCTGATGGTTCACGAGTGAAATGGTAGCAGAACTACGCGGACTACAATCATGTATGAACATTTTAGTAATTCATTCATTTAAAAAAAAAAAAAGGAACAACAATTAAGGCAGAGTGAAACTTTTGTCTGTGGCTCTGTGAGATTGGGCAAACCGCTCCCCAAATGAAACTATAGTGTTAGAAAAAATGAGGAAGATCATCAACTGGTGTTTTGGAAACCAACCAGAGACACGTAATACACTGGTAAGCGCTTATGCTCTAAGAACCACTGAGTTTCACACAGGAACGCTTGGACTTCAGGACGCTCTGACCTGAGGCTTTTCTGTATATCTTGCTGAGGGAGGGAGGGAAAGCCACAGAGACCAGCAGCTTATCTGCCAATGTTGAAAAGACCCATCCAAACTGGAGACCTGGACAACATGCACACTCCACAAAGCTTCAGTAGGAATGAGCACCTGGGAGGGGAGTGAGTAGGGAGACCTGGGGTTCCTCCAGCCTGCATTGTAGGTGTGGTCAAGGACAGTGGGTTCCCGATGGAGGCTGTATTCACAAATAGAGCAAACGGAAGAGAGCACTAACCCTTCATACGCTTCTGGTCCTAGGTCTTCAGGCCCAAGCAGAGAGAACACTCATCAGGGTCCAGCAGAAATTATAACCCAGGAAAGCTTGAAACTTGAAAGCTTGAACTTTAAACACACTCCCCTGGGTCCTGGGCCCTCCCTGGTGGCAGCACTGAGAAGCTAGCCTCAGCGGCTTCAGCCAAGTTCAGTCAGTTCAATCCCAGGCCAGGGGGCTGACCCTCACGGCACAGCAGACCTCTCCTGTCTCGCCCACTGCTGCTCCCAGTGTATTTAAGTAGATCTGCCTGTTCTGCTCCCTACTCTCTCAGGTGAATCCTCTCATTGCCCCTGCACTTCTGGCCTGTACTCTAGATCTGGATGCATACATAAATATATCTTTTAAAAAATAAATAAACACACTCCCCTACCCACTAACATATCATATCTCACAGTGAAGCCTAAATGGTTCAAGGTATCTGAGTAGCACTGATGTAATCACAAGCTCTGAGAACACAGAAAGACTCTGGCAAGTCAGCTTTAAAAATAAAATGAAGGACATTTATATATATATATATATATAAAACAGCAATAAGAAAAAACCCAGCTGAGGGGTTAGTGACCACAGGAGAAACATATGTCACAGATTTTGCCCGGACATGTTACTCGGCAAACACCAGCCAAAATAATCTTCATGGGAAAATCAGCCCAGAGAAACTGCAATAGATTATCTAGAAGGTCCTTTTTTTTTTTTTTAAAGAAAAAAATATATGACAAAAATATAGACTGTAATCCAGTCTGAGGGGAGAGAAGCAATTAATAGTAGCTGTGCCTGGGTATAACCAGATAATAGCAGACAAAGGCTTTAAAGCCACTAATACTAGTATATTCAAAGAACTAAAGGAACCCGCATTTGTAGAATTAAAAGAGTGTGACAATAGTAGTTTCACACAGAGATTATGAATAAAGATGTAGAAAATATTAGAAAGTATCAGGTAGAAGTTCTATAGCTGGAAAGTACAATAACTGTAAAAATAATTCACCCAAGCGGCTCATCAGTGGGCTTGAGAGCACAAAAGGATCAGTGATCAGTGAACGATGAGTCAACATAAATTGCCCAATATGAAGGGCAGAAAAAAACAGGCGGAAGCAAAATTAAAGTCTAGTATATCAAAATAGGATAAAATACTGGAAAAGGATTTGGAAAAATAGTAACCAAAAACTCCCAGAACTTGATTTAGAAAAACATTATACACCTAAAAAGTTAAATTACACCCAAACAGGAGAAGCAGAGCATCAAACTCAAAGTCAAAGAAAACATTGAAAGCAGCAAGAGAAAACCACTTCTCATATAACCATGTGCATTGACGCTATTGCCAGCTTCTCATCCCAAACCACCAAGACCAGGGCATAGACATGTTCAGAGTGTACAGAAAAAATACTGTCAAATAAGAATTCTACATCTAACAAAACTATTCTTCAAAAATGAAGATTTGAGCTTGTTTGATGGAACAGCTTTCACAGAGTAAGATCTGTGTGGGCTGCTTCCCAGGTTCAAATCCTCACTTTCATTCCCTAGTAAACTTTTGGGAGGGGGTACAATGGATGATGGTGGAGGACTGTGGGTGTCTTGGTGGGGGGTGTGCTGTTATGACATGAATTTGAGGAGGGGTGAGCCTATGTGTGAACAGCGTTATCTCAGTACAAAGAAGGAGGGAAGGAGGGAGGAAGGAAGAAGAGAGAAGGAGGGAGACATTCCCAGATAAATAAAGAATAAGCAATTTTATTGCATGAAGAACAAGTTATACTGAAGGAAGAATCCATCAAGAAAACGCCAGGAGGTAACACAAATCACAGGAAGAAGTAAAGAACACTGCAAATAATAAATATGTGGATTAGTGTCAAAGATTCCAAGAATATATACACACACACACACACACACACACACACACACACACACACACACACACTCCCTCCAATTTATTTAAAGGACATAGGATTGTATGGAAAATACTATCATTCATTCATTGTATAACATTTATAAATTTAGTATATATCACAATGGCAACACAAAGAAGCGGGAATGGAGCAAAGTATAATTTCCAGAATCAGATTACTTTCAATATGAAGAAGTTTGGGGTAAATTTAAATGTACATTTCCATTCCATCAAAACACACTCACCAATATATAGTAAATAACCAGAAGAAATGCAACATCATACTAAAAATGCCAGTTTAACATAAAGGACTTAGTTAAGAAGGAACAGTCAAAAAACATGGAAAATGTATGATGAATCCAAGGCAGGTCTTGGATAAAATTTCTATTCTTTTGGCCCTTGTGTGATTGTTTTTTAAAGATTTATTTATGCATACAGAACTGGGGCTCAGGTACAGTGAAAGGATTAACCAGAGACTGAGGAGGGGGCAGAACGAGCAGATCGACAAAGTACACTGCTGAGGGGAGCAGCGAGTGAGTCAGGGAGGTCTGCTGCAACATGTGGGTCACCTCTGGGGCCGGAAATCGAACTCTCACTGAAGCAACTGCAGCTGGCTTGCAGTACGGAGTCCTAACTTGTTGCACCACCTGGAGAGCACCCTTGTGTGATTTTAATAGAGAGGGAATTGGTATCTCTAACAAGCAAGACTGCCTGCCTAACTCATGTAGTAGAATCAAAATGAAAATGTTGGGCCCCTTGTTCAAAAAGTATTGTGAATTTCAAAGTGCTGAAAGCAACCATTAAGACCAGCACATGGTCCCTCTGAACACAGGGTGTTACTCTCCCATGAGGTTGACCGAACGTAAGTCAGAGGTACCATGGCTCACTCCTTAGGTAGACCTCCTTTGGGGACACAGCACCTTCTGTTCTATTCTCTCCAGTTGCCCTCTCCTTTCCATCCTACATCCAAAATCTCTAGCATTTAGGAAGAACACATCCTTCACACTAGAAGCCCAACTGGTTGAATCCAGTGTTACCTCAACTGTGCGACGCTTTTGTTTAAAGATTTATTTTTATTTGTGTGTACAAGAACTGTGGCAAAGGTCAGAGGTGCAGGGGGCTAAGGAAATTCACTGGAGACAGAGTGGGAGCAGACCAGGTGGGTCCACTGAAATACACTGCTGAGGAGAGCAGCAGGCCAGAGAGGAGAGGTCTGCTGCGCCATGTGGGTCAGCTCCCTGGCTGGGGATAGCTTGGTGGTGCTGAGACTTTAGCCCCTTACCACCAGGCAGGCCCTCTAGAGACTCTTTTGACTTGAACATCCAATTCCCTTATTTATACTGCCTCTGTGGTTAGCAAGGGCAGTTGTTGCTGTGAGCAAAGCTAGCATGGGGTCTCAAAAAAGAACACTTCTCTAAGTCACTGATGTTACCAGAAAGGGTCTATGTGAGGTGATCTGCTTGCTGGGTGGCCTGTGCTTCTTGGTCCTTTGTGTGGTGATCTCAGCACGTCTTCATAATCAGCTTGCCACAGAAGGAATGACACTCACCAGGGTCAGACACACCTGGGGGCCTCTGTGAGATCATGCAGGCCAAGTCTATGCAGGCTCTGCCTGGTCCCTGGCCTGCTTATGGTTTGTGATAGGCTGTTAATGGTGTCCCACGGGCCTGTGAGCTACTGCTTATGAGTCTTTTAAATTTCAAGTCAGAGAAAATCTGCCTCAAAACTGG
>NW_004567122.1:35334411-35356017 GCF_000260355.1 Condylura cristata | reverse complement strand
AAAAAAGTCCTATCAAAGAGTAGGAGAGACTCAATGTAAACATTAAAAAAAAAAAAAAGGAGCTCACACTCTCAACTAGTTGAAAACCCACAACACCTTGGAGCAAGGCATAATTAAGTGACTCAAACTCTCTTATCAGAAACAATTTCCACTTTTCTTCTTGGTCTTCTGTGGTATCTTGCTTAAACCTTAGCTTGGATGCATTCATAGTTCCAGACTAATTTTCTGAACATTCCTTTGTCTAGGAAGGAGAGACTATCTTTCCTTGCAGACTCCAGAAGCATTTTCCCCACAAGTCCAAGCAAATATCTCCTTATTTTTCATTGTCTCGAGCTTCTCTCTCACTTAAGTACTCACTAGGATAAGGTCTGTGGAATGTACTCAGTGACTTAAGCTGCCAGGCTTCTCCTCTAGAACTGAGCCTTGGGTGGCTGCAGGGGAGACCTGGCAGGGGAATGCTGAGTACTGAGAGGGTGAACCCAGCCAACCCCCCCCCGCCCCCCACCAATGGGAGACATGGATGATTGTGAAGTCAGTGGCCACCAGGCCCTGAGCGCATGTCCCCACCCTGGTAACTGAGGAGCCAGGATGTTGAAGGGAGCTAGACGGGGGTGCCAAGACACTGGGCTGCCCCCTGCCACCCAGACTGCAGTCCAACATGTGAGTAACATCAACACAGAGGACAAGTCATCAAACGTGCCCAGTTGTGAATATCATCCTGGAAGACACTGAACTGGAAGGTAGAGCCCTGGAAAGGTGTTTATTTTCCAATCTAAAAAAGGTAAGGGAAGCTTTTATTGACATTTCTGGATACTTCGCACAAATAATAGCCCTTTACATCATGCATATCTGGGAAAAATATACAAAAAAGCAGAACCACTCCAGATTTAGCCTCCACTACCAAAGGGTGCCCAAATGAATGAATCTTGAGATATTCATTAATTCCACTCACATTGATGCAGGTCCACTGTGCACTTGGCGCTATGCCTTAGGCCCATACAAGATGGTACAGGCTAGGCTTTGACGGTCTCTCAGATCAAGAAAAGGATCCCAGCTCCGTCGCTCAGCTGCTCTGCCCCCTTGGTGGCCTTCTGTGTTGAGGAAGTACCTTTGTTGAGGAAGTACTTGTTTTAAGCAGTTCTTATGACAGGAAATAAGTAAATAAAAGAAACTAAAAAAAAAAAAATCCAAAAACTGGCTCATTTACAATTGCCAGAAATGGGGGACATTTAAATCACAGTTATTGTCTCTATGGTCACTAAGAGCATCACTATTATTAGTGGTTGGAAGATGTGGGTTCTGATATTTAGATGCCTAGCAGGGAATGGAGGGAAGTAAGTACAAATCAGGAATGTTGGAAGAAAGTTAGAGACATATCAGAGGTGTTTGCAAGGAGATGCAAATTTCTTCTGTGTTGGGAGCTGAGAAACCTCACTGAGAAGATTTGACATGCAGAAGCTAGTGGAATCGAATGCTACCTTTGGGAGCTTCTCTCTTATGTCTTTTTAAGAAATCAAATCTTGAATGTTGGTATGAAGGCTGACAGGAAAAGCCACCCTGACACTGACACTCGCATATGCCTGCCTTCTCTCCAGAAAGGCTGGGCGGCCTGAGATCTCCACTGCTCTGTCTCACCTTATATGAGGTTGTTCTGGCCGGTCCATGTGGCAGAAGGTGTCGCTGCTTGACTCTCGGGTTCCTGGGCATGAGATCATACTCCCAAAGGCATTTGATAATCTGTTTAACTGAGCACAATCATTTGTCTTGTTTGCTGACTAGTTAGCAGATGGATTTGTGATGTGGGTAATTACTATGTGAACGTTAATAAGACATGATATCTTTTATTAATTAGTACTTCATGTGGTTTGTTTTTCAAAATAGCAAAAACTAGATGACAGAAATATGAACGAGTCACTAAGTATTAGTTTTGCAAGATTCACATTGAGAGGTTGTTCATTCTCGCGTGGTTATTCTTTCTTGTATTTTTTGACTCGAGAACAAAGACTAGAGACGTTCTCTTGTATGATACGTCCTGGTGATGGCTAATTTACTCAGCTCAGCCAGAAAATGTTTAATTTAGAAAAGTGCTCATTTACACATTTCCATTTTAATTCTCTCCAAAGAGGTTCTGGTGTTCCAAGGATAAAATACTTTCAGACTCCAAGTTGTGTCTGAAGAATAATTTTCTAATAGAATTAAGTGAGGTTTGGACCTGTTTCCCAGAGGCAGACGAGCATGCTGTATAGCCACCACCCCATATACAGCCCCCCTCCCCTTTAACAGTATGCTGAGGGTGGGAGCAGGTTGGAAGAAGGTTTTCATCCTGCCCTTTCATCCTCCCCTGTTGCCAGCCACTTCTCTCCACACACACGCCCCAGCAAGCATCATGAAAAGCCATTTCATAGTAAGGCCTAGTGGTCGTGCAGTTATGTAGCAGAGAGCAGCATTTCTTATAGAGTAACTCAGTTGGAAAATACTTCTGAACACAGCAATCAGGTGTGTTGTAATCACCTCCCGAAAGAACCCATTTCATGACTCCTAGACAGACAGACACACTTTGCCTGAAACATTCAGATGCCCAAGTACATTGAGCTGTCTCTACCTCCCGAGGCCCACAGCTTCAACAAGCACTCCTTGGTCATCCACTGGGCACCTCACGCTGCATTAGACATGGTGAAGGCTTTCTAGTGCCCGATGAGGCAGACTGTCTGGGTCCCCGGTTGCTATGGGAGCTGACATGATGCCAACTTGCTTTTGCACTACCCTTAAACCAGGAAGTTTAAGTTTCAAAAGATGAGATAATTTATCTGTCTGCCCCACTACCTTTTCAAGAACTTAAATCTTAAACTCTAAGTTTCATTAATTAAAGGCTGGTTATGTGCCATACACGTATATGCTTCATATGTGTTTTCTTATTCCTCATGGAGCCCTCTTCTTACTGGCACTTGTTGGAGGTATTGGCCTATGACACAAACCTAGTTTCAAGTGTACAACATGCTGATTTATTTGCTTATTTAGGAAAATGATTATAAGCCAGTTAACACGTGGCAACATATATAGGTAATAAATACAGTTTTTCTCCTGATGAGAACATTTCAAATAATTATTGGTACTTACGAATCCATTGTACAGGTGAGCAAATTCATTATTAAGATGCTAAGGAATTTGTCAAAGGTCATACTGCCTGCCTATTACGTGGCAGAGCTGTGTCGGTGCAACCATTATGTACAAACCAGTTTAATTTTGAAAATCAGTGATTAATTTTTTTCCCCTCTCTCATTACATTCTGTCCTATTCTTATCCCATAAGATTAGGACTACTGAACTTCCTTTCTCCTTTAGATCCTGGCAGAGTCAACAGATTAAGTAAGCATTGTGCTTTTCACCTGATCACACAACAAGAATCTGGAGATAATGGTTGATTGCCCTTAGGGTTGTCTTTATAAACTATCCAGTTCTTAAAGGTGAATCTTTTGGTGACCCCTCATTAAAAGTCTACACAAATGCCTTTTGGAGGCTCATCCCCCCTAGAAGCATGCATCCGTCTCGAGGCTTGTTCAAAGGCTTCACAGGACTCAGTTGGGTGGCTCTGACTCTGTCTTTGTTGCCTGGGCAACCTCTTTGAGAGTGTGAGGAACTCGCCTTCCCTTTATGGGAAGGACTAAAACATATAGCAATAGGTTACCTGTAAGCCACTGTCAGGCAGAGCTGAGAGACAGAGCAAGGTTTCAGGAAAGTGAGCCATGTGACCAAGGAGCAGATGGAGTCACAGTCACCCAGACAGTGATCAAGTCACCCAGCCGCTCTCATGTAGCCTGAAACCAGATGGGAGCATAATTAGTGCTGCCCAGCCCCCAGAATCCCAGTAACTGTTTATACTCAGTTTCCCTCTAAGGTGACTGTTCTATAGTAATTGTCTCCATTGTTCCCGTGAAAGCTGGAGGAAACCTCGAGAAGGGGATACTGTAGGGTGACTGTAAACATGGGCTCAGGTACTCATCTTGCTCCAACTGTGGCTTCACCATTTGCTGTGTGTCTCTGTCACGTAATCCCTTAACCTGCTTTCTTGTTAATGAAATGGAAACTTTCACATGTAGACTCTGAATGAATTGGTCTCCACTCACTTATTGAAGGTCTATTTATGTTGCAGACATTCGGGTGGATGACTAGGAAGCAACTGTGATAAGGTGTGACACCTTGTAGCCCCCACGAAGGTCAGATCTAGCAGGAAAGGCTCACGCCTAACTCTCTACAGCTATTGAGTGACGAAAGAGGGAGGAAAATGAATCATGGAGGCAAATAATGGGGGATCCAAACCTAATTTATGGAGAATTAGAGAGGGGTTTCTCCAAGAAAAGGGTAATAAAGATTTGAAGGCAAGTACAAGGTAGTCAGGTAAAGAATGTGAGAACAGGATGCAAGGGAACTTATTTAGAAGCTCCCAGGAAAGAGAGAACAAAACACAAGTGGAACCAAATGTCTCTGAGGATAGAAGTGACAAGACCATTCAAGAGAGGTTCAGATAGAGCAAGGTGAGGTTAATGGAGAGAAAAAAATTGACTGAGGTCTCACGGGTCTTGTAAATGATGTTAAAACACTTGGACTTTATTCCAAAGGCCATAGAGAGTCTTCAAAGAGTTTAAACAGCAGTGACATGTGAAGGCGTTATCAGAATTGAATAAAGCAACCCGCACATATCTTAGCTTAGTGATATTACCTCATCACCCTCTGAGGTGAAAGGCACTGTCGCATTGCTGTCACCTTTGACCTCGCTGTGCTTGGTATTGTCAACTTTGGTTGAAAGGTAAAAGTCCTGCCCTGTGCTATGGAAAAATATTTAAGATCGTTTGTTATGGAGCAAACGTGGAAGGCCAGTGAAGCTGTCCTCAACCACACGCAAAAGAGGTGGGAAGTCTAAAGCAAACATCCCTTCATGTCTGTCTTCCTCCTGTTCCTCAGCACTTCTGCTTGGCAGCCTCCTCCATGCGTTCACCTGCCTCTTCCACAGTGAAGTCATCACTCTTTCTGACAGGCCTGTCATTTTTATGATGATTTCTTTGCCGGAGCCTAAATACAAAAATGCAGGTGAACCGGATTGTGTGTTTTCCAGAAAAAGGTGTGTGGGGGGGTGTGTGGGAGGTGCCATTCAGGTGCTCAGATGAAAAAGTGCCTGCAAAAAGCACGGGGGAGTTGCAAAACCACATGGGTCATGTGTTGGAGGTGAAGAACCTTTTGTTTTCACGCAGGAGAGAGATCGTGTTGCTTGGCACATTTTTATGAAATAAATCCTTGCATTCTTGGGGAGCAGATATAATGATAGCACTTAGAAAAAGTGAGAAAAGAAGAATTGAACATTTCTAAGTTTACATGTTGTCCACTTCATTTCTCTGATCCTGCTGCATTTAGGTTTTGAAGTAAAATTGCGCTAGAAGATTTTAAAGATTGGAGCCAGCATTGGTATGGTGCTGGAATATGGCTTGGGCAACAGGAAACAGACTTGTTTCTTTATCACCATAAACCTCACAGTTGCTAGAAGAATGTAAAGGGGCCAAGGTTTTTGGTTTGGGTTTTGTTGTTGTTTTATTATATTTTTTATTTTTTGCATTATTCTTCATTTTGTGCATTTTTTCATCTCAGTTGTAATCCCCACGGACTTCCCACGACCAGTTCGCCTGTGTGCCATCACCACAGTCCAGGGCATTCTTCCTACCCCAGTTCTGACCCCATTCCCCCTTCCATCCCCATAAAATGTCTCTGGTTTATAGTTGTTCATTGTTTTCATTTTTACCCTATTACATTTGTTTCTTTTGTTGTTGTTGTTGTTTAAGATCAATTGATTTATGTACAGAAGAGCTGGGATGAAGGCCAGAGGTATATGGGGTTGGGGTGAGAGGATCCACCAGAGACAGAGTAGGGAGAAGAACAGGTGGGCTTTCTGAAATATACTGCTGAGAGGAACAGCAGGCACAATGGGAGAGGTCTGATATGTGGGTCACCTCCCTGGCCGGGGATCCCACTCAGGCCTTAGTGGTGAAAGAGCTGAGACTTAACCCCGAGGCCATCAGGGAGGACCCCACTGGTTCTGAGAGCAAGTCAATTGTTATCTATGCTGGCTTGGAAATAAGTTGAACCTCCCAATCAAAAAGGATCCTTATTTACAAATGAACTTGTTAACTGCATGTGGAATAATGAATAGATACCAATGAGGAGGACACTTTTTTTTTTCTTATTTTGTTTTGTTCTGAGGAAAGTTATTCAAATAGTGGCCCTGTCCTGAGGCGGCACCTTCATGCACTTGTGTAGAAATAAAAAACAAACAACAAACAAAACACCAGCTCAGGTGACGATAGTCCATAGTTTTCAGCAAAGATCAAAGAGCTGCAGTAGATGCCACTGTCACAACCACTCAGGCAAATGAAGAGCAATGACACAGCTTAGCAGAGGCACAAGGGCTTGGAGTCCAAAAACTTGACTTGGAACCTTCTCTCACTCACATGGCACTGTGTGTAGTCATTTATTTCTTCCATCTCTCTCAATTGCCAGTCAGATGCCGGATGCTGGGTAGCCTGGTGCAACAGCAACCCAGGCCTACAGAAAAATGAAGAAAACAGTTTATTTCTCTGTCACTGTCTGCCAAGGGCACATACTTGTAATCATTTGATTAGCTAAATACAGGATGAGAACAGAGAGATAGAATGTTCTGAGTGGCTGAAAAAAACAGGTAACATCTGGTTAGAATTTTCTTTTTGTTTCTTCTGAGTTGGAAAGAATTTGAATAACTTAAATACCTTTTTGAAAAATTAACCCTTTGCTTTTTCTTCTTGTGGATACCAAGATAGGCCAGATGTTATAGAAACCACTTCAAAGTGAATAAAATTATTGTTTTCCTTGGAGTTGTTATGCTAATGCTCTGTCTTCAGGAAACTTCCTATGAGAAACATAGCTGGCCCAAATGTGAAATCATGCATTTTACAACCAGTTTCTATAAACAGGATTTCTCCTCCACCCTGGATGGAGGAGAAGCATTTGGGGTAATAAGGTGTAAATTGTCTTCAAAGAGTTTGATTGCAAAAGGGAATGAGAAGAGAAAAATTGTAACAATTTTAAGATGGAGATTTTCCTTTGTTTTTGTTTGTGAATTTAAGATATGAGCAAAGAAAGAGACAAATATAATTTGTGCAGAAGGGAAGCACCAGGAGCCGTTGATTTTTGCTACAGTGGCTCAGAATAGAGCATAATGTATGGACCAAATAAGAGCACACTGGCAGGGAACAAAGCACTTAAGGCACTTACTCCACAAGTCAGTCATTAAGAAAATGTAATGATCAGAGCAGATTTCTTCTTGAAGTCTGCACTTGCATGTGACAGCTAACCTCAGGGTAAAGGAACAGCAGCTTTATGCATCCGCCCTAATGCCTAATGCTGGAATTTCCCATAGAGGAAACTGTAATGAAGAAATAGTAAGGGGGGGCGGGGGGTGTAGTGTGTGTGTGTGTGTGTGTGTGTGTGTGTGTGTGTGTGTGTAGGATGACTTCTTTAGATTGATGAAGTGTGAGGAGGAGGAGATAAATGAATGAGAGAGAGCTAGTCATGCCAAGGGCTGTGGGAAGAATGTTTTCAGTTGAATGCCAGGGTAAGCAATTTGGATTTTATTCTGAGCACAGGAAGGCACTGGAGGACTTTAAGTAGAACAGAATGATCTGGCTTACATTTTTGAATGTTGTTTTTCTCTAGCTCTTGAGTAAGTATAGATTTTAAGGGTCAAAGTGGAACCAGGTCTGGCTTTCTCTTGGCAGTGATGGTGGTGATGGCTTGGTCCAGAGAAGTGCCAGGAACATAGGACCACAGCTCTTGCTGGTGAAGCATGTATGGAGAAAAGGGAAAGATGGAAGAGAAAAAGGACACCTTGGGTTTCAATTCTAGAATGTGTGGTCCACTGGGACATCCAGTGGAAAGTGGCCTTTGTGGAGAGCACGGATTCAAATGCCGAGAGCAGTGCACTAATCAGAATGCTACTTTTGAACCAGAGAGACACTTTCCATTTTGTGTGCTACAGACCTACTTGGTCTCTTCCCATCTGAGGTCTAGATCTGCTTCCTGCTTCATCTCACAGCCGGAGAAGACAGCTTTGGCCATGAACCTCTATCACGTAATGTTTATTTACTAGCATTTGACCTTTATTCTTTTCACTGTCACCCTCCGTTGGTTTTTCATGCTGAAACTAGGTTCCACCTGACCAACAACACATTTTGCAACAACTGCAGCTTCATTGTGCCCTTTGGATGCCTACCTAGTTCCCAGACTAGGAATACATTGTTTAGTGGATTGTGCCGTGCAATCAAGTTCAGAGGTAGCTGTGAATAGATCCTAAAGTTGGAATCACCAAAGATTTGGTGCCCAGGATAACACAGATCATTAACTTTTGGGTGCCCAGAAATAACACAGATCATTAACTTATGGGTGTCCTCTTTACACAGGCTGCAGTGAGGTGCCAGATAGTTTCCAGTGGGTCAGTTGTATAAACTGCCACCATCCTTACCACTGATTCCCAAAGGCCCCAAGTAACATACGCTTGGTGAAAAACACCCTATGACTTCCTCTGCAGTTCAGCCTGCTCATGTTAGGAGACCTCTTTAAGGAAAAGAGAAAATATAGGGCAATAAGTCTTTGAAAGTATTGTAACATTCAAACCATAATATTGGTTTGCAATGATTGCGTTGTTTTCTGAAATAGCGATCTGTATGAGGAATGTCGTGAATTATAATTAATTGACATAGGCATCAAAGTCTACCTTCAAAGAAACCCCCTTTTCTCTGTCAAAGATTGAAAATTAAGTATTTATACTAGTGATTTTATAGAGACATAGTATAATCACTGTTGCCTCTTAAAGCCACCTGCTCTCTACCACATGGCAGTTTCTCTGCTGAGTTTTTACAACCAGCATAGATGGGGAGGTGGGTTAGTCCTAACTGGAAGTCCTAGCAACAGCCACACAAGTGGAATGTGGAGAGCACTGAGCTAGTTCAGTTGAGTAGAACAGGAAGTAAATGGGGCAGGAATAGCTTCCTCACTTTTAAGGATCTCACCTTACAGTTTAATTCATTAAAGGATTTAAGAGTTTAACTTTTAGTCCTTGAACTTGAATTACTGAGTGGTAATTGAAATATACTTACGGTATTTCTTGTATTTGAAGCCCAGTTCTTATATTTGAAGCCAAGTTCTTCAAATTCTCTAGGTCGCCGTTCAGTTTCATCTTTTCAAAGTCGAGGTAATCTTCTAAGTCGAGCACATGTTCTGAAGGGTCCTCAGGTGAAGGTAAATAGGTGATTGTGGAGATGGAACAAATCATGGAAAACTAGAAGAGTAAAAAATAAATGCGCTGAGAGTGCAAAGAAAATTTCAGTCTTTTTGGAAATACATACTGGACTCTCTTCATCCTTCCTAAGCAGAGAACTTCCTTGAATTTTCTTTCTTGGGGGAGGAGCTAGTTTGAAAGTTTGGACTTAAAAAAAGTCACTGGAATGGGAGGTGGTAAGCCCCAAGGATCCCTTTTGTTTTTCTTGAACATGGCCTGCCCCCAGCCCTCCTCCTGGACAGTTGTACACAAAGAACACCCGTTTAGGTGCTGATCCCTGTCCTTTGCCTTCTTCCACCAACCTCAATAATGAAAACAGAAATGAGCATTTATTTAATTTATTGAAGTAGCAAAACCCCAAACAGTATTGATTCACAATATTGACGATCTTTTAGAGATATAGGATCTCCCCCCTTCAGGTGATGTCACTACCCCCACCTACCACCAAAGCATAGTCCACTGTATTCCTCCTCCCCACTTCATTCTCACCCTTCTCCTCTCTGGTAGCTTCTGTTCAACAATCAGCTTCCTAGAGTTAGTTTCGTTTGGCTTTATGTGACCCTGTGTTTTGTTTCTCTATGTTCCACTATAAGTGACATCATCCAGTATTTGTCTTTCTCCTTAAGCTTTGTGTAACATAATCCCCTCCAGCTCCACCCATGTTGCTGCAAATGGCAAGAGTTTGTCTTTTTTGTTTGTTAAGTAATATTCCATTTTGTGTGTATACATGTACATGTATATACATACATACATACACACAAACATGCATACATACAGATAGATAGATCTTCTTGATCCACTGATCCTAAGTTTGGAGCACTACGTTTGTTTCCATAGTTTGGTTATTGTAAATATAGCTTCAACAAACATGCAAGTATTTCTTTTTGAATCTGTGGTTTGTATTCTTTGGAGAAGATACCTAGGAGTAGAATTGTGAGTCACATTTTCTCCCATTCAGGATAGTTTCTCCCATTTTTTATAGTTTTTTTTTTCTGTGCAGAAATTTTTTTAATTTGATATAGCTTTAACTGCTTATATTCTCTTTTGTTTCCTTACTGCTAGAGACAAAGACATCTCTGAAACCTGTGTTGTGGAGAGTTTTGTCTGTTTTCTTCTATGTATTTTATGATTCAGGTCTTACATCCAAATGTTTTGTCCATTTTCAGTGAATTTTTTGCATATGGTGTTAAATAGTGATCTAAATTCATTCTTTTGGATGCCGCTGTCTGGTTCCCAAATCACTACTGAAGAGGCTTTCATCGCTCCTTTCTATAGTCTTGGTTCCTTTGTTGAAGATTAACTGTTCATGTAGGTGTGGGTTTATTTCTGCACTCTCAATTTTATTCCATTTGTTTTTGTCTATTTTTACTGTTTTGATATTTACAGCTTTATCATATAGTTTGAGGTCTGGGAGTATGATACCATCATTCTTCCTCTTGTTTGTCAGGATAGTTTTGGCTATTCAGGATCTTTTGTGCTTCCATATGAATTTCAGTAATGTTTGTTCTATTTCTTTGAAGAATGCCACTAGAATTTTCATACAGAATTCATTGAAACTGTATATTGCTTTGGGTAAAATTATCATTTTGACAATGTTAATTCTTCCAATCCTCATGTCCCTAGATATATCAAACTTGGTTATGAACTATAATCCTTTTAATGTGTTGTTGAATTGTATTTGCTAAGATCTATTTTTACATCTATGTTCATCAGGCAAACTGGTCTGCAGTTTGGTTTTCTTTTAATGCTATCTTTGTCTGGTTTTTGTAATAGGGTAATACCGATCTTATGAAACCCTCTTTCTCAATTTTTTGGAAGTGTTTAAGAATAATAGGTATTGACTCATCTCTGATGGTTTGGTAAAATTCACCTGTGAAATCATTTGGTCCTGGACTTTTTTTTGGGGGGAGGGCGGAGGAGGGGAGAGTTTTGCTTATTGTTTCAATTTCCTCTCTTATAATCAGTCTATTCAGGTTTTCTTTTTTTTTTTCCTATTAAGTCTCAGATGATAGTATATTTCTAAGAATTTATCTATCTCTTCTCGTTTTTTAACTTACTAGCATACAAATGTTCATAGTAATTTCTTACTGTCTCTTGAAATTCTGAGATATCTGTGGTAAATTCTCATTCATTTTGATACTCTGAGTTTTCTCCTTTTTCTTTATGAACTTAGCTAAAGCTTATCTTTTAAGTTTTTTTTTTTCCCCAAATAACCATCTTTTAGCATCATTAATCATTTGGACTTTTTTTTTCCTTTCTGCCCTAATATTTACTACTTCCATCCTTCTACCAGCTTTTAGTTTTTATTTGTTCTCCTTTTTCTAGTTCATTAAGGTAAGAGATAAGGTGATTTACTTGAACTCTTTCTTATTTGATATGATCCTGCATTGCTTTATATTTTCTTTTTAGAACTGCTTTTGCTGTTCTGTAATGCTGTTCTGTAATGCTGTTCTGTAATGCTGTTCCTGTAAGTTTGGAAGATTGTGACCTTGTTATCACTTGTTTCAAGCTATTTTTAATTTCTTCTTTGATTTTTCTCATTAAGTCAGTAGTCATTTAGTAGTGTATTTTTTTAGTCTCACATATTAGAGGTTTTTCCTGCTTTCTTTCGCAGTTCATTTTTTTTTTTAGATTTATTTATTCATACAGAACTGGGGTACAGGCCAGAGATGCGGAGGGTGAGAGGATTCACCAGAGACAGAGTGGGGAGCAGAACAGGCAGATCAACGAAGTACACTGCTGAGGGGAGCAGCGAGAGGGTTAGGAGAGGTCTGCCACACCATGTGGTCACCTCCAGGGCAGGAGGGAATGGAACTCTTGCGAAAGTGGCTTAAGCTTGTTTGTGCTGTGCTTTAACCCGCTGCACCACTAGAGAGGGCCCCTCGCAATTCATTTTTAATTTGATACATTGTGATCAAAGAAAATGTGTGGTATGATTTTAACATTTATGAATTTATTGATACTTATTTTATAATTGAGAAGAGTGTATATTCAGCTTTTGGGAGTTGCAATGCTCTAGTAAGCTCGCGTGGTCTAATTGTTTAAGGCTTGGTGTCTGTATTTTCTCTCTGGTTGATTTGTCTATTGGTGCAAGTGGGGTGTTGAAGTCCCTTGCCATGAATGTGTTTCTCCCAGTCTGTTTTCAGATTTGATGGCAATAGCCTGATATATTTTGGTATTACTTCATTTGGTGAGTATATATTAATGTTATGTCATCTTGATAATACAGTGTTCTGTAATTATTATAGTATCTATCTCTTCTTCTTGCTTTCATTTTTAGTTGAAAATCCATTTTCTTATCTGATACAAGGATGGGTGTCCTGCCTTCTTTTGGGACCCATGTGCTTGTAGGATTGTCTTTTAACCTTTTACTCTGAAGCTTGTATTTTTCTGTAGAACTCAGATGCATTTCCTATGAGAAAAAAGTTGAATTCTGTTTCCTACTTCAACCACCATTTTTACGTGAAGTGCCTTTATGTTTAGAGTAATTGTTGATATATGAAAGTCTGTTGCTGCCATTTCACTCTTGATTTTGTGGTTTTATCTATTTCCTTGTTCATTTCTTTGTGTGTGTTCTTTTCTTCAACTTAGATACATTTCAACATTTCTTGAGGTTAAGGATGTTGTCCAGTGTTTGCAAACTCCTATTTGTCTGAAGCGGTTTTTATTTCTCTCATATATGAAGGAGAGCCTTGCAGGATAGAGTATTGTTGGCTGGAAGGTTTTATTTTTAAGTATTTTGATTGTATCATTTCATTCTCTCCTTACCAATAGTGTTTCTTCAGAGAATAAAGTCAGATGTAAGGCTGATTAGGGTTCCTGTATAGGTTATTTGCTTCTTTTTCCTTATCAGCTTCAATATTCTTCCTTTATCTTGAACTCTTAGAAGTTTAATTACTATGTGTCTTGGTGTAAGTCTCATTCATTTTAGGTACCCCGGTGTTCTGTTAGTTTCATGGGCTTGTATATTTAGTTCCTTCTCAAGTTTTGGGAAGTTTTCCTCCATTATTTGCTTCCCCTCTGGGATATCCATTATTCTTAGATTGCCACTCCTCTTGGAGTCAGATTATTTTCAAAGTATTTCTTCTTTTATTTTTTTCTCCATATATCACTTTTTCCACCAGAATTTTTTTAGCATGATCATCTTCGTCCCGATTCTGTCTTCCATGTAGTCTATTCTGCTTCATAGCATTCTCTTGATATTTCACATCCCACATATCTATTATTTTCTCATTTAAAACTTCAATTTCATTTTTTCCTGCTCATTAATTTTATTCCTTAGGCCATTCACTTTGTTTTTCTGAATATTCTTGAATATCTTTCATTAGTTTTTCTATTTTCTCCCATTCCTTTGAAACTCTTAATCATAGCTTTTAAGCTCTGTATCTGATAGGAAGGGAAGATTCTCCATATCTTTATGATGATACTCTGAAGATGGTTCTCTCTGTGGTGTAGTACTTTGCCTGAAGACTCAGAGTGTTATTATGATTTTCATCTTCTCCCTATTTGCTTGCAGAGCTTCTACATTTTCAGAGGTGATGCTGTCTGCTAATACATAGCTGGTATTTAATTAGTTGGGAGAGATTCTGTCCAAGGGGGATCTTCTATGACCCCTCCCTCGGGGATTCTATCTACAGCCAAGGAACTCTCTAAATATACAAGAATTGTTTCTAAAAATGACAAGTACTCAACTCTATAGGCAGATACATGTGTAGTACCTCATTTCAGGCCATTCGAGAAATGTAACTGTCCTCTGGAGATTGTTCAGTAGGCCCCTCAGGCCCCTTCATGGAGCTTATCAAGACCACACTGATTGCAGACGTCTGCCTTTAGATGCTCTCTTGGAGCTCCGCCTAGGCCTGTGAAGGGTTACTGCATAAGCCAACATTGATTTTGGTTTAAGTACTTGGCTATACTTCTGAACCTATAGCAAATAGACTCTTTTGGCTAAATATAAACTCAATATTTCTTTCAAAACATCCTACTCTCACAAACAATCTCCAGAGAATAGCTGCATTTCTAGAATGGCCTGAAATGAGGTATCACACAGGTATCTGCCTATAGAGTTGAGTACTTGTTATTTTTAGCAATATTTCCTGTATATTAAGTGAGTTTGTTGGATACAGATAGAATTTAAACATGTCAATAAATAATCCCAAAAGAACACAGGACTTAATCTTTTCTCCTACCACATTTTCATACAAAATTTTGTTTGGCTCATTGGAAGGACTTCAGTGCCATTTAAGATAAATAAGCAAATGGATGAATAGACAAGTGAGCAAGAGAGAGAATGGACTGTCCCTTTTAGGCATTGTGCTTCAACATCCTTTCTTTTTCCTTGGTCTTACTGAAAAGAGTGTTTGTTTTCCCTCTACCTCTTTATGAGTATAGTTCCTACTTACTCTTTAGGTATTAATTCAAATAGTCACCCAGTTCAAAAAATGACCACTGATTCCTTGAATGACAAGATCAGGACTTCTCATAGGATGTTTAAACATTGACTTAGAACTTACCCTTAGGAAATTTATACACTTCCCTTATTCATATCTGCATGCATATTACTTGACCCCCGCTATGCTGAGATAACTCTGAGTGCAGATAATGCTACTTTATTCACTGGATAGATTTAGCCAAGCCTCATGCACAACCCATTCTAGGAGTCCAACAAACACTTTTGATGAATTAATAAATATGCAAAGAAGGTGGCTACATGTGGAAGAATAAAGAACCTGCAAGTGGCTGTATAAAGAGAGGAGTCATTTGAGCTTGCTCTAAGGAAAAACCACACCATGGGCACATTAACACAAAGGCAATGGCTTGCTGTGTGAGATAGTATATGCCCCTGTGTGCTGAAGAAGTATAGACCTTTCAAAAATGAGGCCATGGCAGTATTTGTTTTATATCAATCACTGTTGTTATTTACGGTGAACCCACTAGTAACATCCTACTCTGCTAATGATTGCTGATCAGAGCAGAAACATTCCTGTCCTTTTGCAGTTTAACATTTGCTTGGAATGAGATACAATAAAAAAAATCATACATATAAAAACATAAGTGCCAGCTATGATTTATTTAAAAGCCAGGAAAGTGATTGATACCATAAGGAAATGATGGTTGAAGTGTAATTTGACGGAAGAAAATAGAGAATATGCAAAAAGGAATGGTGAAGCACTTCATACTGGGAACAGTCTGTGCAAAGCTCTGTGTCAGGCAGAAGGATATGGAGCATGGTGCATTCTAGAATCTGAAAGACAATTCGTGAGGTTGGAGTACAGGGATGGAATATTATAAACTATTACTGGATAAGTATGCAAGAATCTGATCAGCTGGGCTTTAGGAACCAGTGAATGATTTTATATTTCATTCTAAAATAAACATGATGAACCCTTGGTAGTCTAAAAGTGATGTGGTCAAATGTATAATACAACATAATTGTTTTAGTCAGTTTGGGTTGCCATCATATACCATGCACTAGGTGACTTAAATAATAAATTCATTCTCATAGTTTTGGAGCCTGAAAGTTCAAGATCATGGTGCTGGCCCAGTCAGGTTCTGGTGAGAACCTTTTTCCTGCCTTGGAGACAAATTTCTTCTTTCTGTGTACTCACTTACAGAGATAGAGCCAGCACCAACCTCTTCTTAAGGGACATTAATTACTGGGGGTCCCTTTCTCATGGCCTCATCTAACCCTAGCTACCCTGAAGGGACCCCATTTCCAAATACTATTACATTTGTAATTAGGGTTTCAACATATGAGTTATTCCGTTCATAAAAATGATAGAGTATCAGTAGTAATATCATTGAACGTTTATTGAGTGTTTATTAGGTGCCAGGCAACACACTGAGTTCTTCATGTGACTTACTTCACTGTGAGGGAGGGTGCTGTAAGCAGCATGTCCTTGCAGATAGCAGAGCTGACGCTTGGAGACCAAGGCCAGAGTGAGGTGAAGCACGCTGCCACACTGCAGCACTTAAGAACGAAGGGGGTCCTTCCAAGAGCCATGCCTCGACATCAAGAGTAAATACCTCCTTAAATTCTGTACTGTAGTTACCACCCTGTGTCACCCTGGCTTAAATCTGGGTTATCTCATTGTCCTGGGTTACTTTGCAGGGCCTAAATGAGCAAACCAGATTTTGAATCCAAGACTGTGGAGCTCCTCTTAATTTTTTTCTCCTTGTAAAATATTCTGACTTCCCAAATGAACGCTCTGCTGCCCTCATTGTTATCACGGGTGGAATTATTTGTGAACAAAGATACATTTCATATTAGGCTTCAAATTGGAAATAACTAGGCTCAGTGGAAATGAGTTCAGAGAATGAGAACTGATAAAACACAGGATTCGTCTCACAGAATGAGCTCTCAGCATTATTCAGGAGCTGAGAAAGAACGAGTCAAATATTTAAAGGGTAAACAGGTTTTCTCCATTAATTTTAAGTGAACAAAATGAAATTAAATCTTCTAGCTGCAATTAGATAAATGGATGTCAATCACATAGAACTTACTAAAGAAATTAGCCATGGGGTAGTTGTTAATCTGTTTGGGCTTTGTGGGGGGAGAGGGAATGGGCGAGGGTGGAAATGCAGTCTGTTATCAGCACAGGTATGATTGAATTATTAATAATATTGTGCAAGGCCACCCAGAAACCAGAGCTTGGGGACTCTTAAATCTATTCTAATTGAAACAGAGAATCAACAGACTGGAAAAGACCCTGACTTTCCTCAAGATATGTCACCATTGGTGACATGGAGGACACGTGGGGTTTGCAACACAGTGGCAGCTGTGGGCTGACCTTATGGCAAATTTAATCGGCAAATGGGCTCCTGTTTAAGGTGGTTAATACTTTCCATTATTGAGGAGGCTTTCTTCGATAGTTTGGAAAGTCTCATTAAAAATAAAACAAAAAAACCTCATGCCAGTGTTTTATGCAGACTGTCTAACAGGAAGATTATGGATGCAAATAAATCAGCTATTTAAATGAATGGTTTTACTGACCTCTTGAGAGGGTAGTAATACACGTATAATTGTGAGGGAAATACTCCCAGATCATCAGGCTAGGAAAAGGGTCAGATTCATTCCTTGAAGTGTATAGAGGTTGGAAGAAAAATACACGAACACCCCAGAAGTTAATGAACTGAATTCCACTCATTAATACGGAATACTCCCCCTTTCCTCTGGTTTTAAAAAGGGGTAGGATAGCATACTTCCGGATAGTGGAGAAGTGCCTCTTGGGACCCAGAACAAGTCACTTCATCTCCCAGTGTAAATTTCGATTGTGAGAATAGCTGATAGCTAGAAACAGCCGGGGTCACTAACCCTGCTTCTTTCTATGACCTTCCACTGCCCTCTCTAAACCCCCAGGGAACTTTTCTCCATGCTATGCTTCTCCATAGACCACCTGCTTTTGGGGGGCTTTGGGGGGTTGTGACTGTTGCCAAGAGTTGATCTGAAGGGTCTTAAATCTAGGAGGTTAAGAGCATGGGTTCTATATTGAGGGGAACCTGGTGTGCACCCCTGGGTAAATTTCTCCGCTCTCTAGGTTGTCAGCTTCTTCAGCACAACATGGGAACAATATTTCAGAACTGCACAGAACAGAGGGCTCTAAGCACAGCTCACTGAGACTTATTGTTTCTCCCATTGTTTCATAGCACCCTAGCACTCAAAGATCTGACCGGTCACTAATTAAGTATTTATATCCAAGCAATGAATGCAGATGTGTCCAAATGACTGATAGCTTTTTGAAAAGATGCATATTGAGGGTACTTAATTTTTTAAATTTATTTAGAGGGTGCTTAATTTCTAAGGAACCACAAGCACTTACTAATGGGTCACACATATCTGCTGAGAGTGGCCCTGCAGGGGGACTCGCCCCAGTAAGGAACTTGGCATTAGGGAGACTGGCACTTTCCACACCACAGCCAGTAGTTTGCCCTTGGGGAGGATGTTAAGACACAGTTTGTCCTTGACACCAACTTGGTAGAGACCAGAAGGCATCCATGTGTGAATTCCCATCTCTAACCTTATTCAGTCCACATACATTTCTGATGATCAGTTGCATGAACATGTCCATGGTAGACATAGAAGTCAAACTCTGACAGCACTTACATGAGAAGTATTTATTTCAACCAGGATCCTTCAGCCACTCTGGAAGAAAGTGCTGCTTGAACTAAGCCAATCGCAAAGGGCCTGTAGACAGCTTACACTATGTAATTGCAAGAGTCCTCCAACTCATTGCAACAGAAATAGTTATGTTCCTCGATTTTAACTTCTCCCTTGGCCGATGAAGAAGATGTGCTCCTGACAACTCATAGCCACCCGATGGCTTTCAGTTTTCAACTGATAATTTAGGACATAAATATTTCATTTCACCCATGCCCAACCTCCTTTCCCTTCCCCTCCCCCATCAGAATGGTTACCCTGGTCTATCTTCTGTCCTCAAGAGATTCAGCTGAGGAGGATTCACCTTCTCTGGTTTTCCATAGGGCCCTCTCTCCCTTCAGTAGCCATCGCTGGGGAGGTGTCCTGCTTCCCCCAATACAACTGCTCCCCATCAGGCTTGACCTTCCCACATAGAACGCATCTTGGCTACTCTATGCTGATGGCTGCTCTTTGATGTGAAACATCTTTTTTACTTTAATCTGTTGTAGGAGGCATAACTGACATATAATAAATTCCACCAATGAACAAAATGAATTTTAAATGTACAATTCAGTAAGTTTCACAAGGGCATGTAGTCTGGTAACCACTACAACATTAAAGTAGTACTGGCCCATAGAAATGCAATGGAAGTCACATAATCTAATTAAATTTTTCCAGGGGCCATGTTAAAAAATGTATGAGAAATAGATGAATTAATTTTAATAATGTGTTTTATTTAACTTATATCTAAATATTATCATTTTGACCTGGGAGCAATATAAGATATATATTGAGGCATTTTGTACCCTTCTGTGACATTAAATCTTTGAAATTCATTATTGATTACACACTTAGAGGATATCCTAATTCATACTAAATTTTCATCAGAAAGCACTTGATGTGCCGTGATTGTGAAGAAAATGGTTATGAAGAACAAAATAATAAAAACCTTTTTTTAAAGATTTATTTATTTGTGCATATAGAACTGGGGTACAGGCCAGAGGCTCAGGGGCAGTGAGAGGCTTCACCAGAGACAGAGTGGGGAACAGAACAGGCAGATTAACAAAGTACACTGCTGAGGGGAGCAGCGGGCAGGTCAGGAGAGGTCTCCCGCACCTTGTGGTCACCTCCGGGGCAGGCGGGAATCGAACTCATGCGGAAGTGGCTTTAGATTCTCAGTGCTGTGCTTTAACCCACTGCGCCACCAGGGAGGGCCCTAAAATAAAAACCTCTTTAACATATATTTTTATTTCCCTCAAGTATGTAGATGAGTGGTAACTTTTTAGGAAACTAGCAGATGTTTTCTAAAGTCACCATCTTTTAACCTTACCAGCGGGGTGTAACTCGGATTCCTCTGTACCCGCCACCACTTGGGGTAGTTCATCTCAGCATCCCTGTAGGCATGCAGTACTTTTCATTATGGTTTGAATTTCCATTTTCTGGGCCTCCCTGGTAGCCTGTGGTTTAAAGCTCAGCATTAGCACACTACTCACCTCAGTTCGATCCCTGGCCCACATGGCACAGTAGAGCCCTCCCTTCTTGCCTGCGGCTCCCCTCAGCAGTGTATTTCAGTCACTCTGCCTGTCCTGCTCCACACTCTGTCTCTGGTGAATTGCCTCACCCCTGCATCTTAGGCCTATACCCCAGTGCTTATACACAAAAGTAAAATAATAATTTGCATTTCCCTCATGACCAGTGATGTTGAACCTGTGTTCATGTGCTTATTTGCCCTTTGTATATTACCGTTGGGGAAATGTCTTCAATTATTTTTCTCCACTTCTGTCAGGTTTCCTTTTAGTTACTGAGTGGTAAGCATGTTTTAAACGGCCTAGATGCATGTTCCTTATCAAATGTGCTTGTTGTATATTTTTTCCCAGTCTTAGCTGAGGTATGACTTTTTCAAATCTGGCTCCTGATGCTAATAGTATTATCAGCTGTATTGTATGCGTTCCTGTGGCAAAGTCCTGTTCAAAGTATTATGTATTTTATTCCTGCTACCTTTGGGTCCATCATCAAATCTGTAAGTGTATCTACTTACCCCTCAGGCAGTTATAGCCAGTTCTAAGGTATATGCTGAGGTAGCAAGACTCCAAGCGGATGTATCCATCCAGTCTACAGGGACAATCATTACAACTGTCACTCTGGCTTCACATGGTTGACGTGAGATTTCTCCATCTCCCAGAAGTTTACAACCTCTCAGTTTCACTTTAGAACTTGAGGTGCAAATCTCAGCAGACTCTGAGATTTCCCACAAACACTCATTTCTGTTACACATCTGCCAGGACTGAGTGTGATGGACCTTCTGATGAAGATTCATCTAAACTGCACTTACCCTTCCGATCTTCCACCCCCTGTCTTTGGTCAGATTTTGGTCTCCTTTCATGTGATGCTCTTATGCAATCGGCATGCATTCTTTCCTTTTTTATCTTCACAGAATAAATGCCAGGTTCTCCATTTTACAATCACTAGTGCTCAGTTTTTAAAGCCAAGTTTTTGATCTTCAAAAGTCCCTTCTTCTGACTCTCAGGGTTTAAGATTAATATTGCTGCTTTCAGTTATAAAAGTCTAGTGAGAAACTAATGAAGAATATATTAAGTTAGTTTTTTTGGTTCTGCCTGAGCTGAGTACAAAAAGAACTATCTCTATCTGAAAGGCAGTTCTTAGGATGCCTCTTAGCTTCTAAAATATTATCTGCTGCATTTGGCTCTCAGTAGGTAAAGACATCTCCAAGAGAATAGTCCCTGCAGACACAACATCACTGATAACTAGGAGCAGGAAAGTCAGAGCATGTCTGGAAGAGAACAATAGAAATGATGGTTATGTCACTATGACACTGGAGGAGTCTACCATTTATCATATGGTCTGTGCGCCAACTCCATCTCAAGCATATCACCCCTATTACCGTATAAGGCTGATTTGTTAAAATCCATTTTGCTACTGAGGAAATTCAGAATCCTGAAGTCAAAATGATATTAGTAACATCAGGTTTTAAACTTCAGGTGAGTCTGATTTCAAAGCATATATTCTTAACAACCAGAACAATGGTTTTCAGGCTTTTTGATCTGAGGACACATTTGTAACCTTAAAAATTATTGAGGATCCCCTTGGCCCTCCCT
>NW_004567122.1:35307948-35332996 GCF_000260355.1 Condylura cristata | reverse complement strand
GTTGAGAGCAGTGGAGTCATTGCTAAGGTTATTCCTCTTAAATGACCAATCATAAATGCCTTGAATCAGAAAGAATTAATGTTGGCTGTAAAGTTTGTAGGATGAGTTTGCTGACTCAATGTGAAGCAGAGAAATTACAAAGTCTATATAGCTTTATTTTGTCATGTGGCTAAAGCAGAGGCCCAGGAAGTGTTTTAAGGAAGAGTTGATTCTCAGTAAATATTAGAAAGGGAGGAAGCAGAGACAAGGAAGGTGACTGTACCTGTTGGTTTAGATGCCGTGATCCTGCCGGTGAGAGAGTTTTAAGTAGACAAGTGCCCTGTGCCCACACACCCCCTCCCTGCCCATGCCCCGTGCCTTGCCCTTCAGACAGTCTTCAACACCTTGGGTTTTATTCTCACTTCTTACAATAGCCTATGGGTCCAACGCATGATGATTCTAGTTGCCTTTCCAATTCCATCATGGGCTATCCTCCCTTTCACTTAAACTTTGGGCCAGTATTTCAGTTCTTTGACCTTGCCAAGCTGCTTCGCACCTTGGGCTATCTGCAGAAATATTCCGTTCACATAACACCACCCACCACACCAGCCTTCCTTGAAGCTGGATCCTTTGATCAGCTGAAAGGTTACATCCTTGAGAGCCCTTCCCGGGTCATTCTACCCAAGTGAGTCTTTGTCTCCCTGTATTCTTTGCGCTCATCAGATCCTGGTCATGATCTTCATAGATTGAATGTTTCTTAAGGTAAGAGACCTTGTATCTCATTCATCCTTGTTGACATTGCTTAGGGAAGGTCTCAGGGAAAAAGCTTATTTGTTTTATAAGAAATAGATATGAGCTAAATGAACATAGAGACAGAGCCCAGAAATGGAGGGAAATCAGGTCTGCAGTTCAGAATCATGGTTCTGCTGGCTGCACCAAGGGGAGACTGAGCGGTGTGACTCAGATGGAGGGATGTGACACCTCAAAGCCTGCAGGGGCCTATTTTTCCCCTGACCTGGCCACTTTAGCAGTGTGGAAAGATGTATGCCTTACTTACAAAACAAAATAAGGGGAAACCAGATTTCATTTTTACATTTTACAGTTTTTCTTTTTCTCAGAAAAAGTATCACAGAATCACACAAGATCTCCCAGACTTTTGTTTTGGTAACAAGGATTGGGATGATGTCTTAGATTTCATTTTGCAAAACTCTGTAGCAAAGGCCAAAGGATCCATATTTTATAACAATTATGGGTGTAAGATCTTGCCCAACAGGCTTTCTGTCTCTGTCCTTGATCTCCTTTGCCAAAATAATGTAAGTGTACAGAAATATTTCTGTATATTTCAACGTATGACTGCTGTAATTAAATCTGTAGATTCTTCGTTCCATTAGACACCTTTTCTATAGGAGGCTCAGTGATTTGTATTAAAACATTGTTATCGTTATTGTTCATGTGAAACATGAAAAGAATTGTTGAGTGAAACTGAGAGTTTGGCCTTTGAGGAAGATTAAATTGTGAGCTCACGCTGGAGGAACTGCAGTTTACTGTTGTTTTTCCTTGTCTGTGCTCACTGTTGTCCCACCTCCTCTGCTTTTGGATATAATAACTCCTCTATAGGAAGTGTCTCTGCCGGCCACATCCAGAAGCCCACAAGCTGCCTGGGTCATCTGGTCCCCAGGGAAATGCACTATATTGGGCCATGCTAGCATGTTTAGGTCGAGTAGAGATTGTATTATGTTCAGGGGAGGGTTTGCTTTCATGGTGGACAGCAACCGCCTCTTCTCTGGGCCACTCACATGTGCATTCTGCTGCTGGGAAAGGTATCAGGTTCCACTATCCAAGTCATGCTTGCCTGGCAGGCCTTAAGCATTCTACTTTTGGGAAAAGTTATTATAATTTCCTGAAAGGATCAGGAAATACAACTGTTGTTTCTTAAACATCTGTTTTAAATCTGTTGATTTCATGTCATGGGGTGCTAACATGTTAACAAGCAGGTCTCTTCTTGTGGTCTATATGTGTTTAAAACTGGGGAAAGGGCCTCCCTAGTGGCCCACAGGTTTAAATCTCAGCACTGTGAAGCTATCTTCAGCCACTGCAACACAAGTTTGATCCCTGGCTAGGGAGCTAACCCACATGGTACAGCAGACCTCTCCTGTCTCTCCTGCTGCTCCCCTCAGCAGTGTATTTCAGTCAATCCACATGTTCTGCTCCCCACTTTGTCTCTGGTAAACCCTCTCTCCATCCCCTGCACCTCTGGCCTATACCCCACTTCTTGTGTGCACAAATAAATAAAAATAAAGAAACCTAGGGAAAAATAAAGTTTCACAGTGCTGGTTTTGGTCAACACATTCACCAACTGGAAAACACAAACCTTTATCAATAGCAGAGAAAGAATCACTGGATTCTTAACACACATAGACTCTAAAGTCATGTAATTTGAAAAACAGTGTTTTATTGTGAAAGAGCTCTCAAGGTACTTGTAAAGCTAATCTAATGACGATGATGTCTCAATATTCTTGAAATAAAATGTAGGGGAGTCTGTGCTTCACCTTGAATTCATTTGGACTGCTACTTTAAGATTGTGCCCATAAGCATGTGATCTTTAATGGGCAATTCTTGATCATATTTGATTGCGACATTGCCTGAGCTTTGAAATCTCACACATGCTGTCAGCTGGAACAAGAACCTCTGAAAGTTGCCAGGTAGCAGCAATGATGCAAAGATCTTTATAGATGGCCTCTGCCGCCTCCTTGCTCCAAGGTTCCAGTAATGGATGATTCTCGCTGGTTCCACACTGCAGCTTCTTTACCCTCTAAGCTAGTCCCCCTGTGTGTGTGCAAAGCCAGTGATATACTCTGGAAGAATAGCAAGCTGGCTCAGGTAGTTTTGACTCATTTTTTTTGATTCATTGGGTCGACCTCACTGTGACAGAACTCGCTGTAAATAGTCAAGGTAATCTTTCTCTTAAAGGAATATCAGTATTTCCAGTAAGCTATCCAGCAAAAGAATGATGTAGCTTAATAAATTTTAGAGTTTTCAGGCATTCAGTCATATACAGTATTCTTCTTTGAACATCGTTCTCTCTATAGGGTCAGGGGATGACCCTATACCTCTTAATCACTTACAGTGCTATAAAAATACCACCAGGCAAGAGACAGGCCTGGAGTCCTTCAGTTCCATCTCACCCTCCAGCAACATAGGAGGATGAAATGGGAGCAAACCAGCCACTATCCACTGCTCTGCCTACCAAGAATCAGAAGCATAGACGTGGGGCCATGCTCCCAAGGTCAGGAAAATGCTCTTGAGACCCTTTGGTCAAAACTGAAAACTGGACTCCACAGACACAGCTGAGAGCAGGCAATAAGCCAGTGTTTACGGATGAGTGGACAGGCAAGAAAAGAGAACTCATGGATGAGTGGATGGACAAGGAAAGTCTGAGGAGATCTCTCTAGATAGGAGAGACTCTCCAAGGTGTCAGGGCTCGGGGACTATACTGCCGTTAGGATTGGGGTTTGTGAATTAAACTTTGTGGGCTGGGAAAGCAAGGAGAGTGGACTTGGCTAAAGTCCATTTATCCCACCAATTGTGTCCATTCGTGGTTTCTGGCTGTGAGCACATTCCGCTGAGCTTGGTGGTCACACAGTTCTCTGATGCTCTCCGATCATATTTGATCAAACTGGAGCCTACCAGCTCCAGTTTGAACCAGTCCAGCCTCAAGTTCTGTGACTCTTCTTACAGAGTCTGAACTCCTTTTTTCATGGCAGCTGTGGAAACAGTCCACAAATGCCAGGGCTGGGGGAAATGAGTTACAATGGGCCAAGGAAATTTATGGCCACAGATGTCCAGGCTTAGACTCCTCAGGTTTGTCTAATCTCTTGTTTACCAGCCTGTGGGAACAGCAAGCATTTGTCATTGAATTCTGTCTTTTACTTGTCTCAGTAACCTTCTTGTCTCAAGCAAAGTTACCTCAATAAAACACAACTTGAAAACAAGTTGTCCTCTCTGGAAATTTTGTAGTTGTTCCATTATACTTTAGTGACTGTTGATGAAATTAAATCCTCCATGACATTCTTCAAGTCACCACCGTATAGATTGCCTGTGTTTTCTTCCAGAAAACTTTGAGACTCATTTTTTTTGTAAAGATTTGCTTATTTATGCATATAGAACTGGGGTACAGGCCAGAGGCTCAGGGGCGGTGAGAGGCTTCACCAGACACAGAGTGGGGAGCAGAACAGGCCAACTGATGAAGTACACTGCTGAGGGGAGCTGCGGGTGGGTCAAGAGAGATATGCCGCGCCATGTGGTCACCTCCGGGGTGGGGATCGAACTGCAGAAGTGACTGACTAGCTTCACAGTGCTGCGCTTTAACATGTTGCACCACTAGGGAGGGCCCAACTTTCAAATTCTTTATCCTTGGTGATCTGAAATTTCATAGGAGTATCCTTTTCTCTACATTCTCACCAATAGTTGTCTTGATTTTTTGGTGATAGCTGTCTTTTCAGGGATGAGGAGACATCCCATGTAGTTTTGACATGACTCTCTTGGATTTTTGGCAATGTTAAACATTTTTAATGTTTTTGTTGTCCAGTTGAATGTTGTCTTGAAAAATGTTCAGGTACTTCACTCATTTTCAATTGTACTATTTGTTGTTAACTCACTGTCGAGTGATATGAGTTCCTTCTATATTTTGGATACTAGCCCCTTAAGTGATACATACTGTTTACAAATATTGTCTCCCCGCTGTGAGCTGCCTCTCCATTTGGTTTGTTTCCTTAGCTGTGCATAAACCTTTGGTTTGATATAGTCCCATTTATGTATGTTTATTGCTTGTGCTACCTAAGTAACATATCTAAAAAATGATTGTCCAGGTCAAGGTTAAGAAGTATTTACCCTGGGTTATCTCCTGGGAATTTTATATTTTTAAGTCTTACTTATAAGTCTTGAATCCATGTTTTAGTTATTTTTAGCATAGGGTGCTGGATATGGGTACAGTTTCATGCTTTTGCATGTGACCATCCAGTTTTTCTAACACCATTTATCAAAAAACTATTCTTTCCCTATTGTGCTTTTTGGGCACCTTTGGAAAAATTTCATATATGCATGTATTTATTTCTGAGGTCTCTGTTCTGTTCCTTTAGTCCATTTACTAGATTATGGCCTTTAGTTTTCTAATTACA
This sequence comes from Condylura cristata, assembly GCF_000260355.1. NCBI lineage: Eukaryota > Metazoa > Chordata > Mammalia > Eulipotyphla > Talpidae > Condylura > Condylura cristata. Next base: position 35,327,840 of record NW_004567122.1, on the reverse strand, counting down.
TCTAGCAAATTGGCCATTATTTTTTAATTTCATGAGATTGCCTTATCCCTTTCCCTTTCACTATCGCATTATATGAGTTCCTTCTTTTTTTAAATAACGCCTTATTCTGAGCCCTCCCTGGTGACGCAGTGGGTTAATGCACTGCAAAAGAAGCTTAAGCCACTTCTGCATGAGTTCGATCCCTGCCTGCCCTACAGGAGATCCACATGGCGTGGCAGACCTCTCCTGACCCGCCCACTGCTCCCCTCAGTAGTGTACTTCCGTCAATCTGCCTGTTCTGCTCCCCACTCTGTCCCTGGTGAATCCTCTCACCCTCCACATTTCTGGCCTGTACCCCAGTTCTGTATGAATAAATAAATAAATCTTTAAAAAAAATACACCTTACTCTTGATCAGCAATCTTATTCTCTTGTATATATTTCTGCATTCTGATTTATTTTTGTTGCTAAAAGCTTATCTTCCCCGGTATGTTTTTAGGTTTATCTGGATTTTTTTCCCCCTTATATTACAGAGTTTACTTGATAAGCATTGCTCATTCATGTGTGAGAATGAATCAGTGGAACAGCTGAATGAACATGAACGGGACTTAACACCCACTGGTGATTTTGGGGACTGAGCTGAGGTGGGGAGGGATGAGATGGCCTTGCACTTTGGATCCCTACTTGCCAGACACACAGCCCTTCGCTTGGAGAACACCCCCCCTCCCCAACTCTTGGCACCTTAGTCCACCTCAGCCTTTTTAAATATTTCACTCAAAGGGAAGAGCCTTCCCTAATTCTCCTAGCTGGGGTGGGGGGAGGTGCAGAGCAGGGAGGATGATGAGCAAGTAAATTGATATTTTACCCTGTAGATTTTATTTTAGCCCCTCCCCCCCCATTTCATTTTGAGGATTCCTAAGTCCCAGTCTCTGCAGATTTCTGCAGGGGCAGCAGGCACTCTCTTGGGCTCCATGTGAGCATCTCCCATCTACTTTTTTCCCCCAGAAACACAGGAAGCCCATTGTTCACTAAATGGTGCCCCACAGAGCCCCTTCCTTGTTAGGGGTATCATCATCTTTGTCTCCCTTACTTTAAAGAGATCTTGGGAAAAATGAGATGATGTCAACTCAGTTCACCATTACCTGATTTCCTAGTTGTCCTCTGTCTGGGAGGCTAAGCCTGTGTCTCTTCGTTGATGTACTTCTATATTCTGGATCCTTGTTTTAAGGTAGAAAAGCTATCATCTTTGACATTTCAAGCCTCTGCTTCCCTCCATTTATACTGAGTTTCTCTGTTTTCAGGTACTGACAACTCCTTCTTCTGCCTTTAAATCTTGGTATTTTCAATTTTATTTAATGTGTAGGTGTACAATGTTCTGAGTAATAGAGAAGTGAATCACCAAAAAAAAAAAAAAAACCACATAAATGGACTGAAAAATGTAAACAACTTAAGCTCCAAAGACTTATAATTACGTAAGTTTTCAACATCATAGGACAATTTAAAGTGCACATTTTTTGTGTGTAAGAAAAATCTTTTGACAGTTTCGGTGTTCCTTTCGCAGAGTGTTGAGAGTTATAGCTCTGTTTCTTTGACAGATACTTACTGGGTACGAAATCCAGAACAGAAATTTCCATGGGATATGTAAGCAGAAACACTATGAAATAATTGGGTAGGATTTAGGAGTTAAGGTAAAGCTGGGTCCAAAACCCCACCTGCCCCACTTTGCTTCCTCTAAGATGGTTGCTCTGAGTCTCAGATGCCTCACAAAGTGGTACTCCTGATACCCTCCTTTCTGGGTGGTTATGAGATAGAGCCATTTTGTGTCTAGCAAGAAATAAGCACAAAGCCTACTTTCAGTAGACATGGCCCTGGCTTTGACTGAGATAAACAACCTTTATAATGCTATTGTTTTCCATCTTTTTGAAGATTTGTGGAAAAATCACAGATATATCAAAGGTTGTGTAAATCAGCAAGTTCAAGTTGCCTTTAACGTGTCTCAGTCCCTAAGCTTTTGTTCCAGCTCATTCCAATGTGCTCAGGCTTGAGAATATCAGAAAAGTGAGCCAGGGCACCACCTTGTCAATATTTAGCTGCAATAAATTGACACAGGAATGACTCTTTGTGACTGTTTCTTTTGCCATTTCAATCACTGACTAACCTATGATTTGACAGGTTTTGATGACTCTCAGGTGTGTGTGTGTTAAAGCATCTATGAATCAAAGCTATTGTCCTTTCTTGTCCAAATGGAGATTTGCAGCTCTTTATTTATCTAACAAGGTAGCATTTAGGTTCTGGACATGTGGGATTCCATTGATGACATTCACATTGTTTCCAGAAAAGCCATAAACACAGGCAGTATATAAATATACAAATATTGCTGAACTCCTAAGAATGAATTTATTTCAAGTCTACTTGTTTACAATTGTTTTATAAACTGGGGAAAGAAAATCACTTCTAGCCTTTTGTTTAACATAAACTATTACTTATGGAGCCCTCCTCTCTCCACAGCACTAAAATGAACCAAACATACTGCTGCTGATGAGATGCTGAATTTTTAATTCATGCATCACTTAGCAAATTTGTTTGTCAGACCCTGTGCTTGGGTGCTGGGAATCCGATGGTGAAGAAACCAGACATGATTCTCACCTCTCGAGTTTACTGCCTACTGATGGAAATGGGTACTGGGTAGTCAGACATGGGTAGAGAACCACATTGGGGTGAGCGGGGAGGAGGAGGTGCGCTCGTGTTAAAGATTGGTGGGAGGTGATGGAGGACTGAGTTGTCTGCACAGGTGAGCCTCCTTCCCTGCTGAAAGGAAGACTAATCTGAATTATAAGGGGGAAAGAGGTATTCACCGTAAGTGGAAGAGAAAATAACATTCCAGGCAGATGCAAAGGTCCTGCAGTTGGACAACAGGGTGCTTTGTGAGAACTGAAAGGACAATGTGTATTGATAGAGATGACAAAAGCCAGCAGATATGTGAGGTAAAGCTCCAGTGGCTTCTCTTGTCATACTCTTACTTACCCTTTATGATTTTTTTGTTAAAAGATTTATTTTTAAGCATACAAGAGCTGAGGTGTAGGCCAGAGGTACAGGTGGTAAAGAGGATTCACCAGAGACAGAATGGGAAGCAGAACAGGCAGACTTATGAAATACACTGCTGGAGGAGCAGAGGAGAATACAGCGGAGGTCTGCCGCGCCATGTGGGTCAGCTTCCTGGCCGGGGATCGAACTCATGGTAAAGTGGCTGCGGATAGCTTCATAGTGCTGAGACTCAACCCTTGCACCACCAGCGAGGCCCTACTCTTTATGTTTTTGCTATCATTCACTTACTTATCCATCCTTTGATTATTGAGACAGCAAACAAATGTCTGCCCCTTGTCATTTTCCTGTGGGAGGCGCTATGCTAGGTACAGATGAACAGGGTGGAAGACCACAGCCCCTGGTCCCAAAAATCTCACAGGAAAGAGAAAAAGGTACCCAAGTGCTATGGGGTCACCAAACTTGGCCTGTATTCAGAAGGCTCATAGGTTATTGAGAAGAAGATTGGAGCAAGGCGAATATTTTTCAATTTTTTCTTACATCATTTTGTGCCTTTTCCCATCTCAATTGTAATCCCCATGGACTTCCCATCACCAGTTCACCTGTGTGCCATCACCATAGTCTGTGCATGGTTCCCTCACCCATTTTTGATCCCATTCCCCATTCCAGCCCCGTAAAATGTCTCTGCTCTATAGTTGTTCATTATTATTATTTCCCCCACTGGTCCTTTATGCTCCTGCTATGAGTGAGACCATCCGGTATTTTTCTCTTTCTTTCTGGATTATTTCACTAAGCATGATCCCTTCTAGCTCCATCCATGTTGCTGCAACAGGCATGAGTTTATCATTTTTGGCTGCTGAGTAATATTCCTTGTGTATATGCACCATATCTTTTTAATCCAGTCATCTACTTTTGGGCATTTGGGTTGTTTCTATGTCTTTCCAATTGTAAATAAAGCAGTAATAAACATGGCGGTGCAGGCATCTTTTTGAATCAGTGTTGTTGTGTCTTTTGGGTAGATACCTAGGGGTAGGATTGCTGAGTCATATGGAAGCCCCACTTTTAGCAGTTTGAGAAACCTCCAAACAGTTTTCCATAGTGGTTGTACTAGTTTGCATTCCCACCAGCAGTGCAGGAAATTTTAGTTATAAAGTCTAGAGGTAGATTTTAAAATTGTTAGGAATCTGGGGCCCTCCCTGGTGGCGCAGTGGGTTAAAGCACAGTACTGAGAATCTAAGGCCACTTTCGCATGAGTTCGATCCCCACCTGCCCTGGAGGTAACCACATGGCATGGCAGACCTCTCCTGACCCGCCCACTGCTTCCCTCAGCAGTGTACTTCGTCGATCTGCCTGTTCTGCTCCCCACTCTGTCTCTGGTGAAGCTTCTCACTGCCCCTGAGCCTCTGACCTGTACCCCAGTTCTGTATGCACATATAAATAAATCTTTAAAAAAATTTTTAGGAATCTGGCATTTATGGGACTTGGAACCAGACTAAATGGAGGGTAAAGGGGAAAATGTTTAAGTGTCTGTTGAGTCACTGGGGTAGGAAGTTTGGGCACCACTCAAAAAATAGGAGGAGGAGCAAATTCCTTCTCAGTATGTGTCTTTATTCAGGAAGCAGGCATATTTTACTTGTAGGGTTTCTACAGTACTAAGAACTAAATACGTGCCACAAATTTGTTCAGTGTTATTTTATGTTCCATAGATCTAGCAGTATTGGAAGTAGACCAATTGGTCACCAGGAATGTCAGGGAAGATATTAGGGAGCATGAGGTGGCTTCCATCCATATCTTGGCTGTTGTAAACAGTGTTGCAGCAGGCACAGGAGTGCAGCCTTCCTTTCAAATTAGTGTCTTTGTGTTCTTTGGGTAGATACCCAGGAAGCAAATTACTGCAGACCCATTTTTATTCTTTTGAGGGACTTCCACAGTTTTCCACAGGGGTTGGACCAGTCTGTATTCCCAATAACAATTGAGATGGTTTATTTTTCTCCACATCCTTGTCAGCATTTGTTTTTCATTTTTTGTTTGTTTTTAATGTAGATGATTCTCACAGGTGTATTGTTCTGATTTGCATTTCTGTGATGATGAACATTTTTTCATGTGTCTGTTGGCCATTTGCTTATCTTTGGAGATGCGCTTATTTAGCACTTCTGCCCATTTTCTGATGGGGTTGTCTTCTGTTTGTTAAGTTGTCGGAGCTCTTTGTAGGTCTTGACAGGTGCATGGTGTGCAAGTATGTTCTTCCACTCTGTGGATGGCCCCATGACTTTATATGGATTCAACCCCACAAATTATGTAGTTGATCCTCATTCAGGCTTTAATCCACACTTGGTAAGCCTCTTTTTTGCACATATGTTTTAGCATTAACTCTGCACTCAAATTATAACTCGTTGGCAGTCCCTAAAAAAACGGTTAGAGCTAAGCTAGTAGCATACAGGTAACAAATGTTGGTGCTAAATGAACATTTGCCTCTGTTATGTGCACACTGATATGGACAGCTGGATATCCCATTGTAGTGAAATATTGTTGTTAGTTAGCAAAAACAAAAAATAATTTAAAGAAGCTGATTAATCAAAAAGATCAAAAATGAAAACTATAAAAGTGAATCTCTCTGGGGTAATGAGGGTGCAGTGGTCACACAATTGATTGGTGTCTTTTTGTACCATAGGCTGTTTTAGATGTTTTTTATATATATTAACTCATTTTATAATAACCCTGTGTTGTTCTCTGTAGTTTACAAATGAAATCAAAGCACCGTGTGATTAAGTAAATTGCCCCAGATCACACTGCTGGGAGATATGAGTCAAGATTTGAATCCAGTCTGACTTTCAAAAGCCATGCCTTCAACCAATGTTAACACTTGACTGGGAAGTCTCACACTATCAAGAACTACATATTGGTGTTTCTTATCAATCTCTATACAGGAATATGCCTGGGAGGGGGTGGAATTCTAATCTTACATTGAAATTTAAACCTGTCTTTACCCTAGAGCCTTTACTCCCACTTGCTCCACATTTTGCCATTTCCTATCCATTAAATAGGATGAGTCAACACTTGAAAGTTGAAAGTGTGGAAGTGTTCTCCATAGTGTTTTTATTTTGGCGGGGAGTGGGGGCAGGCAGGGAGAGTTCTCAAAAGGAGCTATGCTCTGGGCCCTCCCTGGTGGCGCAGCGGGTTACAGCACTGCACTAAGAAGCTAAAGCCACTTCCACATGAGTTCGATTCCCACCTACCCCGGAGGTGACCACATGGCGCGGCAGACCTCTCCTGACCTGCCCGGTGCTCCCCTCAGCAATGCACTTCGTCGATCTGCCTGTTCTGCTCCCCACTGTCTCTAGTGAATCCTCTCACCCTCTGCATCTCTGGCCTGTACCCCAGCTCTATATGAATAAATAAATCTTTAAAAAAAAAAAAGGAGATATGCTCGATGGCTCTATGCTACTTGTCAGATGTAAATTCATGAAGCTTGGTTATCAGGCTTTGTTGACCTTTGTAGTGCTGTCAGATGCCAAATGGAAATTACAGAGACATCTATTTGAGGTATCTTTAATGTAATTATTTTTACTCTGTGTTTTTCCATACATATTTATTGCATTTTAAAAGATAGACAGACTTACAAGTTCAAGGTCCATCTAGTTCTTGGATTCTACTTCTGAGACTCACCTACTGGAATAGTAACAGTGCAGGTGTCAGCCCTGCTTGCATTGCACTTGGAACTTAACGAGATGCTTTCCCACGTGGTGGGCTGCATTTCTCTTGCAACATGTCCTGCAACGTCCCAGCACACCTAGACTTAGAGGGTCCCTTCCGAAGACGAGAAAGTAGCAGAACGTGAAGGTATAAGGGGAAGATGAACTCTCAGTGAGCATGGAATCTTTCTATATTTTAAAAAAGATTTATTTATGCATGCAGAGCTGGGGTACAGGCCAGTGGTGCAGGGGTGGTGAGAGGATTCACCAGAGACAAAGTGGGGAGCAGAACAGGCAGACTGACGAGGTACACTGCTGAGGGGACCAGCAGGTGGGTCATGAGAGGTCTGCCATGCCATGTGGGTCACCTCTGAGGCAGAGACCGAACTCATGCTGAAGTGGCTTAGCTTCTCAGTGCCATGCTTTAACCCACTGCGCCACCAGGGAGGGCCTGAATCTTTCTAATATTTTAAGAAAGTTGATTCTGAATGTGCAGCAAGCCAAAGGGCTTTTACCAGAAAGGTAGTGTGAGGTGATTCACAGTTGGAAGGACTATTCTGTCCACTGCATAGAATGATCTGTGGCAGCTGAAGGAAGTCCCAGACTCATCAGAGTCTGCTGGAACAGTCTTGTTGACATACATGGCAGTGGAGCATGGTGGTAGCAGGGGGTTGGGGGAAGGGTTGTATTCGGGTTGAAGAAAGAGCTGGGAGTTTACCAGTGGACTGAAAAGGAGATGGGGAATGGAGAGGAATGAGGGGACAGAGAGGTGGAGCAGGTATGGTGGGGTGACTTTGGGGACTGAGTTGATTTACAGACACCCAGTGAAATATCAAGTCAGCTATTGGTTATACTAGGCCAGAGGTCAGGGGAGAGGTAGGTTCCCAAAATTGAAGTTTGGGATTTTGTTATCCCTTGAACTCTAGGGTGTGTATAGCAAGCCCTAAGACTGGAGAGTGGAACTGAGGACTTTGAACTCTAGGGTGTGTATACTTTAGAGGTCAAAGCATCAAGGAAGAGCCAGCAATCAGCCTGGGAAAGAATGAACATTGATATCACAGAAGAGTCAAGAAAGTGGTCCCCAAAAATCAATGAACAAAGTATATTAGGAGAGAGAAATTGCTCAATGCACACGTGAAGTTGTTGACATACACATGTTGTAGGCAACAGAGTCTCTAATTCAGTAAGCCCTCGGAGGTAACCCACTGATCATGTGACCCTACAGTTCCGCTTTCCAATCCAATCTAAGTCTTCTTATAATTCTCAGTTGGATGCCTGTAACTGTATCTTTAAATTTCTCTACCTTTACTGGTCATAATAGAGTCCAGATGCCCAGCTGTGAAAATCCTTTTTCTGGCAGTGACATCTGGCTTCTTGGCTTCTCCTAGCTGCAAGTAAGGCCATAGACGCTGAATTAAACCGCATTAAGCAGTTGGGCTACTGGAGATTTAACTATTACAGTGACTAAGTAACCTTCTCTTCCTTGTTTTCTGCTGTGCTGTTTTATGGTGTGCCTCTGGGCACTTTCAAAACTTGATCTGTTTTTATTTTATTACTAATTTGGGGGAAATCCAATTATTTATTATTTTATCTGTATGTGGATATACTATATTTGGTTTGTATTCCTTTAAGTAATTGTGAGCTTTATCAGATGAATGTTGCTTCGTCTGGTTCAAGTTCTTAATTGATAATGTCTCTTTGAAGACATGTGAATAGAATCATATTTTTGGAATACTTCCTCTATACCTATGCTGTAGTCACTAAATACATGTGGTAATTGAGTCTAACAAATGTGGTTTTTTTGAGTGATGACAGATGTGTAAAACCCACACCAAGTTTCATACACATATTAAGTAAATAAATACATTTTATATTGATTATATGTTTAAAGTATAATATTTTATGTGTTTGTTAAAATATTCATATTTTGTCAGTTTTTCTAAATATTAAACAACTTTATCAATGTCTTTTCACGTGCTTCTGTTTACTCATTTTCACATTGTGGCAATTAGAAAATACTAAAATTACAAATAAGCCTTGGGTAATATTTCTGATGGACAGAGATAATCTATTTATGCCAGAGCACCATCATTAAAATCTGTTTCCAGGTATGAAGAAAATGCCTTCTGATTGCTGCATTGTAAGATTTCATCCTAAATATGTTTTATGGCATTAAAAAAAAACAAAACCTAACATTCAAAATTTTTCTTTGCAAAACAATGTGTATGTTCCCTGTGGCACTGTTTCCAGCAGCCCAGTTCGGGAACCAGCCTAAACTGTTGCCAGTGACAGAGGAGAAAACAGTGATGTGGTGTGTGTGCACGATGTAAGGCTACTGGCCTAGGAGGAAGCTTGCAATCTAGCTATTTGTGACAAAAGGATGGAACTGGAAAAGATGGTGCTAAGTGAAATACATCAGAAGGGAAAAGACAAATACTTCATGCTTTCACTCATTTATGGAATATAAAGAAACAAAACAAAAAAAAAGGAGAAAACTATGTCTGTGATCTATTATTCTAAAGCAGATAGTGTTAGCATCAGCGTTACCTAAATTTCAAAGGAAAAATACCCAAAAAAATTAAATTATGAAAAAATGATTCCTGGTCTAAGTTTTCTTTGACAAAAGTACAAAACAAAAAAAAAGAAAACCACATGTAACTACCATGAAGTGTTTTTATATATTCCTCTGCTTAGGCACATTTTTATCCAAAAAATAAGACCAATCATTATATATTATTTTGTGACTTTTAAAAAAGACTGTAACATGAATATCCTTGTAGATACCTTTCAGTTATAGCTAAAGGATATAGGATATATTCCTACAAGCAACGGTGGCTTATAATAGCAGGCTTTTATTTATTTATTTTTAAACACCCTTGTTTATTTTTCCACAATTTAGGATTTCTCCCCTCAGATCTGTCCCCATAGTCTCCCCCCACCAAGCACCCATATCCTCCACCACAGTCCATTGTGTTCTCCTCCCCTTCCCCCTCCTGAATGCCTCAGATCTACAGTCTGCTTTCAGAAGTCAGCCTTACAGTTTGTCTTAGTCTGATCCTTTGTAAGTGAAGCCATCTAGTATTTCTTTCTCCTTCTGCCTCACTTCACTGAACATAATCCTTTTTAGCCCCATCCATGTTTTCTGATGGGTCAGTAGTAGTCCGTTATGTGTATATACCACAACTTCTTGATCCACTCACCTTTTCTGGGGCATTTCGCTGATTTCCATATCTTGGAAATAGTAAATGGTGCTATTTACTATTTATTTATGTATTGAAAATAGGGCTGCCACATACATGAGAGTGCAGGTTTCCTTTTGAATTTGTGCCCTTTGGATGGATACCCAGGAGTGGAATTGCTCATCTACCATCTGGTAGGTCCAGTTTTAGTCTTGGGAGGGCTAGTAGTGATTTTTGAATCTTCAGTTTAATCTTCAGTTTTATTGAAACACCACACCATAAAAATTTATACTTGTTAACGAGAACACAATTCCATGGGATTTGGTATATTAAGAGTTAACCAACTGTTGCTCTTACCTAGCTTTAGAACATTTTGATCACCCCCAAAAAGAAATCCTGAGCTCTTTGGGAGTCACTCCTACCCCTCACCCCAGCCCCAGGCAACCATTAATCTGTTCTCTGTCTGTATGGGTTTGCCCATTCTGAAAATGTCACATAAACAGGATGCAGAACTGTGATCTTTTTCCAGGTTCATCCATGATATGGTATCTACCAGGTTCATCTATGATATAGCATCTGCCAGTAATTCATTCATAAATAATAATCCACTATCAAGCCTTATGTGTCCATTTATCAGCTGGTGTGCTTTGGGGTGGTTTTCACTTTTTTGGCTCTAATGAATCATGCAGTAACTACTTGTGTGCAAGTTTTAGTTGAATATGTGCTTTTGATTCTGTCACCTATATACCTAGAAATGAAATTTCTGGATTGCATGTTAGCTCCGTTTAACATCTTGAGGAACTACCAAATTATTTGTAGCAAACAGTTGTACACTCACACAGCAGTGTGGGCGAATCCAGTTTAGCCACATCCTCACCAACATAATCGTGACTTTCAACTGAGAAAAATAATCTGATCCTAGAAAGGATCAGAATCTAGTGGTGGGTAAAGTAGAAAAAATCTCTAAGATTCTATTGTGACCACAACCTACCCCAACACACACACACACACACACACACACGCACAGAGAACACCAGGCTCCTATATTATTGACACTTTGGGTATATTATTTATCTCTTGGCTTCAGTAAAATGGTGTACTAATAAAAGTAATTACCTTAAAGTTCTGTTAAATTTAAATGATAGTCCTAGTATAGCCTCAGGATATACATAATATTCTCTCCATACCTATAAATAATAGATGATGAGCCATTGTTAACTACTAAGATTATTTCAAAAGGTCAATAATTCCCTGCTTACTGAACACATCATAATTTTTCTCAATCAGATCTACTATTGGATTTGGGAACGTTTCAGGTATTTCACAATTATAAACAATCTGCTGAGAAGTAAACTTTTGGCTAAATTTTTCCCCCACATCCATGGTCATTTTCTTAGGATAATTCTATAAAGTGTTATTGCTTAGTGTATTTTTTATGATTTATTTACTTATACATACAGAACTGGGGTACATGCTAGAGGTGCAGGGGCAGTGAGAGAATTTACCAGAGACAAAGTGGGAAGCAGAACAGGCTGATGGAAGAGATACACTGCTGAGGGGAGCAGCGGGGGGTCAGAAGAGGTCTGCCACGCCATGTGGGTCACCTCTGGAGCCAGGGATTGAACTCACACTGAAATGGCTGCAGCCAGCTTGCAGTCTGCGTCCTTACTGTTGCACCAGCAGGGAGGGCCCTGCTTGGTGCATTTTAAAGAAATTTGAAATGCATTTCCTAATACATATTCTTATTTAAGTATACTGAAATTTTACCTTGAGAGATGTAATTGGGTACTAGGCAATATCCCTAGTACTGCTAAACTGGTCTTGTAAATCCTCACCTAGCTCCTAACAAATATAATGCAAACTAGAACTGCACTGGGCAGGACAACATAACCCTAGAATTACTAAATGAGAAAAGTTACAAAAATGTTCTCAGGCCATCAGATCTGAACTCTTGGATTATTGTGTCTTTTGTTCTCTTGCATCAATATCCTAATTAGACAAGTGGAAGAGATGTCAGTGAAATCAGACCCAGTGGCTATTTTTGGTTTGAATTTAGGCAAAACAAGGACTAAAATAAGGTGACCAAGAAACCTGAACAGTAGAAATGTCTTAAAGAGACATTCACCCAAGGCAATTTAATAAACAGCTTGGAAGAGATCAAACGAAGGCATTAGCTTTCCTCTGATAGGCAGAGGAAAGCTTCATGGTAACGGTAGGATTGTAGGAGTTATTTAAGATTATGTCTGAAGCTTGGTTGGATGGTTGAAAGTTCTGGAATTTGACACAGCTTGGGAGACTTAGGTTTGAGAAAGTGGAATGATTGGGATAGTTAGCAGGGGTCTGCCACAGAAAGACTTGTGCATTAAGTGCTTAGTGAATAAAAAGATAAATCAACAAGTAAGGTGCCTTCTGGTGTGCTAGCAAATGGTTACCAACCCACTCAAAAAAAGAAGTCCTGTATTATATGTTTTTTTGTAACATGCTGTAAATACCCCACCAAGGCAGATTTCAAATCTTAAGCTGAAATTTTACGAGTAACATGATTTTGTTACTCAAATCAGAGCTGGGAAGAGGTATATACCAGCAGCATAATCATTTCTCAACAGCCAGAATGTATCAGCTCCAGCTCAACCGCTTTTATTTGCATAAGTAGTTGTATTTGAATAATTGAGGGCATATTTTACTCAGTGAAATCCATTAAGAGTCCAGAATCTAGAGTCAACATATGACTTTGAGCACAAGATGCTTTGTTTTCTCTTAGGTTAAATGGCACATTGAAGTCTCGCTCTATGGTATCGCATGTTGTAACATGCACAAAAAGGAGTCACAAACCTCCCTAGAAATTCCAGAGGTCAGAGGTTATCCTCTGGGCTGTCAGCACATAAGCTACCCCAGAAGGACTGTTGTGCATTAGGGGCTTAGTGATGCTAGAGCAGGACTCCAGATGACCCCTCTCTGCAGAAGTGTGATTAGGTCTGCACAGAATAATGTGAAATCAAGAGATGATAACCATAAGTCGTTCCAGTTGTACTTAGGATCTTGACACTATGGCTTATAGAGGACAATTGCAAGGTGGTAACATTTCATGTATCCAGTAAAGCATGGGTTTTAGGTCACTTTTGTTCACATGAGTGAGTGACACGGTGACTCTCCAGTTCCTACAGTGGTGGGGAGACCCCAGCTGTAGGAGGGAGAAGTGACATGTCAGTGAAGCCAGGCCACCAGCCAAACATGTACAAAAAACCATTTTCCTCAGCAATCCTGCAAAGTACCTTCTATTATTTTCTTTCATTTTGTACATACAGAAGCTCCCAGACGTTACATTACTTGCCAAAGGCCATGGAATTTATAAATGCCCAAGCTGGGATACAAACTGGGACTGTCTGACACCTAAGTCTATGTTAAGAAACTCCCGGCTGGCTTAGGTCAAAGGTTTTAATAAAATTACAGGTATTTAATGTGTTAATTGGAAAGGATAGCCTAGCAGATTCCAGCGTGGGCAACACGAAGCTAACTGGGGTGTGAGGATTCAGGGGTGAAGGGTAGGGGTCGTGGCCAGGGTTACTAACAATCTGTCCTGCAGCTGTCCTGCGGAAGTGTGTCATTTCAAGCTGTGTATTTATAATTGCCCTTTTCGGTGTATAGCACAAGCCTGAATTAGGTCAACCACTCAGACTTCTGACAAGAAGGCCTCTTGTAGCTTGTGGCCTCCTTTGCATAAACTATAAATTAGATACTAAATTCCATAATGGCAGAGATTGACTATGCCTCTTATGCATCGGTATTGCTGAATCTCCAGTCTTCTCCTGGTGGCTGACGTGGGAGATGTGTAAACTGTGTTCAGTACTGATGGCGGGAATGATAATACTCAACAAGCAATAGCAATATTGTTTTCCCAAACATGAGGTCACGTAATCCCCACACTAACTCCATGAAGTGCATACTAGTCTTCTCCCTAATGTAGAGATTTTTAAAGAACATGGCTGAGGGAAATCTTGTAACTTACTCAAGGATACAATAATAAGTGGCAGAAAGTCAGATTAGAGTAGTAGCAGAACTTAGTTCTTAACTTTGGAGGAAAAGACTGACAATGTACTATTAAAATCAGATGACAGATTTCAGTGCCATGAAAGAGAGGATTTAGTTGTATGTCTAATACCTAGAACAACTCTTGGTAGTGCTTCATAAATATTTTCAGTGCACATAGATACATATGTATGTATCTATAGATATATACATATATGCACATATCTACATACACACACATATATATACACACATATACATACACATGCAAACAGGAGCGCATCAATGATTTCAGTAGGAATAGGAGCTACAAGTTCCTGGTTCACAACAGGTTTTGTTATTGGGGGAGAGAGGGAGAGAGTTGAAAAATTTTAATATAAGTAGACCTATATGACCTAAAGATCATTAATTCAGCAAGATACATGTTCCATATTTATCTCAGCATTTTTCACAATAGTCAAGAGTTGGAAACAGCCTAAATGTCCATCCTCAGATGGGTAGATAAAGGAGATGTGGTCTCTACACACAACGCACAGTACTCAGCTATTAAAAAAGATGAAATCCTGCCATTGGCAACAACATGGATGAATCTAGACAGTGTTATGCTAAGTGCAATAAGTCATACACACAGTCGTTTCACTATATGTGGTACATAAAGAAACAAAACCACTGAACTAAATGAATCAAAAATAAGCTTTTATACTGTAAGACCAAATTAGTGTTAACAGAAAGGAAGGGAAAAGATGGGCAAGCAGGATAAAATGGAGACTGGACTTCTGGTGGTGAATATAATGTGGTCTATGCAGATATTGATTTATAATGCTGTGTGCCTGGAACCTATATCATTTTAGGAATCAATGCTACAGCTCACTCAACAAATTCAAGCATTTATTCATTCACAAATAAGTGCCAGATACCTACATCAGAAACATGGCATAAATGGCTGACAATGAGTCCTTACCTATTACAAAATGCAAGGTTCCAAGAAGAAGAAAAAATAGCTACAATGACAGATGCCAGAGGAAGGGACAAGCGTGTGAAAGGGGAAGCCTTGGTGAAGTAGAGACAGTTGAGCTGGGAGGCTGAGTAGGGAATGACATGTACCATTGCCAACAGCTTTTGTAAAGTACTAGAAACTTTGGAGGAAAAGACAGATACTCAGTGAGTTTTCTGAGAAATGGTCTAGATAACCCTCATACCCAAACAGGGGTGCATAGGGCTTCTTCCATGCGTGTCTCCTCTGCTGTGTACAAAACCAGCCACTTTATTCCCTATTGCTCACTGTAGAAGAGTGGTTTGAAAATCAAAATCTTGAAAGTTATTTAATCCCTGGAGCTCTATTTAATTTGCTTTCTCTGACCTTGTGCTTTAGGAAGGTTGGGAGGGGTGGGGGGAGAAGCCTGTAAATTGAATAAATGCAGGTGAAAATTTGCAAACAATGTGAAAGGGAAAATTTAGTGAACCTAGAAGCACCATCTATTGAGGGGACATTTTACATTGGTTCCAGTAGAAAATTCCTGAAGCACAGCCTGACCAGTGGCCCAGGCCTACCTTATTCTTCATGCAGCTCTATTCCAACCTACTCCATGTTCCAGGATGATAAGGGAAAGAACTTCACAACTGCTATCCCAATGTCTCTTGTTGCAACTTAAAGTCATTTCAACTAAAGGCAAGATGTCTTCTTACTACTTTGACAAACAGAGGAACCAAGTTTTCCCTCTGCCAACCTCCTGTTCCACCCTCCCTCCCCCCCCCCCCCCCTCCCCCATTATCCCAGACTCCAAGAGAAGCTGGGCTGTGTGAGTAAAAGGGAGCCCAGCCCTGGAGCAGCTCATCCTGCTGGAGCAGCAGCTGTGGCAGTTGGTGCTGAAGTGGGTTAAGTCACCTGGCAGCGGTCTTCATCAGTTTCTGGAAATTTCTGAGTGAATTTTGAACAAATCATCAAACAAGTATGAAAGTCTTAACCACCAGCTAAGAGTAAAATGGACTCTATGAAAAGCTGAAGTACCCCCAAATAATTATATGAAAGAATGTTTCCACGCTTCTCCATGTGCGGTTGTCTCCTGAAGATGGGGCAGTGCCATTTCCTACCTGCCAGAAGCATCTATTCTACATGGAGATCTAAGGACATGTCCCAATCTCAGTTAAGGACTTGTTTTCCCTATTTTTTTTTTTTTTTGAACTTCAAATACTTTCTAAATTGTGTTAGCCAAGCATTGTATGTATATAATTAACTCAACGGTCCCTCTGGGCTCATCTAGCTAAACTTGTGAAGCTTAACTGAGCAAGACATTTGCTGATGTCTCTCCCGGCAGTGACACCCACGGAAATGAGTACCTTTTCAAGAGGAAACCAGGGAAATTTCTTTTCCAAATTGGCTTTTTAGTGATTTGGGTTGCTTCATAAATGAATCTGGTTGTGTCATAACAATAACGATCTAATTTTCTTACAAATAGGGAATTTGCAATTGGGAAAACATGGAGTGTGAGGGGGTGGATTTCCCTCCTAACTGAAGTTGGAAGACAGTTCTCCTTTTTTGTTTAATTGGATCTTTGAAATCCCCTCAGGGGAGAATGGCTCTCTGTGGACACAGAGTTGCAGAGTACCTTCCAGGCTGAGAGCCTATGCTGGACCTTCCTGCAATGTCATCTCTTCCAGGGAACACTATGGAGGGCCTGCTGCAGTTTGTCCAGAGCAACTTGCAAAGGACTGGGGGGAGGGGGCTCTTTTAGACTGTGTTGCTGGAGGCAGAACAGCCCTCTGCTTCCCTCTGCCTGTCTAGACAAAGTTGGCGACCGTTAGATATTTGGATTCTGGAATGGAGAAGTCAGATTTGATCGCAGGAAAGTTCTGACCGCTGCTCCCCTTCTGTTGCTCGTCGAGAGGGTTAAACTAGGCGCTGAGCAGCGCCCTCGTCCCCACTTTCTCCTTTCTGCGGCTTAGAACCTCAGACCTCGCCCTTTAACTTCGTCGAGGCAGCGCGTGCATCCCTGGAGGGTGAGCCAAAGGAACCTGGATCTAGACTTCCTGCCCACTTCCTGGCTGTACCTCGGGGGAACCTACTGTGCTGTCCTGGAGCGCAGGTGTTCCGAGAAGGCAGCGAGCTAGGAGCTCTGGGTGCTTGAGCAAGCGCGGCGTGGCGCGGGCGGGGTGAGGGTGGAGAGCGCCGCGATGCTTTTCACGTGAAGCAGCCAGCGAGCTGCTGGCAGCCCAGGTGCGGGTTCGCGGCTGCGTGCGCCCCACTGCAGCACAGAGCAGCCGCAGCCTCTGCCTCGGCCACCGCCGCTGCTGGGGAAGAATCCCCGGGCTGCTGACGCGGTTGGGAGGAGCCTCGTCTTTAATGCACCAGCCGCCTCCAGCCTCCTCGCGCAGCAGCGGCGGCGGCAGCGGCGGCGGCAGCGGCGGCAGCTGCGAGTGCACGCGTGTGGCTGAGGGTGAGTGCGCTGACGCCGGCCGCAGCGCCCAGCCCTGCTCCCCGCCGGCCTCCCTAGCCCCCGCCCGCCGGAGCCGCCCTCCCGTGGGACCTGCACCCTCCTCCGGGCCCGGCCAGCCTGAATCCTACCCCTGCCATCTCGCCACCGCAGCTTGGGTCCAGAAAGGCACCATTTTGTCGCGGCTGCCCGCTCTCCCAGGGGGAGGAGGGATCATTTTTGCATTTTGGAGCGGCTGCCAACGAGGGGGACCTGTTGGGCATCTCCCCAGCCCCGCTAGTGAGCGCCTTCCGGGCGGCGGGCGGGCGGGACCAGACCCCTCGGGGCACCGCGCATCTTGGCACCGGAGGCAGCGGAGGCAGGCGCAGCATCCTCGTTGGGAATTGGAGCTGGAGTGAGCGCACCGCGGGAGGAGCCGCCGCAGCCTCGGAGATCCCGAGTGGAGGAGGTGACAGCTCCATTGCCGGGTTTTTATTTTTCTTCTCTCCGCCTCCCCGTCTCCTCCTCAGGCTCGGACCATGGTGCAGTCCCACTGGCTCCCCTGCCCCCCTCTCCTGTGAGACTGGCTGCGGGGAGGGATCATGGATACTTGTCTGCCGGCTTCTGGTTCCCACGCAAGTAAGCCTGCTGTCAATGGAGGAGGACATTGATACCCGCAAAATCAACAACAGTTTCCTGCGCGACCACAGCTATGCGACCGAAGGTAACGCCAGCCCCGCCGCATGCCGCCGCCGGGCCGGGCGCAAGTTGCAGATCTGGGGCTTGGCGAGCAGTGGGGCGCGTAGTGGCCGAGACTCTCCGGACCCGGGGCTGGGGCGGGGACCTGGCTCCCAGGGGCGGCAGCCAGTGCGCCCCACGTCCATCCGGGCTCGGCGAGGCGAGCAGGCATTCAGCGGCAGGTGGACCCGGCGCCCAGGGGAGTTAAAATGGCCCTCGGGGATTAGGCTTTTCAGGGCGGGGCTCCCGGCTGGAAAATAAAAATGACCCCCAGAAAGCAGGTGACCTCCCTTCCCCAATGTTTGCTGGGGTCTTGAGGCAAGATAAAAAGGAAGGGGCCGGGAGAGATCGTGGGTCCTCCCCTTCCTGAGCGGAATGATGCTGTGTGTCTGGGCGGCTGCGAGGGAGGGCATGGTTTCATTTCCTGCCCGTTCATCTCTCTGGCCGGGTTACCTGCTTAGACAATCAAAACCCAAAGGGCCCCTTGCAAAAGCGCGAGCCCCTCTCCTCTCGGAAGTGCATTAACAAGGCATAAAAAGGTGGCCAGGAAACTGTTCTGGGCAGCCATGAGTCTGACACGTGCGAAGAGCGATGCCATCAGTGGGGCCTTTAAAAATCACCATTATGAATTCTGCAGCAGTAGTTTCTGCTGAATCAACAGCCAGCAGAAAGCAAGAGGGTTCCGTAAGCTAAGCTTTGCCAAGAAGTGGAATTGTCATGGCCTCCCCCCACCCAGTCCTTCCCATCTCCTGACTGTAGCCTTGGGGGAAGTGCTTGGGGTGGGAGTCAGCAGGTGGAATCGTCTTTTGTGTGTGAATCCCTCCATGCATTTTTTTTAATACCAAAACTTTTATATTTTTCCTTTCGATTTTGTACCTGTAGGCCTTTCTCCTTAACATTCATGTAAAGTGTTGCATTATCCCATTGCAATATCCACAAGGGGAAATGTTTGTAAAGAGCTTTAGGAAAATGTAGCAAGGTATGTTCTTCTAAGAGTGCCTTAAATTTCGGCAGGCTAAATCTTCTGTAATTACTCAAATCAAGACTACCAGAGACAGGTGAGGGGGGCAATAAAAGTTCAAGCTGGGAGAGATAAAAAGACAGTTTGGGAGTCAAGGTAGCAGCTTCTAAACTTCTGGAAGTTTTATATAGAAAGAATGCCTCCTGCCATTGAAGCTACATTGTCCATTTAGCATTAATATTGGAGAGCACCAAGCCTAACATGCCGGTGGTGCTACATAAGATAAAGCAGAGTTTCCTGAGTTCTGGATTAAGATGTTCAGTCAGTTCTTCTTCCATCCCAAGCACCGTACTCACTCGTTTTTGTTGTTGTTTATTTGGGTGATAACAATGTGGTCATAAGATTTTCTCAGTCTGAGTGCTTTGTTGCTGACTCAGTTACTGGGTGAGACTGCCATTAGTGCTGTATCTGAGCCTGCCATCTAAGAGAGAAGTTGGTCTTGAATCTGTTGGCATTTGGGGGACACTTTTTTTTCTGTTTGTAACAACAAAGAAAAGAGCTGCGTTTATATTTTCTTCTATATTGCAATGTACTTCCAAGTACCAGCAAAGGAAACTTACTGAGCTGGGAAGATGGGCAAGTTGGGGTCATGTATATAGGAGTATCATCTGTAGAATGAGTTAAAAATGCCATTCCTTATTGTTTGCAGGGACTTAGATGCTACCTAATCTTGGTTCCCATTTTATATTTTCATAAGAACTTGATGACTCTGGATAAAATGTCCAGGTAATGAGTTTTCAGCAAAGGGCTGTCCAAAAACCTTTCTAAAACAGCCTCTCTTCTCTCTTGCTCTCAGGCTCATGTGTT
>NW_004567122.1:35259104-35307197 GCF_000260355.1 Condylura cristata | reverse complement strand
CTCCCCTCTCTCCCCTCTCTCCCCCCTCACCCCCCCTTTTCCTCTCACTCCTCCCTCTCCCCCCCCCATATACATTTATTAAAGACATTTCCCATGATTCCTCATTCTGGGCATTACAGTTCCCACCTCCCCCTATCTTTTCCCATTTTCCTTTCAAAAAGTTCCCATCACAATGTGCTGAGCTTTATATCATATATATCTACACCCTGCTAAGTGGATAATGTTATTTCTCCTTTCAAATAAGGAAACCAAGCCACTGACACCCAGAGACATTATTCACTGTCAAATGTCACACAAAGTCAGGGCTAACTTAGTGCCTGTTAGAGGGAAGATCATACTGGCTTTATCTTTGTGTGTAAACTGAATTTCTTTCTGGGGCAAAATTTTTTGCTGGGATCATTTGCAGGTGTGTGAGATTATATGAGATGAAGAGCATCTGGTGGAGAGGGGTTGGAATCACCACAAAAATAAAGTTATCACATGCTTTTATTGACTTTTTCAAATATGGAACTCCAGGTTTCCCATGCAAGGGTTCATCTTTCCAGTCTCTGAACTATGTGTGAATTTCTTTCTGTTTTTATGTAAGTGGAGTTTACAAAAAAGGCAAGCCAGTTAGAAGGGGTAGTCAAAGGATATGTTTTTAAATAGTTACTCTGTTCTCAGTTTCTGTGGTTGTACATGGGAATGATGATGGAGTCCACAGAAATCATATTTCACATGGAGGAATCACTCATGACAGCCCAATATAAAGCCAGACCTCAATAAATACCTTCGAGACTTTACAATGGTCATTATTGGACTTGAGCTGCGTTTACATAGCAGGCACATTGTTTTTCCTTGGGTCATGTGTTGACCTGGGGTGATATCGATGAGAAGGACTCATGGAAAAGTTTGCTCAGCCACTTGTCATCAGCTTATACCTAGCAATTTGCCTTTGCTCTTGCTGGTTATAACCTGACAGCCAATGTCTTCTACCTTCTCTCAGAGATCCATGAAGACCCAATACTGTTTGCACATAGTAAAAGGAGAACAAATTCATTAATTCCATTCGGTCCTTCTAGTTATTGGTTATCCTGCCTTTCATTCCAACAACAAATACTGATTTCCTGCAGCAGTGACTGAACCTGTGCTGATGCAGACACAATGTCTGCCCTCAGGGAGCACCCCGTAGTGTGGAAGAAGTAGGCTAGAAGAAGTAGGCGTTAAGCAAGGAATTTCACAAATCTATAACTACCAACTGTGATTGTCAATAGTTAGGGAAAGCATAGGGTGCCTTGGATCTTCTATGAGCAGAAAGCTGATCTAATTTAGATTGGGGGTTCAGGGATAGACTCTCAGAGAAGGCCTGAAAACTGTGAACTGAAGGAGGAGTTAGTAAGACATTCCAGGTAGAAGAAACAATAGATACAAAAACCAGTGATAGAACATAGTCTGACAGAATCCGAAATGAAAATGTATCAGGAAGGGATGTCAGGGACAATAGGAAGAAGGGTGACCCTGAGATTGGAGCCTGCAGTTTTCTTTGAAATGTACCAAAGACCACGGTTAGTGCCAAGGTGGAGGTAAGACAGCGTGAATAGGTAGGTGGGAGAACAAGTAGAAAATGGGACTGGTAAAGCCCAAGAGGTCAGTGTATGAATATTCATTGTCATTTTTGTTTTGTTTTAACTTGGCTCTTTGTTGGAAATTTTTCATGATCAAATGTTAGAAAAGAAGAAACCTGTATGGGATACAGGGACCAAAGGCTTCACGCTGAGCCTTGTTGCCCATAAGGGAGTTTGGACTTTGTTCAAAGATGGATAGAAAGCCATTAAAGGATTTTGATCAGGGGAGAAATATGATAAGGTTTTATTTTACTTATTTATTTTTGGTGGGGGAAAGTCTGGCTGCTGTGCAGGATGGAGTCGGGCTGGTGGGGAGTGAATGGGTGGACGCAAGGGGACCTTTAGGAGATGCTGTCCTCTCCTAGGATGGGACAGCACTAGAGACAGACTCAGGTGGATCCGAGCTACACCACAGAAGACTAGGTGTAAGAGTTGGGTGTAAGTGGAAAAGTAGAAAAAGTGTCAAGGGTGGTCCTCAGGACATTGCCATGAGGAGGGCTGCAGCACTAAGGCTTTCTGATGATGGTGGGGAAAGACTATAGAAGCTCCTTAGTTCAAGCGGCCTGTGAAACACTAGTCTCTCACTGAGAATCTCGGGTAAGTAGATAGACACTGTTATGGGTCTGAAGCTCAAGAATTTGGGGTCCCTAATTAGGCAAAACTCCTAGTTAGCTTATAAAAAAAAGAATCTGGACTTGTGGAATGGTTATGTCAGAACTGGCCGGTGTATGTCTAGTGCAGATCTATCTAGACTAGCTATCTGACTTGGAATGGCACCAACACATTAAAGGTATTTAATGCCATTAGGAGAGATGAGAGGCCTAGAAGAAGAGTACTCCAGAACAGAATTTGAGCCAATGAGTGAAAAAATTATGAGAAAACCAATCTTGCCTTGACATAAAAGAAAAAAAAAATTATAACAAAAGTACCTCTCAGTGGACTACGTGCTAAGAATTATCCACACACTAAGATGATTGAAATCACGCTCCAGTGGCCATTTCTCAGATAGAATGTGCTAGAACAAGGAGAGTCCAGTCTTCAGAGAGTTGATTTCAGAGATTTGAGATCTGTGTTATCTGGAAATGTTAGCGTTCCTCACAGGGCCATAAGAATAATACACGAGGAAGCAAAGGCCCCTGCTTCTCCTCGGCCCCATGCACACATCCACAGTGCTCAAGAGGAATAGAAACCACAGCAACTAGAAAGTTGCATGGAAATGACTTTTAATATGAAGGCGCATCGCAAGGCATGTCCTATAGTGGAGAGCTGCCCAGTCTGAAGTTGCTTTGGTATCTGTATGCAAATGCCAGTTCAGAATAGTATTTCCAATGCATATGGATGAATGCTGGAGTTCTCTGCTGTTCTCAGAAAAACCTGAAATGGAAGGTGGGAAGAAACTGCCTTATACTATTGCAAATGACCTTTCTGGGGGTGAGAGATGTTCTGCTACTAAACATAATAACCAGTGTGCATTGAAAATCACTCGCAAGAGTTCATTATTAGCATCCAGTTCCCCAGGGGCGATCCCCGGGCCTTTATGAGGGCTGCTGAGAAATGTATGATGAACCTGGGGTGAATAATATTAGGTCAGTCCTGTCAAAATATTGGTAACGCTCAATGAAAAGAGCGCAGCTGTAGACTGACGTTCCTAGACTCAAGCTATTTGCCTTTATGAAGAGACGGAGGGCCCAATTTAGGCACGTAGCTGAGGGAGAATGGAGGCTTGTGGAGGACTGTCTATATTGCAGGTGTTCCTCGTGGGTTTGCTCATTTAATCTCCCTTAACACCACATGAGAATTGTCACATTGGCAGCAGTTTTCAGAATCAGGCATTTTAAGGTTCCGAAAGCAGAGAAATATGTGCCAGGACATGTGCTCCTTACTGGCAGAAGCAGATCAGAACCCACAGTCGCTGGACATAGACTTGGGTCCCCATGGCCACCTGTGTCAGGACTGAGCGGGGCACGGCAGACTGTTCTCTACGCTGCTGCCACCCCATAAGTGCTGTTCCAGCCCTTCCCAGCAGTGGTAAGACAGAGCTTCCCCTTCCTCCTACCTGAAGGGAGAATTCCCCCACCCAGTGCTGAAATCCTTAGTTGACTTCCTCCTGCACATTCACTCTACTCCATGATGAGAGGAAAGAGGGAAAAAGAAGGAAAATACTTGTGGATTTGTGCAATCCAAATGTGAAAATAAGCTGGTCTTTTCTAGTCTTCTCTGTGTCCCTCACCCCAGCCTAGGACAGGCACAGTGTCCTTTTGAGGCTGAGACAGGTGGGTCCCTGAGCAAGTGGGGTCCCATCCTCCAGACTGATGGCGACTCAGTTGCCTGAGCTGAACAAAAGAAGGGACAGAGACAGCTGTGTGATGGCGGATGATATGCACGTACTTGTGGAGATGTCCGAGGCCACCTCTAGGCCAGGCAGCTCTCCAGTGCGGATTCCCTCAACAGCCCCCTCCCTGCCCCATTCATGAGTTTGTATCACCACACTTGTCTTCTTCATCACCACATTCCTTCCTTTAGCTGCTCTGGTCAGACTCCTGGTTCAGGCTAAAAAGACACCTGACTATAACATACCAGTTCTGCCATACCTATCCCACTGCAAGTTCAGACTCTTTTTTCACTTTATTATTATTATTATTTTTTTAAAGATTTATTTATTTGTGTATACAGAACTGGGGTACAGGCCAGAGGCTCAGGGGCAGTGAGAGGCTTCACCAGAGACAAAGTGGGGAACAGAACAGGCAGATTGACAAAGTACACTGCTGAGGGGAGCAGCGGGCGGGTCAGGAGAGGTCTGCCTCGCCATATGGTCACCTCCGGGGCAGGCGGGAATTGAACTCATGCGGAAGCGGCTTTAGATTCTCAGTGCTGTGCTTTAACCCGCTGCACCACCAGGGAGGGCCATTTGCTTTATTATTTTTTTGAAATATTTATTTTTATTTAGTTATGCACACAAGAACTGGAGTACAGGCCAGAAGTGAAAGGGGTGAGAAGACTCACCAGAGACAGAGCGGGGAGCAGAACAGGCAAACTGACTGAAATACACTGCTGAGGGGAGCAGCGGGCAGGACAGGAGAGGGCTGTTGCGCCAGGTGAGTCAGCTCCCTGGCTGGGGAATCCCATTCACGCCACAGTGTCTGGAAATGGCATGGCAACGCTGAGATTTTTAAGCGCTGCCCCATCAGGGAGGGCCTCAGATTCTTTTTTATAAGCCCACTGGGAGCTTTGTCTCAAATGATCAGCGACCCTTGAGTTCTCGTGCTCTGAGTTCACTACAGGAAGAGTTATGAGTGGAGGAGGAGATGTATGTGTGACAGCGTGGAAAGCACAGTAGCCATGTTGGATGCTTTGAAGGGATGTCCATGGGTAATGGAAAGGGCTGGCTATGCCTAGGGGGTGTCAGATTCTCCGCGCTTTAGAAGAAAGAGGCCTGGTTGCTTAGAACAAATGTAGAGAATGAAGGGTGCTATGTGGGCAAGGGGCGAAAAGGTGCATGGGGTCCAGGGGATGGAGAGGCCCCTGAGGCTGGGTCTTTTTCACTTGAGAAGGACAGGGCTGCTCGATGAAGTGTGCTGGGTGGAGTGCCTGCTGGGGAGCGTTGGGGCCCAGCGCAGGGCTCCCTGCTGGGGACTGCCCCCTCCTCCATTACACAGTGTTGGTTTTGCTACAATGAATCCCTGTTTTGTGAGGAACCTGAAGTCATCATAGAATGACAGGCCACCCCCGCACTAGTGGAAGGAACTCAGCTGTGTGACCCTCGGCAGCTGTGCAGAGCGTGGAGGGTGGGCAAGCTGGACCTGGCTCTACTGCTGAGCATCCACAGGAGGTGTAAGAGACAGAAGGCGAATGCCTGATGCACAGTACTAGTAGGTTGTGTTTTCGCAAAGAGGAGAGTTACACAAGAAGTCAGTGAAATTAAAATTGTTCATGTGACTTTGCACAGGCCAGGTTGGAGCCAAGGACCGCTAAGTCAGGACGACTGTTGGTTCACCACCACTATCTTGTGTTATTTGCATTCTTCTTTGCCTTTATGTCCGTAGTGATAAGGCAAATAATACACGAACAGCTTCTCCCTTAAAAGGATTCAAGTATTGGCCCTCCCTGGTGGCGCAGCGGGTTAAAGCTCAGCACTGAGAAACTAAAGCCACTTCCGCATGAGTTCGATCCCCGCCTGCCCCGGAGGCGACCACCTGGCGTGGCAGACCTCTCCTGACCCGCCCGCTGCTCCCCTCAGCAGTGTACTTCGTCGATCTGCCTGTTCTGCTCCCCGCTTTGTCTCTGGTGGATCCTCTCACTCTCCGCATCTCTGGCCTGTACCCCAGTTCTGTACGAATAAATAAATAAAATCTTTAAAAAAAAAAAAAAAGGATTCAAGTATTGAAGGAAAGAAAGCAAAGCACGAGTGACCCTCCGCCCCCAACCCTCCCAAGGGCGGTCATTGTCGATTGTTGGATAGGGGTCCTCATAGCATCTTTCCGTGCATATTTTAAAAAGACTTATTTATGCATAAATATATGCATATAAGAGCTAGAGTATAGGCCAGAGGTGTGGAGCGTGAGAGGATTCACCAGAGACAGAGTGAGGAACTGAACAGGCGGATTGATGAAAAAAAACAGGGGAGCAGCAGATGAGACAGGAGATGTCTGCCATGCCAAGTGGGTCACTGCCCTGGCGGGGTACTGAATTCATGCTGCTGTGGCTGTGGACAGCTTCATAGTGCTGAACTTAACCCCTTGTACCAGCAGGGCGGCCCTTTCCATGCATTTTCATACATTTAAATCTACACATGCAGCTATGCCACTGGGAGCGGTGTTGTTTATTTGCATAAATGAATACATGCCGTTTGTTTTATTTGTCCTTTGTTCTCCCACTGAACGATAAATTTGAAAGATCTTTCCATTTCAGGACCCCAATATCGGCTGCACAGCACCCCACTGCATGACTGAGCCATGGTTTATTTAGTAGTTCTTACGTAGTTCCATTGTGGATGAAGACAAAATTGTCTCCAGTGTTTTGTGTTACATAAGATGCTGCAGTGATTATCTATGTACATTTGCTTTTGTTCAGTTTTCCTACCTGATTTTTGCATCTTTAAGTCTAAGGTGCTGGTTTCTGTTTTTTTTTTTTTTTGCAAAAGGGCAGCATGTACTATCTGTCCTCCATTTATTCTCTAAGAAAAGTTGGACAAGGCGTTTTAGCTCTTGAACTTGAATTTCCTACTGTAGGAAATGGGGCTACCTGGCACACCTAGTTCTATGTGCACAGCACTGTGTATTCCAAAACCAGTGTGGATTTGAGTGTTAGCAAAGAACAGTGTTTCCTGCTGGCAGTTGCAGTGAGCTTACTCTGTGCCAGGGAAAGACTTTGGGCTTTCAAATATTTTTTCTCATTTGATCTTTATAAACTGCACATTTATATTTTCTTTACACCCCTTCAAATGCAAAGTCAAAATAGAATAAGGTTACTATTTGTCCCAGGTTACCCAATAGCAGGGACAGAGCTCTGGAAATGACTTCTGTGTTATAGCCTCAGAATCAGCCCTAAGCTCCGCTGGTCATCTCAGTATAGTGTTGTCTACTCCAGTTTAGAACAAAAGTCATTAATGTTGATAGAGGACAAATTGTTCACATTTCTAAAGAAATGGTTTTTTGAACCAATACCATACAAATGGTCCAATTCATCTCAAAAATTTGTGTATGAAGAGGGGGGAGTTTGGAGGGCACCGTCATATCACAAGCAGTCACAAGTAGAAGACGCAGCAGACCTGAGTGTTGTTCCCAGTCCTGTCACTCTAATTAGTCACTTTGACTCTCGGGGCTTCAGTTTCCTAATCTACTAACATGAGGTTGAGGAGGCAGGAGAGGAGGTTTGCTCCCGATAGACTTTTCTGGCTCTAAGTTTCAATGGTGCATTCCATCTGATTTGTGTTCTTCCAGGTCTCCTTGGTATGTTCTGACATTGCACTCAGGGCATGAAGATGGGGGCACAGGCACAGGCTTTGGGTGGTCCCAGAACTCTGGACCTGGTTGAACCTAACCATGAGGCAGATCATCCTCCTGGCACGATGGGGCTGATGCAGCCTAAGAGGTGGAGCCAGAAAGGGAAGCATCTTTTTGCCAAGAGCTGCTGCAGATGGAGGAGCCGGTCTGTCTGGGCAGCCCATGACTTTGAGAGGAGCCATTTGGCAAAGTTGTTGGCGAGAGCTGCCTTCCAGCATGAGAGCTGGAGACTGTCCTGGGCTGGAGTGAATCAGGGACGCAGCAAAGGTGGCTGGTGGAACAAATAACCATCTGGTGAGCAGGGCGCTGCTCATCTCACCGCACTGATGGGGAGAGCCAGTGCCAGTCGGCAGGGCTGAGCTCTCAGTGACAGGGTCTGACAGGCACAATAGAATTGCTTTCTCCCTGCTGTCGCGGACTCCCAGAGGGGCTTTTAAACCCCCTGTGAATCTGGGGGCTTCAGAAATCAGGAACACCCCAATTTCTTCCAGTGTTTGAAAGTAGGGGAAAAACATTGATTAAAACCAAATTTCTTGTATTTATTTCCAGACACTATGTAGATTGTGGGGTAGTACAGGGAAGTGTAAATTCTTGTTCTCAAGCATCTTTTGATCTACTGGGGTAGATGACTCTGTCCTCAAATTCCGGACAGGCTATGTGAATCTGAGCTGCATATATGCCTCTGGTTTTACCACAACTATTCTGAGAAGTAGGCTCTCCTAATTGTTTGCTGACTAGTCATTTTGAAATTATTATATCTAAGCATACAAAAAAATTAAAATGATATTCATTTGCTTAAAAAGGATACAACCCTGTTCTCAGAGCTTATATTCTACTAGTATTAAATAAACACAAACAAAAAATCAAATTTCCCTCTGTCCCCACACATAATCTTTGTATTTTTTGATGCATTTTCTTCCAGGTTGTGTATGTGTGCGAGAGAGACAGAGACTATTGGATGAAAATGATGTCTATGTATGATGATATCATATCTATTGTTACTTGTTTGGGGCGCACACACTATTACTGTGAGCATTTCTGTGTAACATCTTATAGTTAAACCCTAGATTTAGCTATTGCCTAATGCTGGAAGTTTAGATAATTCCCAATATTTTCCTATAATAGTTGTGTGATAAATAATTACATGAATCTAAATCATATCTTTGGTTACTAGAACACACTTCTAACATCAAGATGGCTAGAATATTAGATATACACAGTTAAGGTTCAAGGTGTATATTGTCTTCTCAAAAAGGTGTACCAAGGGATACCTTTGCAATTGCCATGGTGCTTTCTCACCTTTGTACTCTGTATATTACCTCACCTGTCATTCTCAGAGTTTCTGAGTACTGAAGTTCATCCTAGGAAACTTAGGTTATCATAAAGATACAGCAAGCAAGCTTTAATCTCACCCCATTGACTTGTCCTTCCCCAAAGCTCTACTTACTTTTCCCCCTCCTGAGACTTGAGCTGAGCTTGGTTCTCAGCCTCTGGCATTAAATACATGGCTGAGTAGCTTGTTCTCTGGGGGTTAGCTGACCAGCCGCATTAAATAAAATGACTTTCATGGTTCCATGGCATCATTTGTAGATAAGTATATGGAAGCTAGTGACCCAGAAATGTTAATTTTTCTTCAAACTAGTGAGTAGGTAACTTCAAGGAATGATTGACCCAGAATAGTTGCTTAATGAGTTAACCTCTCCAGAGGTTCAAATTTGACATTTCTGAAAGCCTGGCTAACTTTTTTGGGTTAATACTATGTGTAGTTGAATGTGCTCCGAACCCAGGGAAATCTGAGAAAACTGAGTACATTGACTTAAGACTTCCAGATGTGTCTAGCTTTCACCAAAAATAGCAAATTTTTTTGCTGGAAATTAAAGTATAACTATTATAAACTATGCTTAAATTATATTTGTAATGAATGACTTTAGTTTCTGTTCAAAGTAGGTTGAGCCTGAATTTCAGCAGTCTTTGGGATTATAGTTAGGAATCAACTTAAAGTCTTCCTTCATTTTGCATGAATACTTGGGGCATTTTTCTCCTTCTGAAGTACCAAAGTGAGAAGACGAAGTTTTTTGAAACATAAGTAGTAACCTAAGTGGCCAGAAGATCTAATTTAAACGATGTGTTTGAAAGTTGTATAGAAACGTGGGCAGCGACACAGATGGACATTTGAATGGCTGCAGATCTGCGGTGCTTAGTAGGAGATCCAGTTGCTTTCTCATAGGACAAGGAGTGTTAAAGCAGTTTCTAGAAAAATCAAGTCCTGATGACCATTTGGGGTCATAACATTAAGGTCTATACCTCATCTCCTTTGTATTCTAGCTGGAATGTCAGGCAGGTGGGGAGGGTGAGAGGGTAATTGATGAGCACACAGATCCATGGGGACTTGCTTCCAGGCCCCAACATTGCTGCTAGTTTAAAAGGAAAAGATGCGACAGAAGGGAAAATGGCAGCCCTGGGACCGTGAGTGAACAGGAGACTGGGGTGGCTCAGCCTTCCCCTGACATCTCCTGCAGTGACTGGTATCTAGCCTGGCCCCCACTTTGTAGGGGGAGCACGGGGAGACACTGTGATCTCTGCCTTGGGAATCAGCACCCTCTGACCACTTCATAGGCCACGAAGAGGAAGTTTTTGATGCAGTGACATTTGTGAACAAGGTGTATTCCCCTCTAGTTCTCCTAGCCCCACAAGGGCTAGGAGAAATCAAAAAGTTGGTAAGGTCTCACAGGCCCCAAGAAACTCTGTGCACTACGGTGAAGTACAAAAATGCAAAAGCAATATGATTATCATGCTTCCGCTGCCAACATGCTTACTCAGCCCCCAAGCTTCCTCAGCACAATTTGAGATGGAAATTTTCTGATCAGAATTTTCCCTGTAAGTCTGAGAATCTTGAATTGGAGCCCATTGTGCAGGCCAGGTTTTTTTTTTTTTTTTCTTTTTCCAGTTACTTGACAAGCCAGTGCCTTGAGTCACTCATATAGATGGCCTTGATTTAGGCACATACTGGAAAGGTAAAAAATATTTCCCTACCACTACCTGATCCTTTAAGATTAGTCTGCTCACAGTTTCTGTGGTGCTTATAAGTTGTAATGTTTTCTGCTGTCCACTCATCTCCCTTAACTAATCTTAAGACCAACCAAGCTGTCTTGTCCTGGGTCTCACAGCTCCAGCTCAGGCCCACTTCCCTATCCCTCCGTCTTCTGTTTCCCCTCTCTGCTATCTACAAGTTCTGCTAGGAACCCACATTCCCCATGACTTGTTTCCCTGAATTCTTCCATCTCTTTCCTCATAACAATTGTAAAAGGTATAATGTCATTATTCCATGACCGTGAAAACTGAGGTCAGTATAGCTGCCAGAATGAGGCAGAATGAGGTGTCTCCCTGACTAGAAAGATACCCTTGAAAGACAATCATCACATTAGTGGCAATTGTCTCATGTTACTCTTTTCTAAGAGGGCAGTGCAGTACTTGGCACATAGGTGCCAAGTAAATGGTGTTTAACCTGATTTTTGTTAAAGATTTGTTTATTTTTGCATACAGTAGCTGGAGTGTAGGTCAGAGGTGTGAAGGTGAGAGAATTCACCACAAACAAAGTGGGGAACAGACCAAGCAGAATGACTGAAATGCACTGCTGAAGGGAGCAGCAGGGGAGACAGGAGAGATCTGCTGCACCACGTGAGTCAGCTCCCTGGCCGGGGATCGAACTTGTGCTGCAGTGGCTGTGGATAGCTTCATAGTGCTGAGATTTAACCTCTTGCCCCACTAGGGAGACCATGTTTAACCTGATTTAACTCAGAGAATACCGATAATGTCTCTGTAGCTAAGATAGTAGCCAGTACTTAGGAGATTAAAAGTGTAGATCTCGGCCCTCCCTGGTGGCGCAGCGGGTTAAAGCACTGCACTGAGAAGCTAAAGCCACTTCCGCATGAGTTCAATTCCCGCCTGCCCCGGAGGAGACCACATGGTGTGGCAGACCTCTCCTGACCCGCTCGCTGTTCCCCTCAGCAGTGTACTTCGTCCATCTGCCTGTTCTGCTCCCCACTCTGTCTCTGGTGAAGCCTCTCGCCGCCCCTGAGCCTCTGGCCTGTACCCCAGTTCTGTATGTACAAATAAATAAATCTTTAAAAAAAAAAAGTGTAGATCTCGCTAAACATGTTTAAGGAGGTTCTCCTAACCTCACTAAAACTTAAGGATACAGGGAAGATATCAAAAGATGTGCTAAATGATGTTTTGCAGTCATTTGGAAACTGAGCCAGCTAATTAAGATCATAGCTTATTATTTACTTTTTCATCAATTCATTTTTTGTATATTTGTTCTTTCATTTTACTC
This sequence comes from Condylura cristata, assembly GCF_000260355.1. Lineage (NCBI taxonomy): Eukaryota > Metazoa > Chordata > Mammalia > Eulipotyphla > Talpidae > Condylura > Condylura cristata. The sequence goes on along the minus strand of NW_004567122.1, from coordinate 35,295,258 downwards.
TTTACCTATTCAGCAAATATTGATCAAGCAACAGAAACTCATTAATGGTGTTTGAGTTGTTGTAAGATAATACCAGTTTGATAGGCGATATAAAACTTTATTAACATTGGTTAGAGGTGGCAGGTTAAAGCAAACTATTTTTTCTTTTAAATTAAAGGTAGCAATTTCCTTGACCCAAAGAATTCCATGAAAAGAAAAGAATTGCTAACCAGAATATTGAAGATGGTTATCTCAGGCTGATAAACGTTTAGGCAATTTTTACTATTTTTCTTGCTATTTTCTACAACATGTGGCCATTTAAAAATAAATGTATTATCTACAAGATACAATAATGCTTGTCATTATGGTGAAAAATAATTCATGTATGTGTCATTAAGTGCAAAGATCTAGTTTTGGTATACTCATGTAATAAATACGCACCCAAACACTTCCTTTTACTTTGAAGTCATATTAATATTCCTTCATATGAAAATCAGTTTGCTCCCTGTAAGAGTAGTGATAAGTTGACACCAGTAACTGTCAGTTCCTGCAACAAGAATCCCTTACCATAGGTTTGGATGAAAGTGCTCAGGCAATAAATTTGGACCACAGACTCAGAACCCCTCTAAGCCCATGTCTACTAAGACAAAGGGTAAGATGACTCAGTCAATCATTTCATAGGGGGGCTAAGAAAGGGTCTGGATGAATCAGGAAAAATCAATTGCCCTGATGGAAAAGCCACCTAAGATAAAATATCCTAGAGCTGACTGGTGAGATCCAGCCCCTCTGCATAGGACGGATCTCACAGTCTGTGTTGATGGACACAAAAGTTGGTTTTAATTACCCTAAAGGAATTTTTGGAATGTTTTACTCTAGAGCCAGTCCACAAATGTTTAATCTGTGGATTAGTGTCAGCCAGACTTACTAGAGAGGTCCATACAGGGATGACATTGGTCACGTGTAGTGTATTTTGAGGTGACCCTCAGTGACAGAGTAGGGGGGATGTCTTTCAAAGAACTTAGGAAGGAAAGTGCCACTATTCACACCCGGAGAACCTGGGCTTTGGAAACTCAGTTAGATTTTTGTCTGAGAAGCCTTGTTTTCTTTCCAGTCATGGATCATGATCTAAGCAACCACCATAACTTCCGTCTTTGGTATGCTGGAAATAAGTTGGTAAGAAGCACTATAGGGCCCTCGCTGGTGATGCAAGGGGTTAAGACACAGCATTGTGAAGCCGTCTGCAGCCACTGCTTCATGAGTTCCATCCCCAGCCAGAGAGTTGACCCACATGGTGCAGCAGACCTCTCCTGTCTCGCCCATTGCTGCCCTCAGCAATGCACAGCAGTAGATCTGCCTGTTCTGCTCCCACTCTGTCTCTAGTGAATTCTCTCACCCCCTGTACCTCTGTCCTGTACCCCAGTTCTTGAATGCATAAATGTGTGGATTTAAAAAAAAAAAAAAGAGGAACTACAGCCAGTGTTTGAGTGACAAACCAAGGAATTACTTTCTTTGCCCCATAATTAGTGACTTGAAAGAATGAATACAGTCCCCAGGAAAATTTATACCTATGATCTTTAGTTTTACCTGTTTATGTTGACCTACAAAATATTCTAAGAACTATAACAGGAAGAATAGTGAAATGATGTCTTATAGAATCTTTTTAATCTATTAGTTACCATGAGAGGAAACTATAGTCCAAGATAAATGTAAAAGCACCAAAGAAATTGTTTCCCTGATTTTTATATCTTTACTCTTGAGCCTCTTGATTGTATAATGTACACGTAAAATGTAAGATGTGAAAACAGTCAATAGTACTAAATACTATCTTTTATTCATCTCCCCAAGTTTAACTCCAGATGGAATTTCTTTTTTCTCTCTGCATAAAAATGTCCTTCACACTGCCTCCTTTCACTGCTGTCCCAACTAATCTACATATAGGTCAGATTCTACTTTCTAATGTAGACATGTGAGGGAAAATAACTTGGCACCTTGAAATCCGAATGGGAACCCATCCAGGTATTTTTGGAATATATTGAGCCTCCTTTGTTGAACTACTGAAAATATCCCTGTTTTGTGACTTTTTGCTTGGGCAGGCAGGCTGTGCAGGCTGTTCCATACTGACGTGGAATATTCAGGCAATAGAACCATTGAAAATGAATCTCTCTTAATCGCTGTAACAACGGAGTGTATTGTTCCAGGGTGTTTTTGGGATAGCTGATAACGGTCCATTTTAAACAGGCCCCCTTCTTCTTGCCTTTTAGCCTTGGCTAACTCAGGTTGACATGCTGGCATCCAAATGTTGGGCATGGAAGGAGCTACCTGAAAGAGTAATGCCATCTTGGGAATTAGCTTTCTATGTCTGCAAAGTATTTTCATAGCACCCATCTAATGTACACACATTTGGAGAATTAAATTTTATTTCTTCATTTCCTTAGTGAGAAAACTAAGATCTATAGAGTTAGTCAGCATGCCCATAATCACAGAGCTGGTTTGTGAAGACAAGATGAATGCTAAAGATTGTGATTCCTAACACAGAGCTCTTCCCATGACATTAGAATAGCAAACAAATCAACTGTCACTGAACTCCCAACTAGATCAAAACTTGCAATCTTGGAAAAACAGTGCTCACTTTTGCTGCCTAAGGATGTTGACACATATATCCTTAGCGTAGATTTGGGATGGAGCCATGTGGCCTACTGTAGCCTGTCCTTGTTGGGGTGGACATGTGTGTGGGATGGATTTGTTGCATTCCCATCATCATCCATTGTCATCAATGCAACAGGAAGGTCCTGGGACAAACCTCATGGCGACTCACACAAGCTTCCAAGTGGTGGGAGGTGGTGGGAGTTGGTGATCGTAAAGATGTGGACAAACTGTGGGCTGGGTTCTATTTCCCAAATGCATCCTGTGCCGAAATACCAAAGCTAATAGACACTCCCCATTTGGAACAAATAAGAAAATAAGCAAGACAGACCGTGGGTTAACTGTCACCAACACCGTTTTTATGCCTGCTAACATGAGTGAATGGGGCCACACTTGCTGAGTGGCTTTACATACTATCTACATATTTTGCTTAAATTTCATTGAATTGTGTAACTGTGAATTCTTTAATAAGAAGATGGGTTTTTGACTTAAATCCTCAACTTGTAACTGGCTACATATAAAACAGGGACACTAGTAACTCCCTTCTGTGCTCGCAGAGAGGACTAAGTGAGACGGTAGTTGTACGGTAGTTTGCTCAGATCTTGACTGAGACTGAACATGCTCAGCATGTGCATTTGCTTGCTGTAGGCTTTCCAGAAGCCTTAGGTGGTTGAAAGTGTTCATTGCACTAGACTATACATTTTTTTTTCTGTTTTTGACTATAGTAAAAATATGCTTACGTGGTTAAGAACAGAGTCTCTGGAGTCTCTGGGGTCCACTTTGTTTTTATTCTGGCTCTGCTACTCACTAATTCTATGACTTAGATCACTTCTCTCAATCCGGATGCCTCCACTAGAGAATGAGGGTGATGATGCTTAACTTTCAGAGGTTGGTATGTTAAATATGACTGTGAATGTGATAGTCCCAGATACATAGTATGAGGTAACTGCCAAATAAGGTGAGGTTTTGTTTTTGCTAATATTAATATAGTTTCCGGTGCCCTGAAGCATAATGATCAAGCACATACAAATGATAGTTGCTCTGAATATAAAACAGAGGAGAATAAGTGAATACACAAACTGAATCTTTGATACAGTGTCAGCTCTGGATGGTGGTGATTGATCCCTTTTAAATAATAAATGTAATCTCATATAATAATAAATGGAAACTTGTGAGAGTCTAAGTCAACCTCTGCCCTTTTATGAATATGAACAAAGCCATCAGGAATCTCAAATCCATTACCTGCTCTATGTACCATCAGTAGGCTAGTTTTTAAAGGTGATAGCTTTAAGATATTAAAAAATTAATGGCAATAAAGGATACCTCCCTATATTAGCAATATGCTCAAGTTTCCTATTAAGGCTTAGTATTTTTTTAAGAAATCTTTTATCTCTATTTTTGGTCCTCGTATTGGCTTATTCATAGACTATTCATAGATTCACCTAGAATTAAACTCACACATGCTTCTGAACACTTCCAGAGAGAGGGACCCCCTTGGTTTCATGGAGATTACCTGCCCTCATTTCTTTCTAGCCCAAATTGCTTGCAAGTTGCTTAGTGTACCAGAGAGTCTCTGATTTCATTCCCCTCAGCTCTACCCTCTGAAACCTCACCCCCAAGCTAGTGTACCTGACCAAGTCTTCTCATTAACCATATGAAGCTAGCTGCCCTGCTCCCAAAGCCCCGCAAAACTCTCTGGATGCTATCAGGCAGTTGTTTTCAAACACTAAGAGTTTGGGTTTGCCCCAGAGTTCTAATAAATCAAGGGCAAGGTCTAAAATCTTGCTTTCAAGTTCCCCAGGCCATGCTCCCACTGTCATCCATGCAGCGCCTGAGAACCACTGCCATCCAAAGCCCCAGGGCAACCCCTGCCATGTGCTGCCTTCCTCTGAGGAGGCTGGTACTGGGGCTGAGTGTGGGGCTTCCTGGGTCTCCTTATTTGCCTGCATTCTGACAGGCTAGGAGCAGCCTCACACAGGAGGCTGTGGGGGCCCGGGTAATGTGTCATGGACCTGTATGTTACCAAGAGTTGAAGTGTCACTGCCTCCTGGAGTCTGGATCTGAACCCCATGTTTGTCACAGGAGCCAAGGGAGACCCCAAGACAGAGACTAGTGGCACAATAATGAAGCATGAATTATCCAGATGAAAGCACCTATGGAAACAAAGGTATTATTCTTTCTGCCTACTATTCCTAAGAAAACAGCAATATGGAGGTGTTGAATAGTTCTGGTTGCTTAAATGTTGAAATGTGGGAGCCAAATAAACTCACATTTTGAAAAGAAGAGATAGCTAGGAAGCATTGTGTGACTTATTGTTTTAAGAGCTAAGGACATATTTTGATGAAATGTCTTGATAACAAGTAACAAAATGCTAGGAGAGAGAGACTAGGTAAAATGAGACTTTGCTAGATGCTACATTGGTGTGTAGAATAATTAAGGACCCAGACAGATATTTTAACTGTTCAAAATATAAAAATACAGGGGGGTTGGCTGGGATCAGGAGCCAAAGAGACAATATGGAAGAAGGGTACTATTTAATTAGAAAGCAGATCTAGAAATTGCCAAGTAGGAAAAACAGTAATTTCTTGACTGTGTTGACTATTTGGAAAGTTTTCTTTATCGAGCTCCTAAATAATCCTACCTGGGGCAGTTACTATGAACACTTCTGCAAGCATGGGTGTATTTATTCCTTAGAATTGTGGGGAAATTATTTAGTTTTACAACCTATGTATTTGGCTCTACCTTGGGGCCCTGAAAAAACAAAATTTTGTACAAAAAGGATCACCAGAGAGTATCCCTTGTGGCAGAGTTTATATCAAAGGTACATATGAACTCTGAGGTAGATCAAACAGTAAGACATTCAGAAGGAAAAGACTAAGTTAAGAAAATGAATTGAGGGAATCCTCAATCAAAACAGTTTTTGATAATGTTTCAGCTGCGTAAAAAAACCAGTTCTGATACAATGCTTGGTATGCTGTTTAGTGAATGGGCATTGAAATTCTTCCTCCTTGACCTTTCTTTCACGGAAGGATAATAGGGTCTGTACATATCAAAAAGCAGTGTGTCTAGAAAACTGAGAGTTTGCACATTTTCTTGGACATTTGATCTCATATTCACCTATGAGAGCTGCCAAAGCTGACCCAATAGTTCACCGTTGTGAACCTCTCTTTAAATACGAAGAAAATCCACAGACATTAATTGTTGAATGGACTCTGAACTTTTGATGCTGGTGTGGGTACACCTGTACCTGAAAAAAAGATAGACATCACCATCCCAAGATGTGTAAAATAGTCAAATATTGAGCATGATGCATTTTTTGCTCAAAAAACATAGAAAAAATAAATCATGACTTTTCTGACAACCCCGTAATACATGTTGTTTCAGTTTTTAACCTCCATACTGTAATAAATGAGTGTACTGGGACTTAGCATATTTGTAAATAGAACAAAACATTCTTCAAAACAGAGCTTTTTAATGATCACATGATGAGTAACAAAAAAATTGAATGGGGAAGAAAATTTTCCACACAAACATTTATCACAAGCAAATGAAATTTAAATAGTAGCCAAAGACTTAAAAGGAGAAGACAACAAGGAGAACACACGCATGTGAGAAAGAGAGAGACAGGGAAAGAGAGAACCTCCATTGGCCTATGGATGAAGATGTGTCCACCACTGGTGCCCCACGGGCATGCTGGCACTTAACTTAATATGGACTCTATCATAGTTGTATTTCCTATTGTGTTTTTCTTTTTAAGATAATATGGTAAAAAAGCAGGACTTGTTTGAAAGCAAGGACTCTTGGAGTGTCTGTGATATAAAGTGGAGTTCAGGATTTTTCTTGCAATAGAAAAGTTTACTTTTTTCTATCTGACTTATTTTAATAAAGAAGCACCTATATCTCTCTTTCACTCCAACCATCCAAATAACATTTTCTATGGGGTCTTAAATAGTATTGGTTGGAGATCTGAGTTTTATCTGTTTTGCTGGTGATGGTAGTACTTTAATGAGATGACACTGGAGAGGCTTTAAGTGGATTTTCCTGGAACCACCAGCTTTTATTACCTCTTTCCCTCATCCAAGAAGGGAAGAAAGGGAGGATTTTGTTATTTGTTATTTGTTCTGGTTTGTGTCAATATCAGATTCAAAATTCCTCAAAGTTACAAGTGCGAGAGGCACATCAGAGTCTGAATTTTAAGAGCTTGGTGATAGGAAGGATACCAGCTTTTCACTATGCCTCATCAATTCCAAATGTTTCTGGAAAAACCTTTCAAATTACAAAGAAAATGCCCTTTACAAAATGCTAAGGGTTTGGTAACTATGCCAGCATCATGCATAACTTCGTAAGTGTGGAGTATAGAACATGTGTGTTAATGTACTGCAGGGTCGTTTCTAGGAGGAATCCATTAGTGCTCAATTAAGCTTGACTTGAATTTTCTTTTCTTTTCTTTTCTTTTTTTAAAGATTTATTTATTTGTACATACAGAACTGGGGTACAGGCCTGAGGCTCAGGGGCGGCGAGAGGCTTCACCAGAGACAGAGTGGGGAGCAGAACAGGCAGACTGATGAAGTACACTGCTGAGGGGAGCAGCGGCCAGGTCAGAAGAGGTCTGCTGCACCATGTGGTCACCTCTGGGGCAGGCAGGAATCGAACTCATGCAGAAGTGGCTTAAGCTTCTTAGTGCTGTGCTTTAACCCGCTGCGCCATCAGGGAGGGCATTGACTTGAATTTTCAACATGAGCTTGGGTATTTGATTAACTAATACTAAGTCTAAGGCATGAATCCATGTAGGCCTTTGACTTTACACAATATGTAGCCCACTGATTGCCAGAGCCTTCATATGTGGCAGCACCAGTGTGTAGAGTCTGCCTTCCGCTGATTTAGTGTTCATTGCACACTTGCTCTGAGCCTGGTGCTCTTCATGGGAGTCACAGTGTGGTGCCAGGCCTGACCTCTTTAGCTAAGGATCTCCTCACTAGTGGGGGACTCAGTGAAACGCAAGAACTTCTCTGATGAGGAGGAGACCAGGTACTCTGAAATGATGTGAGGGCTGGAAGGCAGACTTGTGAAGAAGGAGATGAGACCTGGAGGGTGTAGAAGATTCAGATGAAGGCCCGAGGGGAGTGAAAAGTGGCCCAGGTAGAAGATATGGTGTAGTCACAAGATAATGAGTTAGACTTTCCTGAGTCATTTAGCAGTTGGGTGTCTTTGGGAAAGAGTCTAGCTTGGAGATTAGTTTCCTCATCTACCTGTGGGAGATGATGGTGGTGGCAGATATGGTGGCCATTGGGTGGTATTGTGGTTCTGGTGGGGTGGTGGAGGAGGAGAAGGAGATAAACTGCAGCTGATCATGTTTATTGAGGTTTCTTTTGTGCCAGGCAGTGTACTAACCACTTTCTTTCCTTCATTGCCTATGAGCGTCATGAAGCAAGTGCCATTATTAACTCTGTTTGACAGGTGAGAAAAGAGTGAAGGTTAGAAGGCTTATGTCACTTGCACAAAGTTGTACAGCTAGTCAACAGAAAAGACAGGAATTCCAAAAAGAGAAGTTGACTTAAGAGCCTGCATCTGCCACCATTACTATGCCATTAATAATCTACTTCTTCATAGGGCTGATGATGATGGGGACAGCTCCTTTGAAGGAATGTTTTCACTTGCATGCAGCTCTATGCTGTCACACACATAGTGAGCTGAGGCTGAGTCCTAGGTAGCAAACCTAGATGAAATGTAAAGACAATCTCAGAGGAATAGGGGCTGTTGTTCCCTACCTGGTCGGCAACTCCTCTGATTCTGTGGCCTCAGCATGTCAGCAGTCAAAAGTGGTGTTCCCTGGGGGACAGTTCTGGAAACAACAGCACATTAGATGAGCTGGACCATAGACCACTCCCAAATGGCAATTGCTGAGTTAGAAAGTTCTCAAACATTTCTGAGGTCATTAATCTCTGTTAATCACTCTGGGTCCCTCTAAAACTGCTCAGCATAAAATTATACGGAGGCTTGGCAATTAGCCAGCATGTCTCCAGAATCTTGCTGGCTCCTCTGGATGAGTCAAAAATCCCAAATGGACTTCAAAAAATTCTCGTTTGCTCAGTTGATCTGAGTACTACTTTAGTCTGCCCATTTGGGATTTTTGACATATATATATATATATATATATATATATATATATATATATATATATATATATATATATATATATATATGTATGTATATATATGTATGTATGTATGTATACACACATGTTTACATATACATATGTATACTCACATATGTGTGTGTGTGTGTGTGTGTGTGTGTATATAAAATGTATTGCCAATTAGACTGTTTCTGCCACCTCACTATTTCTAACATTCCCAACAATCTCCTTGCATTCATCTGGAGTCTAATCAGCCACTGTGTTGTGAGTGTAGGACCGTTCCTATCACAGAAGCAGTTCTGTGCTGCCAACCAGTACATCAGCGTCACTGGGAATAATTAAGGATGTTAAGAGACCGACAGGAACGTCCTACCAGGCACAGAGAGCGTGTCTTCCAGTGTAGAGAGGACGACTGGTTCTATAGTCAGGAAATCATCAGTGAACCAAAATAATGAAGCCTTCTGCATCTTAGTGCAATTCCAGAGGCTAATTGTTAGTTTAAGTCCCGCTTGAGGCCCCAGAAGGGGGGTTTCCCTGTGGAAGCTTGATTGAGCTAGTGGAAAAGGCAAGACTGTAATTCAGATGCACCAGTGAGATGCGAACAATTTCATGTATTAATGGTCACTAATGACCTGTAATCAAGCTATGATTTGTTAGGTTAAAAACAAAGATTTGCAATTAGTTTATTTGTTCTGGAGCATAAGCAGAAGAATTTATCAACCCGCTGATTGTTCTTCTCCACTGGAGTTGGTAGGCAGGAGCATTCTCCGTGAATTCTGGCAAGTGAGCTGTCTTTTCCAGAGATTCTCCCAGCGTCATGATCCATTCCTCAAAAGGGAACGAAAGAATCTTATTCCTGGTACCTTTCCACTGTGGCTTTTCCTCTTGACAGCCAGCCACTTGAATTCTACTTTTTTTCTTTGACTTCCACTCTGGTCCCAGGTTTCAACTGGCTTATTTCCTCATTCATTCAACAAATGTATTAACAGTAATTATCGAGGCCAAGAGAGTCTTGACTCAACTTTGCAAAACTTACAATGTTTCCAACAATGCCTTTAAGATGTTCTGTGCCACAACTTCTCTTTGTTTTATGTATCACTGAAACCAAACTAAACATCTCTTGGCATAAGGCGGATGCTCCGTGTAGATAAGGCCTCCTGAAGATACAAGACACTTTGATCCTTGGGGGTATGTCAAAAGCGGCAATGAAGATTTTGTGGGATTATAGTGATTCCTTAGAAAAGATATACCTTGTGTTTTATGTAGCCTTTTATTTAATCCAAGGAAGTGAATACATGTAAAATCCTTATGGGAGTCCGTGACATTAAAACATAAAATCCTTTAATCCTTCATCAAGTGCAGATGAAGGATTGCAGATGTGATCTATTTGATATCAGGGAGCAATAATGATGTAAGTTATCTCAGTGAGGCATTTTGATCACAAAGCTTATGAAATAGTAGGAACAATCTCACACACATAGAAAGTGACTTCTTTCCTGATCCACACCGATCACCAACTAACGGAAATGGCTGTCATTCCATGTCAGCTGTCCCTTCACCTGAGACAAGCACCTGTGTCACTTGCTCGACATGTATCCCCTGGGTCTAACTCAGTGCCTGGTATATACTAAAAGTGCTCAGTGAATAGTTCTTGAATCCACGCACAACAACTAGAGCTTAAGAGCTTAGAGCTTAGAGTAACATTTGGGATATTGAGAAATAAGGCAATAAGATTGCTTTTTTTTTTTTTTTGTTCACTTTCATATACTATCCATGACAAACATTATAAAGGAGACCTCCTGTTTCTTTGGGAACTAGTAAAGCCCAGTGGTGCTATTTCCTACACTCATCACCACAAGGCTGACCACCAAATTTCTGGTATGAAATGACATATTCTTTAGAATCCAAATAGGAGCTCTAATGATCAGGACAGCATGAGCAGTAGTGTGGTCATTCTTCATTCATTTATTCACTAGATATTTATTGGGCACTTACTGTGTACCAGGCATGGGAAGGGATGCCAAGAAGAAGAACTAATAAAGCCCTCTGGGACAATATACTATCAGAGCATATAAAGGCAGATATAGAATCATAACTGGTAAGCACCGTAGGGGTTGTGGTGCTAGGAGAGTGTGCATAAGAATACTGGACCTGGCCAGGGATGATTGGGCAAAGTTATGAAGGCATACTAGGAGTTAGCTTCATTGAAGAGGAGGTGGAAGGAGGACCCAAGGAATCAGAATGGCTTTGCAAGTTTCCTGTAGTAGTAGTAGTAGTAGTAGTAGTAGTAGTAGTAGTAGTAGTAGTAGTAGTAGTAGTAGTAGTAGTAGTAGTAGTAGTAGTAGTAGTAGTAGTGTGGTAGTAATAGCAGTGGTAGTGGTCATGGCAGTAGTGGTAGTGGTAGTATTAGTAGTTGTAGTATTGGTGGTGGTGGTAGTAGTAGTAGTGGTGGTATTAGTATTAGTGGTTGTGGTAGTAGTAGTAGTATTGGTGGTAGTGTTTGTAGTAGTAGTAGTAGTGGTGGTGGTGATGGTAGAAGTAGTAGTAGTGGTGGTGGTGGTGGTAATAGTAATATTAGTGGTAGTAGTAGTGGCGGTGGTGGTTGTGGTAGTAGTAGTGGTGAGTGTATATTCCTAGATTCATAGAACTGAAAGGTGACGCGTGTCATTTGGGTTCCCAGGCATGATCTTTAGTTCAGCGTCACATTGTGCAGAGCCATCAGGGTATATAAAAGCTTTATTGATTAAAATAATTGAATGTCAGGAAAAGTGACCAAATTTATTTTTCAAGAAGATCCTTATGGCTGCAATGTAAGAACCGACTGGAAAGGGTCCAGAATAGATTTAAGCGAAAAGTGATTTCCCCATCTGAAACTGACACTGACTCTACATAATATATGCCCATGTGAGGCAGCCGCTATAAAGCACTAAACCCTGCCAAGAGAATCAAGACGAACCCTCATGGCATAATATAGACCTCTTCAAATTTCCTCTGCACGTGTCATCAGGCACACTTTCCTGACAGGAATTAGCATCGCTAATGCACAGTGTCACAGTGGAGCCGGGTCCCCATGCAGCTGATGTGTCGCTGTAGTACCTTTCCCTTTGTGCTTCCCCCTTTGCTCTCAAAGGCTTATTTTCCTTCCAGAAGTGTGAGATTGGTTTTTCTGCTGTGCTCTTAGAGTGATCCCCCCACTTAGAGCTTAATCTGCCATGGCTTTGTGCCTGTTTGTCAGGAACTTTGAGAATATATTAAGACATTGTACAGGGTGGAAGCCTGTTTTGACAATGATTATGCCTGTTATCTATTTTAATAAATGTAAATTGCTGTGGAGAAACAAACCATTTTATGCCACTTGAATCCTTTGCAGAGAAGCCTGAATCCTTTTTGTGTGGCTTAGATGTATCATAGTCATTTTCCCTTCACAGAGTTGAATAAACACACTTAAATCAGACCTTTGTTAGGGCACCCTCTTGTACTGTTGCCCTAATAAATTGTTGTGATTTTCATCTCTCAAATCCATATTTGGTAACACTTGCAAATTTATCCATAGTCCCTTCCAGAGTCACAACTGTTGGGTAAACTCAACAATAAGTTAACTCAGGGTTGCGTGTGCCAAGTGCTATCTTTGGGACCCAGCAATAAACAGTGCAGGAATGCTGCTTGAAGAGCCTGCAGTCATTTCTCACTGTTGGAATGAGAGTTTACAGATAAGCAAGGTGATCAGGTGAGAGAAATCCATGTGGTGTAATGAATTAGAGTTGGAGACAATGAGTGAGAACACACATTTAACTTTACTCAGACACACATGACTACATATAGAAATATTGACAAGCACAGCTAATTGACGGGTGTGTGAATATACATCAATTCCTTTCCATTTCTGCTGAGAGAACCTGGGAGAAGTGTATATAGAGCACAACGGGCTTCCAAATCATAACTTTCTAAAACATTCCCCAACAAAAGTAAACAGGAACCTTTGGAGAAATGTCAGATTCTAGGACCAGGGAAAGACACAAGATGAGCTTATAGCCTCAAACAGTGCCAGAATGTATGGCCATGCACAGAAGAGAAAGACACAAAATAAAATCCCTAGATCAATGGGAGTCCTCTGACAGAGGGACATGGGAGCCACTGAAAAAGCTACTGACGGCTAGCATAGGACAATTTGAGCAACAACAATAGTGTTGGATTACATCACCAATGTATAAAATAAATAGGCACGAGTCCATGGTACAAATGAAGGAGTAGACTAATAAATGAGAGAAAAATCTCCCATACAGAACTCAGGTAAATTACATAGGGCGAGAAGCATATTAGGTAGCCTCAAAGAGAATCGGAGGTGGGCTTCACCTGGTGACTTCTTTCTAAAAAGTTCAGTTTGGAAAGGGAGGGAAGGGCCAGAAGAGGAACATCTCAGAGCAGAAACCTGAGAAATATGAATCCAGCAGGCATCAAGCTCACATAAACATGCACAGAGCAGCTGCTAATCGGCACTTCTGAGAGGATGTGATGCAAATGGCACTGTAGCTCTGATCTTTCATTATGACAAAAATATCAGTCAAGTTCCCATAGAGGACCGTAGCACTACCTCCTACGGCATGATGTGTAAGCCGCAAAACTTCCAAAGTCAGCAAATGTAAGAGTCTGAGAAACTATTACAACAGAGAAGCCTCAGGGGACATGACAACTAAGAATAATGGCATGCCCCAGGCAGGCTCCTAGCTCAGAAGGACGATGTTGGGTAGAATCTGGGGCAGTGTGAATCAACTATGCACTTTAGTTAATAATATGCCAATATGAGCTTATTAGTTCTATCAAACTGCCATACTAACATGAGATAGTCTTAATAAGGGGAAGTTCTGCAAGAATATGAGAATTCTCTGTGCTACCTGTTTGATTTTTTTCTGTAAATATAAAACATGTTTACATTGGAGGAATAAAATTATGGTGGGGGGAGCTGGGAAATAAGTAGGCATTTGTCATACAAGTGTAACGACTGGACTGTGTAAGGAACCGTGGGGAGAAACATAACAGGGTATCTGACTGGTCTTTCAACCCTGATTTTGACCACTTTGACAGTTTACTGGCTCCTTCTCATCTGTTTCTTCTTGCTCCTTTCTAAAATAATGCTTAAAAACTGTCGTGAGTCATATGAGTTGTAAACTCAAATTATGGGAGCTTAAGTCCTCCAGTTTTGGAACTGGGTAACTTATCAACCTAGTTGGACTTCAGTTCCTCATCAGACATAGGATAATAGCAGTACGTCCCTCAAGGAGTTGTTATGAGGGTGCTACATGGGCCAGGACTAGAACAAGTCCTGCATGCTGCACTAGGAGCTACAAGCTGCTGCTGTGTTCTCCAGCATTATGATGAGACTCCGCAGGGTAACACGGGGAATGCTTAGCATGAGCCTGGCACGTCATAACACCTCTGTCAGTGTGATGGTGGTGGGGATGGAAGAGGGAGGTTACCGGAGGCCAGGATGTCCTCCCCAGGAACCCAGCAGGCACAGTGGCCTAAGCTATTCCCCAACTCACAACAGAATAGGAATTGATTAGATGAAAGGAGAGCAATGGATGTCGCTGCAGCATGAGGAACAGGCTTGTGCTGATACCTTCTTAGAACTTGAATGAATTCAAAATGGCTGGAGTGTAAGGAGGCAAGAAGAGAAGAGGTAGATAGAACCATCAGTAGGTCAGGCAGTGAGGGAGCGGGACACTATCCGGGAGTCAGGGAAAATGTGGGTATTTTCTAGGAGGTGACATAGAAGACTTTTACTCTTCAAAGATCATGGTGGTCATGTCTCTAGAAGTAGGATGAAAGAATTAGAAAGCTAACAACAGGGAAATGACAATCCTTCAATTTTATGCCCCCCCCCATAGTCTAACAAATTATAATGTGTGCTACCTGGACAATTTTCCAGTGTCTCCATGAGACAATAAGAAATCCTAGGGCAACTTTAAGAGTTTTTAAGAGTTTCAGGTACATATATCCTACTTCCAATTTATATCACAGGTTTTTAAAAAGTCAGAACCATAAAAATCAGATTAACTTTGAAATACTGAGCATCATCCCACAGAACTCTAATATATACCACATATGTAACAGGTACAATTAAACAAAGTAGTAATATGCTTTAATGTATTGAAAGTGTCATTGTAACATGTGATCAAAATTAAAATTATGAGTTGTTTTATATTCTTTTTCTCATATGGTCTCCAACTGCAGCATTTGACATGTAAGGCACAATCAGTTCAGACAAGCCTGATTTCAAGGGTGGAGTAGCTATGTGT
The DNA here is from genome assembly GCF_000260355.1 of Condylura cristata. Taxonomy (NCBI): domain Eukaryota; kingdom Metazoa; phylum Chordata; class Mammalia; order Eulipotyphla; family Talpidae; genus Condylura; species Condylura cristata. Next base: position 35,280,204 of record NW_004567122.1, on the reverse strand, counting down.
CACTGGAAGTATTGTGTTGTACTCTCAACACAGGCTGAGCTCAGGTTGAGACTCTCAAGCTCTTAGTCAGAAAAATCCTTTTAGCTTTATGCTTCCTGGAGAAACCTTTTGAGAAACAAGTAAGTGAACTCTCCTGCTTCCATACCTTCAGAGGACACAGACTGTGAACACAATCAGGTGGCCGACCTGTCTACGCCCTTAGTACTCACCGAGCCCAGCTGCTGAGTAGCGGGACACCTACCTTCAGCACTGACTGTGGTTCACACCCTGGAATCTGACTGTGTGTGGCCCTCACAGGCCAAAACAAACAAAACAAAACAAACTCAGTAAGTGAGATAGCCGAAATTTCTTAGCAGTGAAGGCTGCGGATGGGGCCGAGATACTGAGAGCAGAGTGGGTTGGCTTTGGACAATCTCAGTTGAGTTGACATAAACTACTGAAACTAAGGGTGAAAGTGAGTCACACAGAGGATTGGGGAAAGCAGAGAGGAAGTAGCACATGCAGGAGTTGGGAGCATGTGGCAGGTGGAAGGAAGCAAAGGAAAATGAGCATCCCTGAAGGCTAGCGAAGGGGACTGTGCCAGAGGTGCGTCTTAGAGGTGGGCAGAGGACTGGATCCCAGCACTTTCGGAGACACAGAAATGTTGCTTGGGTGTTCTGAAACCCAAAAGATTTTAGACAAAAGGACTTGATGGTGAAGGTTGCTCTAACCTCATACTGCTGCACTGGTTAAAGGTAAAAACTCAGTGTGGCCCTCCCTGGTGGTGCAGTGGGTTAAAGCGCAGCACTAAGAAGCTAAAGCTACTTCAGCATGAGTTTAATCCCCACCCTGGAGATGACCCACATGGCACAGCAGACCTCTCCTGACCCACCCGCTGCTCTCCTCAACAGTGTACCTCGTCAGTTGGCCTGTTCTGCTCCCCACTGTCTCTGCTGAAGCCTTTCACTACCCCGCACCTCTGGCCTGTACCCCAGCTCCGTATACATAAATAAATCTTTAAAAAAAATGCTGTCTAGTGAAAAGTGAAGTTGGTTCTACGAACCTACACAGGTTATTAGTGAGAAGGTGGGGAAGAGATAAGTGACTTCTCTGTAATGACTATAATGATCTGTAGATGCAAAGGAAAGAGAAAGTGATGAAAAGGAAAGAGGGTAGGTGCTAAAGCTAACTGGCTTTGTCATGCCACTCTGTTTGATGGAGCTGCATTCTCAGGGTTCAGGGTGCTTTATGAATGGCATCTCATATTCACTTCCAAAAATTAAGTTTTGTAGAGTTGATTGAGCTGCTCTGCAGGTCCTCTGCGCTGCCAGTGGTTTCTGGTTTTCCAGATGTGGTTGGCTGTTCCTGAAATGTACACTCAGAGCTGCACAGTGACCTCCTGCTGGGAGTCACAACAACTCTGTGTGTGCATGTTTGTGAGAATCAAGGAGATCAGGAAGGAAGATGGCCTTTTGGAATACTTCACGATACTTTTTTTTTTTTTTAAAGATTTATTTATTTGTGCATACAGAACTGGGGTACAGGCCAGAGGCTCAGGGGCGGCGAGAGGCTTCACCAGAGACAGAGTGGGAAACAGAACAGGCAGATCTGTGAAGTACACTGCTGAGGGGAGCAGTGGGCGGGTCAGGAGAGGTCTGCCGCGCCATGTGGTCACCTCCGGGGCAGGCGGGAATCGAACTCATGCGGAAGCGGCTTTAGATTCTCAGTGCTGTGCTTTAACCCGCTACGCCACCAGGGCGTAAAAAGTATCGTGACGATACTTTTTAAGTCCTATGCTCACAATAACTAAAATAGGTAAGGCAAGTAGAACCACCACCAAATTATAGAAAAATGAACTGAGGCTTTTGGAGCAGAGAAGCTCACATGGTTAGGTGTGGCCAGATGGACAGTTATAACTTCTAACTTGTATTTTTATCTCTCTTGAGAGAGCCCCAGTGACTTCAGACCCTTCTCCAATACATTATGAAGCCCATCTTTGGGAATGTGTAAAATGGGATCTGAGCTCACAGAGAATAAATACATTTCCCTTGGGACTAATAGAAACCTACTCCATCACCTGTACTCTGTCACTTCTGGGGGAAAAGACAGTGGGACAATTGCATTATCTCTCCTATTGATAAAGCAATTTGATTGCAACCTGAAGGAACTGGGTTTATGTCCTCATGCAGTGCTCAGTAGGCTACCAAGTGGCATTAGGCAGCTAATTAAAAATGATGGCAGAAAGAACCAAACTGGTCATTCCCAGAGTTTGATATCTTCCCAGAGTTTGATATCTGGATAGTTTTTAAAGTATTAGAACAGAGAAAAATCTGCATTTAAAAATTATTTGAATCTAATTCGCTAATTAAGTTAAGGAGCCAAACCTTCTGAGAGTTAGTACTTGGTAGTTACTAGCAGTTAGGAGACACTGAACTACTTTTTTTAAGTGTATCATTTTCTCTTTTAGTTACAGTTAAAGTGTCACCATTTGGAAATTTGACTCTAGATTTAAAATACAGGTTCTTAAGTTTGAGGGGATTGGCAAATGAGAATGGGAGACAAGAGGATTCTTCATGCCCTGTGCGCATCTGATGGAAGCTAAGCCTTCTCTTAGAAACATACAGTGGGCAGTATAATTCCAAAGAGATCATAGGTTCCTGTGAAATCCATAGGTTCCTGTGAAATCCATCTTTCCTGATGATCATTTCTGCTGGCTGAACAAACATTTTTATTTTTATTTTTGATTCAATTTATTTTCTTACATCATTGCTCATTTTTTTAAAAAAGATTTATTTATTTGTACATACAGAACTGGGGTACAGGCCAGAGGCTCAGGGGCGGTGAGAGGCTTCACCAGACACAGAGTGGGGAGCAGAACAGGCAGATCTATGAAGTACACTGCTGAGGGGAGCAGCGGGCCAGCCAGGAGAGATCTGCCACGCCATGTGGTCACCTCTGGGGCAGGCGGGAATCGAACTCATACGGAAGTGGTTTTAGCTTCTCAGTGCAGTGCTTTAACCCGCTGTGCCACCAGGGAGGGCCCATTGCTCATTTTTGTACAGCATTTGATTTTTCCCTTCAGGAGTCCCCTAGTTCTCCCACCAGCACAGCACCATGTGCTCTTCCCACCCCTGTTTTGACCCTTCTCCCTCCTCCGCCCCTGCTGTTTGCCTCAGATTTACAGTCAGCTTGCAAGTTTTGAACAAGCTTTTCTTCTTTAATGATTTATTTATGCATAGAGAACTGGGGTACAGGCCAGAGGCACAGGGGCAGTGAGAGGATTCACCAGAGAAAGAGCAGAGAGCAGAACAGGCAGACTGATGAAGTACACTGCTAAGGGGAGCAGCGGGCAGGTCAGGAGAGGTCTGCCATGCCATGTGGATCACCTCCGGGGCAGGGATCAAACTCATGCTGAAGTGACTTTAGCTTCTTTAGCTGTGCTTTAACCCGCTGCCCCAACTGAACACACATTTTTAATCTAGAAGATTGAACAAAGTTGAGGCGAATGAGCATGGCATACAGAGGGTGGCTGAGGTGTGACTACACAGCCCTTCCAGGGGTGTGGAGTGCGCTCCTGCCAGCACTGGTGTGTGCTTGTTATGGCTTCAGATTCATGTGCCAAGGGGCTGTGAATTAAGCCCTGCCGCAGAGGGCTCACCGCTGAAGCTGGTCCAGTCCAAATAGGATTTAGAATGTTAAAGGCTTTCCTACATCAAACCTCTTCATTACCTGCCTGATCTGCTTCCATCTTGCTTAGCAGGGGGGGTGGCACCAGCTGTCTGGGCTGTGATGACCTCTTGCCCAAAAGGAAGTTTAGGAGGCAGGAGTGGGCATTCTCGCAATTACAAAATGCAGATCAGCGCCTTTAACCTGAACTGTTAATATTATTTTCTTCTTTGGCAGTAGAATCAGTTGGACAGTTGGATTGAATAGCTACTTTAAAAATGCTATAGCCATCTCTAAACCATTTCTCTTTCATCCTGATGTAGTTTGTGTTGCCTTTCAGATGAGAGGGAAATCACACAGCATTTGATTGAGCGAGTAATTCAGCAGTTGACCAAGGACTACAGTTGAGGCTTGAACAACATGGCTTTAACTCTGTGTGTCCATCTTTGGCAGATTTATTTCCTATTCATGGACTCAACCAACTGCAGATGTTGGTTGGTTGATTCCATGGATGTGTGAGACTGGCAGGTTCTGAGCAACAGTAAGAAGTTGTAAGAGGTTCTCACCTGCTTGTGGGTTGGCACCCAGGGCCTCCCTCCCCACAACCTGATTGTTCAAGGATCCACTTGACACACATTCAGAAAGAAGTGTCATTGTTGCAGCAGCTTCTATTCTGAATTTTGATGTGCTCTATCTTATGTACAGAAAGAAGAAGACCTGGGATAGTTCTCACCTTCAAAAGTCTCAGTTCGAGTCCCACTTTTACCACCCACCCCCCAAACCTCCTTGATTTTGCATGTCTTCTGAGCACTTCTCTTAGAAACTCTGGCCAGACTTTACTACTCACAAAAGAGTGTTTGTTGTTCATTATCTTGTGTTTGCTTGGGTGTAGCCCCCTGGCTGGTGGGATGTTCTTGATCTCCAATGACAAAAGCAGCTCCATTATATCAGGAGTCTCGTGTTTCTTTTATTACTCTAATCCCATCACATTGTGTCACACATTTCAGGTGACCAATAGTTATTTTGAATAAAGAGTTCTAATATTTCAGCATCATTCACAGCTCTTTTAGGCTATAGGTACTCTACTCACTGGTTATTAAAAAGAAAAGGCTGTTTTTATTTTTTGTTTGTTTGTTTGTTTTGAGGTGAGACCAGATTGGAGTTAAAGTAGGGTTATTTGAAGTGGTAGAATCTGAATGGTTTTGAAATTTGGTTACAGTTGATAAACCTCCCCCAAAATCTAAGGAATTTGCAGAGACTTATTTGTAGAAATGTCTGTCGGTTTTGTTTTTGATTGTGTATTCAAGCTGTGCTTTTATTTTTAAGAGATCAATTATATTCTTTTTTTTTTTAAGATTTATTTAGTTATGCATACAGAACTGTGGTACAGGCCAGAGGTGCAGGGGCAGTGAGAGGCTTCACGAGAGACAGTGGGGAGCAGAACAAGCAGATGGATGAAGTACACTGCTGAGGGGAGCAGCGGGTGGGTCAGGAGAGGTCTGCCACGCCATGTGGGTCATCTCCGGGACCGGGGGTCGAACTCATACCAAAACGGCCATGGCCAGCTTTGCAGTGCTCACTTGAACCCACTGCACCACCAGGGAAGGCCAAGCTGTGCTTTTAAACCACAAATTGACTCAAAGGAGACACTACTTTGGCCATTCTGAAAACAAAGGAAACAGATTTGGTAAGCACTAACTGTACTTGCTAAGTACTCGACTCAGTTTTACATATGCCATCTCATTTAATGATCATAAGAGTCTGCAATAGTAATATATGTTCATCTTTTTGGTATAAAAACAGATTCACAGAGATAACTAACTCACTTGGACTTTAAAATCAGTGAGGGCCAAGTGTTTGGCACAGAGCACTAAATGGTTTTGGAATTAAATTTACCCAGGAGGATTCAATCAAGTAGCAGTTGGTCAATACTGAGTTTGAAGCCTTTGGTTCTTGAAGCCCACCCTCTTTCCGCTACTACCTCTCCTCTAAATAGGAATTCTTAGGAAAACAGACCCAACATTATTAACTTTTCATTTTAGCTCTCTGCACTCTCAGCTCAGGCTACACAAGACTCCAGTTTTCAACATTTGGCCCTAGACATTTTCCCCTCTCTGTGCTAGTTACCCAGAGATGATGCTAAAGATAAACTTGACTTCTGGCAAAAACTCAGAACAAGCTCATGTTGGAACATGCTCTTCCCAATGCCCTAAGGAAGCAGAAATAAACATTTGGGAGAAGGGTGAATAAAGTTGCAAAAATGGTGACAGCTGTGCAGTCAGTGATCTTTTCTGTGCCTCCGTCTCCGGGGTGGAGCGCGAGGGACTATCCAAACATAGCTAAGAGGTCAGTCCATTAGAGCTCCAGCATGGTTTAGAGTTCTGGTTTGCAGATTTGTTTATAATGGAACCTGGACACTCCAAGTTACTGATGGCTGTTTAGCACAGTCAGCAGATATTTATGTCCCATTTTTTCCCCCTAAGCTATAAAAAAGAGAAAATAACAAGTGTTAAGTGTCCAGTTCTATTTTTGATACCTCCTGGCTGATGCAAATGCCTGCCTTTTCTGTTAGGGATCTTGCATCTACTTTTTAGGACCCAATTTGAATTCTACACTTTTTTTTTTTTTGCTGTGAGGCAAATGGGGTTCCTATTATTTTTGCTGATGGCCAGGGGCCTTGGTGTTGCAGGTCCTCAGGGCTCTAGAAGACTCATCCCAAAGTAGCTTTGGAGGATAGATGATCAGAATTAACCTGAGGCAGAAGGCAGACAGTCAATCCAGGAAAGTGGCCCTGAGCCAAGGCCAATCTACACTTTAAAAAAAAAAAAAAAGTTTATTTATGCATCCAGAACTGGGGTACAGGCCAGAAGTGCAGGGACGGTGAGAGGATTCACCAGAGACAGAGTGGGGAGCAGGACAGGCCGACTGACAAAGTACACTGCTCAAAAGCAGTGAATGGGTCAGGAGAGGTCTGCCACACCGTGTGGGTCACCTCTGAGGCTGGCAGGGATTGAACTCATGCTGAAGTGGCTTTAGCTTCTTAGTGCTGCACTTTAACCCGCTGCACCACCAGGGAGGGCTTTTTTTTCCTTTCTTTTTTTTTTAAGTACTGTGTAATACTCAAGATTTCCTTTATTTGTGCATACAAGAACTGGGTGAAGGCCAGAGGTGCTGGGTGAAGAGTTGGGTGGCGGGGGGAGGTGTGGTACATAAGAGGATTCACCAGAGACAGAGTGGGGAGCAGAACAGGGAGATCCACTGAATACACTGCTGAGGGGAGCAGCAGGCCAGACAGGAGAGGTCTGTTGGGCCATGTGGGTCAGCTCCCTGGATGGGGATTGAACTCGTGCTGCAGTGGTTGTGAATAGCTTCATAGTGTTGAGACTTAACCTCCTTGTGCCCCCAGGAAGGCCCAAAACTTGCTTTTCTACCATCCCTCAAAGAGATAAGGGATATGATGGCTGCCCAAAGAGGAGTAATGTGCAGGGCATGATGAGAGTCATCTCTTTAACGGGAAATTATGGGGAGGGAGACTCAAGATCAACATATGAGACAATCTGCTAGTGTTCTGTTTATCAAAAATTAAAGATACAATCTTGGGAAGTGGTCTTCCCCAGAGAGGGTGGCGATCTTATTTTGATAAATGTTAAAGATGGTATTTTTTTTCAATTAAAATTTTTAATTTTTTATTGTGGTAGTATTGGTTTACAACACCATAAACTAAATAGTGCAGGATCATACCATTTCAGATGTATGTTTCCACACCCCACCCACCACCTAAGCACCCACAGTCCTCTACCATAGTCCATTGGTTACCTCCACAGCCTGATCTCCACCCTCCCTTCTCCCTGTTAGGCTCAGTTCTACAGTCAGACTGTTAGGATTGTTACAGGCTTGTTTTCTGTATGACTGTTGTCTTTCTCTATCTTCCATATATAAAGGAAGCCATCCACTAGTTTTCTTTCTCCTTCTGTCTTATTTTGGCTAATGTAATCCCTTCCAATTCCATTCATGTTGTAATGGCAAGAGTTCATTTTTAATAACCATGCAATATTCCACTGTGAATATATATCACATGTTTCTGATCCAAGCATCTGTTGATGGACACTAGTTGTTTTCATAACTGGTTATTGTATGTAAAGCTGCATTGAACATGCAAGTGCATATATCCCTTTGAATTACTGTTTTTGCATTCTTCAGCTAGATACCTAGAAGTGGAATTGCCGTATTGTGTGGTACAGCTGGTTTTAGTATTTTGGGAAACCTCCATACTGTTTTCTGTAAGGGCTGGAACAGTCTACATTCCCACCAACAGTGTATGAAGTTTCCCTTTCTCCACACCTTTGCCCATAATTGTTATTTCTGGTCCCCTTGCTATAGGCCATTCTCACAGATGGAAATTGGTATCTCACTGTAGTTTTGATTTGTATTTCCCTTGTGATAAGTAATGATGAGCATTTTTTCATGTCCCTGTTAGCCATCTGTATGTCTTCTTTGGAGAAGTGTTTATTTCACTCTAATGTAATGTGAGACCCATACTAAGACATATAGTAGTGAAGAGGGTATACTGATAGAGATAGGGCTAAACCTCTAACACCTCTCTGCCTAAAGTCTCTCTGATACTCAGTTCCCAAAATGACCTTTGCCTTTGGAAGCTAGAAATTTGTATTTATTATTTATTTCAAGGAAACCTTATTTGGAGTGACAGAATAGAAGGCCAAGTCATATCAAGATTTATTAAGCATACTAATTTATGTTAATCGTCAATACAGTAACAGATAGCAGAGTGTGCTATGGGCCTGTTGGTCACCTGTATGTCCATCCAGTGGGTGGAGTGGGTTAAAGGTGCATCATACATCCGGGTCCCTCTTCTTACATCACCATAACTCTGTGGTCTGCCTCACCTTTGGAACCTTTCCACCTTTCCCACAATATTCTTTTTTGTTTTGTCTATCTGCACATTTCTCCCTCTTTCTTTTCTTTCTAGCTCTGTGGTCATGAGAAGTCACTTTGCTACTCTCCACTTTAGCTTCTTCCTCTATAAAGTGGCAGTATCAGTGCCTCCATGGAAATTTGTCCAAAGTTTTAGAATGTATGTAAAATACCAACACAGGTTCTGACAAGTGGTAGATGGCTATTTTTATTTTTTTTCACATATTTATGCAATAGGTAAAGAACTTAATAGATTCTGACAAGCGGTAGATGGCTTTTTTTTCTTCACATATTTATGCAATAGGTAAAGAATTTAATGTAAGGCTGGATTCGTGAGGCTCACTTTAGGGATTGAAACAAAATCTTCTTGTGAGAAGCTGATATGCTGAAAATGATAGTATCCACAGTGTGGGATGGGTGGGGGGAGCAGGCACTCCCTAACAATCAGCTCAGAGACCCAGGTCCCTCATATGCCAACTTCCATGACTCCACTTTTCTCTGTTCTAATTGCAAAAAAAATCGTTTGATTTTTCTAGATGACTATCTAGTAAGGTCACCACATGTGGCCACTATGTACTTCAAATGTGGCTATTTCATTTGCAATGTGCAATGAGTATAAAATGCAAACTCAAGTTCCAAAAGTAGAACAAAAACATAAAATATGTCAAGTAACATTTTCATACTGGTTACATGAAGTAATAATATTTTGGCTAGATAGAATAAAATAAAGAAGGTATATACAATTATAAAAGTAATATTCATTTTTACATTATATTTTAAGATAATATGGTTAATATATAAAGTTAATGAAGACTAATGTTTCTTCTCTTAACTTTTAATGTGGCAACAAGAAAATATAAAGCTACATATGCAGCTTACACTTATTTACACTGGACAGTGCCATTCTAGTTTTTGCTGTCCACTTGCTAGCCACAGCATGTTCATCTCCTAACCCTCAAGTGACCAACACATTGTACTTGTCATAGATGGATTATTTTCACTTTGAAATCATAAACTCCTCCATGACACGATTTACCATGACTATTGATTGTGCTATTTGTTGTCATAGCACCTAACATCAAGTGTTCAATACGTATTTGTTGAATAGAGAGATGGATGTGGTTGGATGGGAAGGTGGAGGAATGGAGGGAGGGAGGGAAAGAGGGAGGGAGGGGTGGGACATGCATAATTGGCAGTATTGAAATGGAAGGAATTAATGAATAAATGGAAGGATGAATGAGTGGAAAACTGTATTCTGATACTTCATTTTCTTCAAAGTTTCTTACTCTCCAAGTATCTGTGATGCAGAAGGCAAATTCAAGGAGTGCAAATAGTCAAAAGCCAATCTCACCAATACATAGTTTTGCTAATTATATAATGATTAACCGGAAGCTAATCAACTTATTGTAATACTACATCTGTGTCTGCTCTCTTCTGTGACCTTTGGCAATGGCTTCGTTCTATAAAGAACAGTGCTCAGAGTTCCACAAATGTTTGTCATGCAAACAGCAGAGATGTGACTTTCATTAAGCAAAGTTACAAATCTTCAAGGTACCTGCCTCCCTGAAAGGTAGGAATCCACAGGTGGGGAGAGCTTCCTTCTCTAAAAGATTTATCTCAGGAAAACAGACAAAGAACACGCCTCTAGGTGCTGAACAGTGTCAGTTAAACTATATAAATTATGAGCAGCTTCCATTTAGCTATTTTTTTGGAATAGTATCTACTCTCATTTTAGCCTAGCACCTTAAAAGAAGAAAATAAATGCAATTCTTGTCACAGACTCCAATTCTCCTAAATAGGATGCTTGCTAGTGCATCACTACCATATGACTAAAGGTGGGCCTTTCTTAGTGTACTTGCCAGAGGTATTTTCCAGTGGTGAGCCTTCAAAAGTTGGGGAGACACAACAAAAAACAAAAAAAGAAAAGAAAAGTTGGGGTGAAGCACTTTCAAAATGTACATGACTTTACTTGACTATAAGAGGTTTTATAGGAATTTATGCTCCAAGAGGATGTGGGATATATCTAAGGTAAGAGGGGGTAGTAATCTAAGATATATTTATCCATTAGAGAAATTAACAAGTTAACTGCCTATCAGGCAGCTGATAGGCAGAGAGAAAAATCACTTGTAGACCTCATAGTGAATTTTCTGTCATGATTTAGCAAAATAATAACAACAGTAAAACTAATCATTGGCCATATATTATGTGTTAGATCTACTGTTGAGTATGAAATATGAATGATTGCATTTTTATGTCACAAACAACTCAAATAGGTAGGTGTAGGATCATCATCTTTTACCCAGACATAGAAACTAATTAAGGAATTTCTGTAACTTAGATTGCACAGCTTACAACCAACTAGTGGAACCTGGGACTCCAACTCAGGTCACAAGGCTGTAATTAAGATAGTATACAAGATGCCTTTGTTGCATCTTGTGTTGCATCAAGTGTTTTCTTTACAATCAAGCCATTTCTAGTTAGTGACATTCAGAGGAGGGGAACTCCTCCAATGAAGGATGATGAATGATGAATCTTGTACAGCTTACTGGTGTTGTACAGTCTAAGCGGAAGAGTGAGTATGGGATGGTGGGAGAAACATAGAGCTGGCACTGGAACCTCGGGCTGGCCAGACTTTGCGATCACCACCTCTAGATCTCTATTATTTATCCGCTACACACTAATGAGGCTCTATGCAGTGTTCTAATTCTCTCAGTCTAAGAACCTTGAAGAAAAGGGTGGCCATTCCAGCCCAGTTTCAATGTGGACCATGATTCAAAAGGATGCCTACCACTCCTATGTTTATTTCAGCATTATTTACAAATAGGTTAAACCTGGATACAACCGAAATGCCCCAAAATAGATGACTGGGTCAAGAAGATGTGGTACTTATACACAATGGGATGCCACTCAATAATCAAAAAAGATAATAAACTCATGCCATTTGTAGCAACATGGATGGCGGTAGAAGGGATCATGCTCAGTGAAATAGGCCAGAAAGGGGGAAAAATAATCGGAGGGTTTCACTTATGGCAGGAATATAGGGGAACCAAATAAAACATAAGGGAAAAATAATAACCATACACAACACAACACAACAAACTGACAATTATAAACCAGAGACATTGGACAGGGAGAGAGAGGAACTGAAGGAGGGAAACAGGAGCTCCTAGGACTATGGTGTTGGTGCAAGGCATATGGGGGGAGGAAATTCTAAGGGGTCTACACCTGGTGGGGGGAAGTAAACATTGTTTCAGAATGAACAATGAGATTCCTTCTTAGTGGTACAACAGTAGAAGCACAGCATTTGAAGCTACAGCCACTATGGCATGAGTTCGAACCCTGGTCAGGCAGGTGACCCACAGGGCGCAGCAGATCTCTCCTGACCACCCACTGCTTCCCTCAGCAGCATCTTTCAGTGGGCCTGCCTGTTCTGCTCCCCACTCTGTCTCTGGTGGGTCTTCTCACTCCTACATCTCTGTCCTGTACCCCAGATCTTTTATGCATAAATAAATGAATCTTTTAAAAAATAAAAATGAACAATGATGTAACATATATAAATAAATAAATATAATTAAAAAAATAAAACTACATTGAATGCCCAAAATGAACTAGAAAGTCAAGAAAGTCAGCCTCTGATATTTGGGTTTGATTGGGCTACATTTCACAGTTTGCGATATGTTCATTGTTGAGTTTGTGAGGAGGATTTACAGTTTTTCCAAGTTTATAAATAGCATTACTTTGAATTATTAGTCATTACAGCTTTTCTGCTACAGTACAACTCCAAACTGACAAATAGATTCAGACCAAAATTTGAGGTTATTTTTTATTCTGATTTTTGAAACTGGTTTAGAACAGAAATCAGAATTTGACCTTTATGAAAAATTATACAGGTTTATGATTTTTCATAGGAAAAACCATATTATAGCACCAATTAGATGTGTAAGCTTGATGTTGAAAGAAACATGAATAATGATGTTAGATGAGTTGACCCAAGTAGAATATTTATAGCTATACTAGAACAAAAACAATTTAAAATAGTTGAGTTCGATAAGAAAGGCATTATAAAGCAGTGGTTAAGACTTTTGGCCCTCAAATCAGACACAGCAATTCTAAATTCCAGTTCTGCCACTTCTTTAGTTATGATCTTAGTGAAGTCACCCATGATATCAAAATGTCAGTGTCCTCATCTCTATAAAACAGAAAGAATTAGGGCCCTCCCTGGTGGCACAGCCGGTTAAAGCACTGCACTAAAAAGCTTAAGCCACTTCCTCATGAGTTCGATCCCTGCCTGCCCCGGAGGATCTCCACATGGTGGGGCAGACCTCTCCTGACCTGCCCGCTGCTCCCCTCAGCAGTGTACTTCGTCGATCTGCCTGTTCTGCTCCCCGCTCTGTCTGTTGAATCCTCTCACCCACCCCATCTCTGGCTTGTACCCCAGTTATGTATGAGTAAATAAATAAAATCTAAAAAAAAAAACCAATAATAATGAGCTTTAACTCCATAGACTTACTGTGGAAGGCGCTGGATTACATATGAAAAACTAAGACCTATCTATCCCGTGTATCCCACACCCTCAATAACTGTTAGCTGTTTCTATTCTAGAAGCAAGTAACTTACTAAGGTAACAACTACCCCTTTCAAAATTCTAAGTATCACAAATTATATTTTATCAAGGAACTAATGAGACCACAGATTATTGTAACCAGAGAAGCGGTAGGAGCATTTCACCAGGGCTATTTGAGAGCCACGTTCAGTAAAATCCTGGGATGTGTGTCGAAGTGCTAGACAGTTCTTAATCTTAAAGACAGAAACTAATGCCTGTAATGAGACATCTCTAATTTCCCTGCAGTATTATGTGAAAATAAATATAGCTCTGCACATTGAGTATTATTTGGTTCTTTGGATGTCTTCTATTGATTGTGAGAAGACAAGAGGATCGATATTAATAAATGTTTGAAGTTGTCAGCTGTGCTGCTGGGGGGAGGAAGGGAAAGAGAGAAAGAGATGGTGTGTGTGTGTGTGTGTGTGTGTGTGTGTGTGTGTGAGTGTGTGAGTGTGTGAAGGGGGATGGGAGAGGGAGAGAAAAGAGGGAGAAGGAAGAAAGGAGGGGTCTTGCTGGGGGGTGGGAGAGGGCAAAGGAGAGAGAGGGTGAGAAGGATGTGTCTGACAGAGCCCTCTGTGCGCCATCTCATTTCCTCCTGTTCACCAGAGCTTAATATGAAAATACCTCAGAGAATGGACGCATTGTTTCAACATGTCACCCGAGTAAGTGAGGTGTCAAGATTTCACAACACTGAATGCCCTGAAGTCAAGGCAGACCAGATTGCCTTGTCGCCACGAAGGCAGAGTCAGGGTGGATGACGCCCTGTTTCCACGGCCAGGCCGTGGGATTGGTGTCACGAAGCAGACAGGTTTGTTTTAAGGTAGCCTGAGAATGTGGCTCACCCAGCTCCTGGCCTGTACTCTTATTGTGACTGCTGAAAGGCTTAGAGATGAAGATAACACTGATAGCTACTTAAGAAACCGTTCTATGAAAAAGAAAGCAGCACAGTAAATCCCTGCCACCTCGGAATGCCAGTACAAACCCTCGTAGGACGTGCTGGCGTGAGGCTCCAGACTCTCTACACATGTGTAAGGAGCTCTTCTGGGCCTGAGCTCTCAAGCATTTAAAAGGGATAGCTGGGGACCTTCCTTATGGTGCAAAGGGTTGAGTCTCAGCACTGTGAAGCAATAGGCAGCCACTGCAGCACAAATTCCATCCCCAGCCAGGGAGCTGACCCACATGGTGCAGCAGACCTCTCCTGTCTCAACTGTTGTTCCCCTCAGCAGTGTCTTTCAGTAGATCTGCCTGTTCTGCTCGCACTCTGTCTCTGGTGAATCCTCTCATCACCCCACACCTCTGGCCACTCCCAGCACTTGTATTCATAAATATATAAAATAAATCTAAAAAGAAAAGGGACAAGCTAATATAGAAATTTCAAAAATGATTACACTGAAAATAAAAAAAAACAGTCTGAAGTATCTGCTGGAAGTGTCTGGAAATGTCTTTAAGGAATTGGATTTCTGGTATTAACTACAGTATGACAATGAGGATGGCTGTACCCCCACCTAGTTTGTAGAGAGCATGTAATGCATACACCTCAGTTGTCTTGAAGTGTGACATTATGGTAGCAAGTCACCTAATGACTGGGGAGACAAGAGATATTGAAGGTGATATCCAAAAGATATCATTGGTTCATTATAATACATGGCTAACTAGGTCAGAGGCAGGATGCACCATATTTATTAAGGTTCAGATGTTGCCTTTGTGCTTTAGATACAATATTACAGTGAAGTGTCAAATCAGCTTTATTGAGTGGGTATAATTATGATTATGTTTTATGATAGTTGATTTACATAAAGCAGCTAGCCTGTGTAAGATAGTGGGTTAAGCCTATGACCTGAGTTATCTAATTTAATTCCCATTCCTGTAAGGTAAATATAATTAGCTCTACTTGACAGAGGAGTAAGCTAAAGACTATTGATCAGAGTCTACCAATCTGAATTCAAACCAGGTCTTTCTTTTAAAATCTCCATGCAGGTAGTAATTATAAAAATAAAATAGAAAGAAGATGAGAGAAAAAAGAAAGAGAATGAAAGACTTCTATTGAATGTGGACTATGATTGAGACCTATATATTTTGCATAGAATATCTTATATTTATATACCACAACCCCATAAGATAGGTGTGCTTACTGTACCTACTTTGTGGATGAGAAAATAGAGGCTTATGTAAGAAAGTTGACCAGCTTTATACAACTAGTAAGACGCAGAATAAGTCTCTGAAGTATGACTCTTGAACCTGAACTACTTACTAGTTGGTCTGTAGTAAAAATGGATTGTCACAGTTTTTTTAGATTAGTTCTCTAGTCCTAGTCTAGGTTTCATTTTAAAAACACCTCCCAGGGCCTCCCTGGTGGCGCAGCAGGTTAAAGCACAGCACTAAGAAACTAAAGCCACTTCCGCATGAGTTCGATCCCCGCCTGCCCCCGAGGTGACCACATAGCGTGGCAGACCTCTCCTGACCACTGCTCCCCTCAGCAGTGTACTTCATCTATCTGCCTGTTCTACTCCCCACTCTGTCTCTCACCACCCCTGCACCTCTGGCCTGTACCCCAGTTCTGTATGCACAAATAAAATAAATCTTAAAAAAAACAAAAACACCTCCCTATGAAGTAAGGAAGGATAGATGAATAAATGGGGGTTAATAGGATAGGTCCTAGATTCTTTGTGTGGTCTGAGACTTCCCAGATTTCACACTCATTTATTTGAACTGTCACCATACCTCTTTTTTATAGTTTTCCTTTGTTTTCCTTTCTGGACTGCCTGTGTATATCTCCATGAAATAGGTCTCCAGTATGTAACATCAGGCCCTCGTTTACTGGAAATTTCCCCGTAGTATGAGGGCTGAGTTCCCAGTGGGCCCCAGCATCTTAGCTGAAGGGCCTGTCTTACCTTCATCTTCCCTTGGCTTCCCAAGAGCAATGTGATTGTGTTCATGTTTCAGACTAACAAGGTGTGCTGATCATTTGCTCAAGTTTTAATACATTCTCTCACACACAAGCATTCTCATTAATACGCCTGTGCTTAAAAAAACATAAAATCACATTTTGTACAACTTACAAAGGAACCCACACCAAAATATAATTCAACTATTTGTCTTCTTACTGAATCACATATCAAGAAAGTTTTGCCCCAATTACTCTGATGGGGTATTATAATTATTAAAAAAAAATAACAAAAACAAAAAACAAAGAAGGCCTCATGTTCATGTAACATTGGCCCAAAACACTCATGTCTTGACAAGGTCTGGCAGCCACGCAGCTCTCTTCTCTTGTGGTGAGTTTTTCTTACTCTCATTAGAATAAAGATGGCTGAGGCGATCATGTTAAATCACTTCAAACAGGCTTTATTTTGGGGCTGGAGGTAGAAGTCTTTTCTTGTAAAGAAATGTCTGCCACATTTTTTCAGCTCATATGCTTTTACTTTATTAAGGAAAGTATTTCTGATGCAGAAGACAGACCAATAACAAAGTTGTTGTTGTTGTTGTTGTTTTCCCCTTGAATAATTGCTAAGTTGCTTCTTTGCTAAGTTTCTATATCAGGATCTCATTTTACTCCATCAGGATTATTAACCCATCTGGATGTTTTTGTCTTTGTAACTTGTGTAAAGAGTTATTTGAACAACAGGAACAGTGATAAATCACATGAGATTTAGCACTAGATCTGAGACTTCCAAAAGAATAAAATTTCCCTTAGTTTGGCTTGTGATAAAACAAGAGTGCTGTAGTTTTATTCTTATCTGTTTTGTGTTGGAAGGGAAAAAAAAAATAGATCTTCTTATTGTCCATATAGTCAGCCTCTGGTATTATCTCCATCTGGCTGTCTCCACAGCCCTGGGCCTCTTAGCTCTGAGTAAGTGTGTACTAGCAGCTATTAATAGCTGAGTTCTACAACAGTCTGCTGTCACAGATGGAATCTGAGCTTCTGAAGACTAAGACCATAAAAATTCATTACAAAGAAAGCAGCTCATTCTTTGGCACTTAATGCAATTAAGCTATCTATAAATGAGGGACATTTTGAAAGCAGCACACCAGTCTCTGACTCTGGTTTGTCCCATTGATTTGGCCCTTGATACACTCTTTTCTCCTTTATGTTGTGTGGTTCTCTACATGGTATTAATCAGAACATTCTATGTAAAATTGTAAGAAAATGTCTTGTTTTAGGGAAAAAGATAATACTTGAAAGAATAAGAAAAATGCCATCGTGACAAAGAAAGGGGAAATAAAATTTTGAATAGAGGATGTGTGTGCATCAAGGATGATAAAATCCATGAAAATAAGCTGAATCCCTGCAAAAGAGGGTCACTTCTAATCTCTTTAAACTGTAACCACTAGAGGGGCCAGGACATCCAGCATGAGAGAACACATTTTTATTACATATCACATAAACACACACACACTCTCTAGGTATATCCAAGAAGATTCCTAATTTTGTTTCCTCTAAACAAGGCAGAGATTGCTCCCTCTTAAAGAACTTTCTCAGTCTTTCTATTGAAGAGTAGAGGAAGAAAATGGAAAAAAAGAATGAAAGTCTATTCCTGGATCCTCTTTCTCCATGATCCCCTTGCTTTCCCATTATTTACCAAGAGAATTAAAGGATTTATTAAATCAGATTAAATGCCTGTGTCATCTGTTCTACACTCAGTATTATCAGAGAGGCAGAGTCCGGGACTTGGTTCTTTTTCATTCCTGAGTGTACAAGTGAATGGGCGAGATTTCCTCTTCTCTCTCATTTTTAGAATGTAGGTTCTATGAGGGCAGAACCATGTGTGTTTTCTTCACTTCTCTATCTCCATATGTAGATAGAAGGAATGAAAACACTTTACATGTACCTGTAAAGGAAAAAAATTTTTTCATGTAAATTCCATCTCCTACTAAAGTCTAAAGTACGATACCTCAATATTTTCTTGACATAAAACTTATATCAAATAATTGATGTATTCTGTACCATTTCCTTTTATTCCAACATGAATTTTTATGATTTATGCTTTTTTTAATATTTAGAAACAGTATTGGCAAACATAAATCTCCTATGGTTCTTTGAAAGTGATCATTGTGTCAAATAAAGTAAATTCATGTAGGGACACAGTTTATCTACTTGAGGTAGATTTGAAATTTCCTGTCAAAAGCTATTAGGGTAGGGATAGGGTTGTGAGTATTCAGTGTAGGATAATCCTGTTAATTCAGCTAGCTCCTTTATTCATTCCTTCACTTGTGCCAGTTGTTTACTTCTGATGTACTTGGCACCAAGCATACATTAGTTGGTAGGAAGTAACTAATGAATATCTCTGTCTTTATAGGTTTAATAGGGAGAAGGATGGTCTGAAAGCAAAATTTTAACAAGCAATTTCAATGAAATGCAAATTTGCTAAATTCAATTCAAACAGTTATTAAATACCTACTATTAGTCAGTCCCCAGTAAAGTTGAGAAATAAGGGATATAACTGTGTTAATAATTATAACTTATTAACATATATGTTAGCAAACTATATGAGGAAGTGGACAGACATCCAGAACAAGTGATTTGTTGAGAAATGTGTGATGTCAGTGGAAGTCATGTTACTGCAGAGAAAGAATAAGTTGCTCTAAGTTGGAGCCATTTGTGGATATTCATTGGAAAGAAGACTATGTCAACAGGCTCTTTAAGAAAGGAAAAGAATTAAATAGATAAGGAATTGCACTACAAATGTGATGTCTTTTGTTAAAGCTGCTGAGATTTTATATATGTATTTTTAAAGATCTATTTATGCATTCAGAACTGGGGTACAGCCCAGAGCTGCAGGGGAGGTGAGAGAATTCACCAGAGACAGAGTGGGGCGCAGAATAGGCAGATCAATGAAGTACACTGCTGAGGGGAGCAGCGGGCAACACAGGAGAGTTCTGCCGTGTCATGTGGATCACGTCCAGGGCTGGGGATCGAACTGGCACTGAAGCAGATGCGGCTTGCTTGCTTGCACTGCTGCGTCCGAACCTGTTGTGCCACCAGGGAGGGCTCAAGATTTGATATATTTACGGTTTCAAGTCTTATATTCAATTCTTTTATCCATTTTGAGTTGATCTTTGTGCATTGTGTGAGGTAATAGTCTAGCTTTATTCTTTTGCATGTGATGGTCTAGTTTCCCCAGCACCATTTATTGAACAAGCTGTACTTATTCCACTGCATAGTTTTTGCTTTTTTGTCAAAGATTAGTTGTCCATACATGTGTGGCTTTTAATCTGAGCTTTCTATTCCATTTCATTGGTCTGTGTGTATGTTTTTGTTCCAATACCATACTGTTTTAATATATAGGGGGAAACACTACATGATTTACACCTCAATAACATCTTTAAAGTTTCATTCCCCAAAGCAAAGAAAGTGAAGAGAAAGATAAACAGCTGGTATTGCAGCAAACCAAAAAGCTTCTGTATAGTAAAAGAGACATTAACCAAAATAAAGAGACTTCCTGCTGATTGGGAGAAAATTTTTGTGCTCCATACAACTGATAAGGGACTGATCACAAAAACTCACAAAGCTCTACAAAAACAAAGTAAACACTACAGTAAAAAAAAATGGGCAAAAGAGCTAAAAAGATACTTCTTCAAAGAGGATCTAGAAATGGCCAACATGTATCTGATAAAAAGTTGAACATCTTTTATAATCAGGAAAAATGCAAATCAACACCACAATGAGTTTTCACCAGTGAGAATGGCACATACTTGAAAAACTAGCAGAAACAAACATTGGCAAGAATGTGGAGAACACTGCTGCCGGGAATACAAACTAGTCCAACCACTAAGGAAAACTGTGGAGATTTCTCAAACTACTAAAAATGGAGCTACCACATGACCCAGCAATTCCACTCCTAGGAATCTAACCAAAGAACACAAAAACATTAATTCAAAAGGATTCCTGTACCCCTATGTTTATTGAAGCACTGTTTATAATAGGTAGGCTATAAAAACAAACCAAATGCCCCCAAAATAGATGACTGAATCAAGACAATGTAGTGGGTGTGTGGGTGTGGGTGTGTACATGCAATGGAATACTATTCAGCAATCAAAAAGATAATTTTATGTCATTCACATCAACATGGATTATGCTAGGAGGAATTACGCTCAGTTAAGTAAGTCAAAAGGAAAAAGAAAAAATATCAGATGGTTTCACTTATAGGAGGAATATAAGAGAACCAAATAAGGGATTGGGGAGGAATAATAGCAAAAAATATTGGCAGAAAACTATAAATCAGAAACACTGTGGAGGAGGATGAGGGAGAGGGACTAGAAAAGGGAAGAGAAGAACACAGGGTACTCTGGTGATGGTGCACAAGTGAATTGGTGGTGGACATTCTATGGGGACTATACCTGAGAGGAGGAAGCAAATGTACAAAAATGAACAATGATGTAAAATATAAATAATAAATTATATATATATATTTTAAAAGCTGCCAAGATTTAAGTTCCAATAGAGAAATGAAATTCTGGCCAAAATATATTTTAAATGAATCCTTTTATGATACAAAGAAATAATTTCTAAGTAGTTTAGGGAGTGTTAGGTTAGTCAATTGTATATTGGTTTATTTGTGATTCCAGAAGTTTATTCCTCTTGTGAGCCCCTGCATTATGTAATCTAGGAGGTTTAGCTTGGATTAAAATTCACACAGTAAAAATGACAGCAAATTTACCTTTACTTCCATGCTCTTCAAAGAACTTGCTTTCATTATGTTCTAATGCATTAGATAATGTACTCTCAAAAGTTCTGCTCCATTACTGAGACACCAGCCAGTTTCTAAGGTAAACTTCATCCAGAGGACCCATTCAAACATATGAACATAACAGTTAAAGAAATGATTAGGGGCCCTCCCTGGTGGCGCAGCGGGTTAAAGCACTGCACTAAGAAGCTAAAGCCACTTCCGCATGAGTTCGATTCCCGCCTGCCCCGGAGGC